>NC_087153.1:27678021-27860521 GCF_035594125.1 Scylla paramamosain | reverse complement strand
TTTTCAGGCATTGAACAATACCAAGTTTGCTCTGCCCCAATTAGAAATTTTAGAAAGATCACAAGTCAGGAGTTCTGCCAGGAGGAGGCAGTAGACACCTGCCGAAACGATAATTACTCCCAGTGAGGTCTAAAGCACTGTTCAGGGGGTGCTGTGAACTTATCATTAAACCCAGCTGTGACCTCACTGAACGTTTCCCTTTGTGTCTCACAACACAAGGGGGTAGTCACAGCCTGCCCTCTAAAGACAACTCTCTTCCTCCACACAAAACTACAAGCACCTAATAACACACACACCCTTCACTCAAAAAATTTTAAAATCATGGCGACTCCTACACCAGCCTCGGAGTCCCCATCTGGGGAGGGGACCATAAATGTCCCCAGGTCGGACTGCCTTTCCGTCGACGACCCTAAGTGTCTTGACACCCCCCTCAACTTTTTCTTCATTAACTTCTGCAACATTCGCGGTCTAAGATCTAATTTTCAATCTGTAGAACACCACCTCTCCTCTTCTAAACCTCATCTTCTTTTCCTCACTGAAACTCAGGTGTCTGAGGCAACTGACAGTAGCCCCTTTTCTATTCCCTCCTACTTTCTCTATCCTCATTTTCGATCCAAAGCTGGATGCTGCGTTTATGTGCGCAATGACTTAACCTGCTCTCGTGCCCACGCTCTTGAATCTTCCGAGTTTTCCACCATCTGGCTACGACTACAGAGTCATTCTCATACTAAATTTATCTGTGCTGTATACCTCTCTCCTAACTCCTCTGACTATAAGAAATTCTTTGACTACTTAACTTCCAAAGTGGAGCACATTCTGACCCTCTTCCCTTTTGCAGAGATCTCCATTCTTGGAGACTTCAATGTTCACCACCAGCTTTGGCTTTCCTCTCCCTTCACTGACCATCCTGGTGAACTAGCCTACAACTTTGCTATCCTCCATGACCTAGAGCAATTGGTGCAATACCCTACTCGTATTCCTGACCGTCTTGGAGATACGCCCAACATTCTTGACCTTTTCCTGACCTCTAATCCTTCTGCTTATGCTGTCACCCTTTCTTCTCCGTTGGGCTCCTCCGATCACAATCTCATATCTTTATCTTGTCCTATCACTCCAATCCCTCCTCAGGATCCCCCTAAGCGAAGGTGCCTCTGGCGTTTTGCCTCTGCTGGTTGGGGGGACCTGAGGCGGTATTTTGCTGATTTTCCTTGGAATGACTACTGCTTCCGTGTCAGAGACCCGTCTTTGTGTGCTGAGCGCATAACAGAGGTGATAGTGTCTGGCATGGAGGCGTACATTCCTCACTCTTTTTCTCGTCCTAAACCTTCTAAACCTTGGTTTAACACAGCTTGTTCTCGTGCTATACATGATAGAGAGGTGGCCCACAAAAGGTACTTAAGCCTTCCTTCACCAGAATCTCATGCACTTTATATTTCTGCCCGGAACCATGCCAAGTCTGTTCTCCAACTAGCCAAAAACTCCTTCATTAACAGAAAATGTCAAAACCTTTCAAGATCTAACTCCCCTCGTGATTTCTGGCATCTAGCCAAAAATATCTCCAATAACTTTGCTTCTTCTTCTTTCCCTCCTCTACTTCAACCAGATGGCACCACTGCTATCACATCTATTTCTAAAGCTGAACTCTTTGCTCAAACCTTTGCTAAAAACTGTACCTTGGACGATTCTGGGCTTGTTCCTCCCTCTCCTCCACCCTCTGACTACTTCATGCCTCGTATTAAAATTCTTCGTAATGATGTTTTCCATGCCCTCGCTGGCCTAAACCCTCGGAAGGCTTATGGACCTGATGGGGTCCCTCCTATTGTTCTCCGAAACTGTGCCTCCGTGCTTGCACCTTGCCTAGTCAAACTCTTTCAGCTCTGTCTGTCAACATCTACCTTTCCTTCTTGCTGGAAGTTTGCCTACATTCAACCTGTTCCTAAAAAGGGTGACCGCTCTAATCCCTCAAACTACCGTCCTATTGCTTTAATTTCCTGCTTATCTAAGGTTTTTGAATCTATCCTCAACAGGAAGATTCTTAAACATCTATCACTTCACAACCTTCTATCTGATCGCCAGTATGGGTTCCGTCAAGGCCGCTCTACTGGTGATCTTCTGGCTTTCCTTACTGAGTCTTGGTCATCCTCTTTTAGAGACTTTGGTGAAACTTTTGCTGTTGCCTTGGACATATCAAAAGCCTTTGATAGAGTCTGGCACAAAGCTTTGATTTCCAAACTACCCTCCTACGGTTTCTATCCTTCTCTCTGTAACTTCATCTCAAGTTTCCTTTCTGACCGTTCTATTGCTGCTGTGGTAGACGGTCACTGTTCTTCTCCTAAATCTATTAACAGTGGTGTTCCTCAGGGTTCTGTCCTGTCACCCACTCTGTTCTTATTATTGATTAATGATCTTCTAAACCAAACTTCTTGTCCTATCCACTCTTATGCTGATGATACCACCCTGCACTTTTCCACGTCTTTTCATAGACGTCCAACCCTTCAGGAGGTAAACATATCACGCAGGGAAGCCACAGAACGCCTGACTTCTGATCTTTCTAAAATTTCTGATTGGGGCAGAGCAAACTTGGTATTGTTCAATGCCTCAAAAACTCAATTCCTCCATCTATCAACTCGACACAATCTTCCAGACAACTATCCCCTCTTCTTCAATGACACTCAACTGTCCCCCTCTTCTACACTGAACATCCTCGGTCTGTCCTTTACTTATAATCTGAACTGGAAACTTCACATCTCATCTCTAGCTAAAACAGCTTCTATGAAGTTAGGTGTTCTGAGACGTCTCCGCCAGTTTTTCTCACCCCCCCAGCTGCTAACTCTGTACAAGGGCCTTATCCGTCCATGTATGGAGTATGCTTCACATGTCTAGGGGGGTTCCACTCATACTGCTGTTCTAGACAGGGTGGAATCAAAAGCTTTTCGTCTCATCAACTCCTTTCCTCTAACTGACTGTCTTCAGCCTCTCTCTCACCGCCGCAATGTTGCATCTCTAGCTGTCTTCTACCGCTATTTTCATGCTAACTGCTCTTCTGATCTTGCTAACTGCATGCCTCCCCTCCTTCCGCGGCCTCGCTGCACAAGACTTTCTTCTTTCTCTCACTCCTATTCTGTCCACCTCTCTAACGCAAGAGTTAACCAGTATTCTCAATCATTCATCCCTTTCTTTGGTAAACTCTGGAACTCCTTGCCTGCTTCTGTATTTCCACCTTCCTATGACTTGAATTCCTTCAAGAGGGAGGTTTCAAGACACTTATCCACCAATTTTTGACCACTGCTTTGACCCTTTTAAGGGACTGGCATTTCAGTGGGCATTTTTTTTTATTAGATTTTTGTTGCCCTTGGCCAGTATCCTTCCTACATAAAAAAAAAAAAAAAAAAGTGAAATGCTTATTTCCTGAAGTGTTGGACGTCTATGAAAAGACGTAGAAAAGTGCAGGGTGGTATCATCAGCGTAGGAGTGGATAGGACAAAAAGTTTGGTTTAGAAGGTCATTGATGAATAATAAAAAGAGAGTGGGTGACATAACAGAATCCTGAGGAACACCACTGTTAATAAATTTAGGAGAAGAACAGTGACCGTCTACCACAGCAGCAACAAAACGGCCTGAAAGGAAACTTAAAATGAAGTTACAGAGAGAAGGATAGAAGCCGTAGGAGGGTAGTTTGGAAATCAAAGCCTTATGGCAGACTCTGTCAAAAGCTTTTGATATATCCAAGGCAACAGCAGAAGTTTCAGCAAAATCTCTAAAAGAGGATGACCAAGACTCAGTAAGGAAAGCCAGAAGATCACCAGTATAGCGGCCTTGACGGAACCCATACTGGCGATCAGATAGAAGGTTGTGAAGTGAGAGACGTTTAAGAATTTTCCTGTTGAGGATAGATTCAAAAACTTTAGATAGGCAGGAAATTAAAGCAATAGGAAGGTGGTTGAGGGATTAGAACGGTCACCCTTTTTAGGAACAGGCTGAATGTAGGCAAACTTCCAGCAAGAAGGATAGGTAGATGTTGACAGACAGAGTTGAAAGAGTTTGACAAGACAAGGTGCAAGCACGGAGGCACAGTTTTGGAGAACAATAGGAAAGACCCCATCAGGTCCATAAGCCTTGCAAGGGTTTAGGCCAGCGAAGGCATGGAAAACATCATTACGAAGAATTTTAATAGGTAGCATGAAGTAGTCAGAGGGTGGAGGAGAGGGAGGAACAAGCCCTGAATCGTCCAAGGTAGAGTTTTCAGCACAGGTTTTAGCGAGCAGAGTTCAGCTTTATAGATAGTTGTTATAGCAGTGGTGCCATCTGGTTGAAAAAAAGGAGGGAAAGAAAAAGAAGCTAAGTTATTGGAGATATTTTGTCTAGATGCCAGAAGTGAGGAGGGGTGTTAAATCTTGAAAGATTGTGACACTTTCTATTAACGAAGGAGTTTTTTGCTAGTTGGAGAACAGACTTGGCATGGTTCCGGGCAGAAATATGAAGTGCATGAGATTCTGGTGATGGAAGGCTTAAGTACCTTTTGTGGGCCACCTCTCTGTCATGTATAACATGATTAGAGGTCAGGAAAAAGGTCAAGAATGTTGGGTGTATCTCCAAGACGGTCAGGATTACGAGTAGGGTGTTGCACCACTTGCTCTAGGTCGTGGAGGATAGCAAAATTGAAGGCTAGTTCACCAGGATGATCAGTGAAAATAGAGGAAAGCCAAAGCTGGTAGTGAACATTGAAGTCTCTAAGAATGGAGATCTCAGCAAATGGGAAGCTAGTCAGAATGTGCTCCACTTTGAAAGTTAAGTAGTCAAAGAATTTCTTATAGTCAGAGGAGTTAGGTGAGTGGTATACAGCACAGATAAATTTAGTTTCAGAGTGATTCTGTAGTTGTAGCCAGATGGTGAAAAACTCGGAAGATTCAAGAGCGTGGGCACGAGAGCAGGTTAAGTCGTTGCGCACATAAACGCAATATCCAGCTTTGAACTGAAAATGAAGATAGAGAAAGTAGGAGGGAACAGAAAAGGGGCTACTGTCAGTTGCCTCAGACACCTGAGTTTCAGTGAGGAAAAGAAGATGAGGTTTAGAAGAGAAAACGTGGTGTTCTACAGATTGAAAAATTAGATCTTAGACCGCGAATGTTGCAGAAATTAATGAAGAAAATGTTGAGGGGGGGTGGCAAGACGCTTAGGGTCGTTATCAGAAGAGCAGTCCGATCTGAAGACATTTGTTGTCCCCTCCCCAGATATATATATATATATATATATATATATATATATATATATATATATATATATATATATATATATATATATATATATATATATATATATATATATATATATATATATATATATATATATATATATATATATATATATATATATATATATATATATATATATATATGGTAGAGCAGAGAAAACGAAATGTTTGGTAGAACTGAATTACTTTGTGTATCTTGAAGATAAACAAATTTTCATTACATTAAATGAAAAAATATATTTATGCATTTTCAAATTAATATATCTTGATTAAATTTGAAAAATGATTTCAGTGAGATGACGTCCCTCTTGTAGTCTCCCGATTCGGCGATATTTCTCGGATCCCAAGCTCTCTCTCTCTCTCTCTCTCTCTCTCTCTGTGTGTGTGTGTGTATGTGTGTGTGTGTGTGTGTGTGTGTGTTTGAATGAAAATCGAAACGTTAGTTGGAACCAGGATCTAGAAGTGATAACTGAAGATATGTTCGAAAATTGCAACTTGGAACAAAGATAGAAAAAAAGTTAAATGTCCACGAAGCCCAGGGTGAAGGCGCGGCCACTTGCCCAATCTCAAGTTCTCTAATCTTTACAAAACCTGACAACAGGTCAGAGAGTTAACTTTGAGAGTAAACAAAAAAATCAGTGGAACTGAGTGGTGTGTCCCTCGACTACTGACCCATGATTGTATGTACTCCAAAAGTCCCACCTATATTATTTGATTTTGCACACAATGCCATTTCCAAATCCTGGTCTAAAATTAAAAAAAAAAAAAAGTGCTCATAGAAAAACAAGTTCGAAGCCATTTGAAGAACTTACATCTTGCAGGATAGACAATTAAACGATAACAAAAACCACAGTTTTTGTTATCGTTTGCACTGCACCACAGTGGATTAAATCAGTCAAGACATCTGGTAAACCAGTGGTTCACAATCTTTTTCATTACATTACCTGTTTACTGACTTTTTCGGGTTTGTTACCCACATCATCAAGCCTAAGTAGACTAGTATATATCTATGATAAAACACCATAAATTGCATAAAATTACATAAAAGCTAATCTTAACAATATTGAAACGTACCCACACCGGCAGGCAAGGGGCGCCTCACACTTGCGGGGTTTCGGGGCATGTGTGTCGGGGAGGACTTGATTGGGCGGCTGGGAACGGCTGCGGTTCTGACTCACCAGGCTGATTCACACTATATGTTTCGTCTCCATGCGGTTACGTTTCGTTTGCGTTCCGTCAAAATGTTGCTGTGTTCACACCATACGTCTTGGATGCGGTCAGTCAGCGTGCGGCTGTTGCTTTGGCATGGCAAAAAAAAAAAAAAAAAAAAAAAAAAAAAAAAAAAAAAAAAAAAGTGTGAAGGAGCTCACTGCAATTGTTCTTCTTTTCGATGAAGATGAGGAATATAGAGTTAAAGCTAAGAAGAAGAGATTATAGGTGCACAAGTGCCAAAAGAAAAGAAAGTTAGAGGGTGAATTCTGGACTCTCTACAAAAGAACTAGATGACGATGAAACCAAGTTTTATCAGTATTTTAAAATTACTGAATTCCATTTCAACTATTTGCTTAAAAAAGTTGAAGATTTGATCAAGATTAACATCTGCCTTCGAGAGGCTATTTCACCGAGGGAGAGGTTTGCTGTTTGCTTGAGGTTAGTGGCATACTCAATTTATTGTTTGTTAATTACTTTATTATTTAAATCAGCACATTAAAAAAAAATTATATATATATATATATATATATATATATATATATATATATATATATATATATATATATATATATATATATATATATATATATATATATATATATACAGAATGACTAGTAATAAGAAACAATTAGACTATGAAGTTGTGGAATGAAATTTACTATCTTATCAGATTTTTTTAATTCCTCTCCAATGATGATAAGAAATTATAAGGAATGATACAGTTAAGCTATGAAGCTATGGAATGAAGTTAGGATGATTGACAAATGAAGGTAGAAATTACAGAAAGTAAAAATGAATAAAATATAAATAAGAAATAGATGAGGATACAGAATGACTAGTAATAAGATACAATTAGGCTATGAAGTTGTGGAATCAAGTTTACTATCTTACCTGATTTTTTAAATTCCTCTCCAATGGACTTCCATATCTTTTCTTCCACGTAGTTGCCTGTGTATTTTTTGTTGTTCATGTCATAGAGCTCCTCGTAGCCTCTGACCAGTTCTATCAACTTTTCGTCGCTCATGACTACTTGTGCAGTCAAAACTTTCCAGTCTGAAGGTAAGCCGCGCCCTCTCCACTCTGCAACTGCAACGTGACTGATGAGATGAGTGATGATACGTAACGCTGTTCAGATTTAGAGCTGGGATGCGGAACGTTTCCGTTACGTATACGTTTCGTCCGTCAGAGATTTCTTCCAAACGTATCCCATACGTACCAACGATAGCTGTACGAAAGATGGACGGAAACGGAACGTATGGTGTGAACATTTTCATATGATTTCAATATAACAATAATTTACGTACGAAAACCGTACGGAAACGAAACGTATCTGAACCGTATAGTGTGAATCGGTTCTAAGGCAGGTTCACACTTAGCAATCCGCTGCTGAATTGCCACCCGCCATCAACCGGCAATACCAGGCAATAAATCCTCCCAGCTGGATGTACACAGGCGGCTGGCTGGGAAGGGGCAGTTGGTTGGGAGGAAATTAATATAAACAAACAGTAACTCGGCAAGATGTCTTCCTCCAGCGACGATGCCAAAGTGATAGCTGCATTTCTTTTGGTGTACCGGAAGATAAAACGAAAAAAGAAAATGCCTGTAGACACGTCCCTGGCTGAGTAGAAGAGGAGAAAGGAGTGTCTGCCACATACTTTTGCCTGAGCTAAGCGTGCAAGACCCAGACACTATGAGACCGTTAGTAGATACGACTCAACAGGGAGCAGTACCACGGTCTTCTTCAGCTTTCTGATCAAGAAAGAAGATACCCACATGAGGAATGCAGTGACACCTGGTGAACGCCTGACATGCTGCGTTATCTAGTAACAGATAAAGGAGAGAGATCGGTACTTTTTAAGAACATGGCTATATATATATATATATATATATATATATATATATATATATATATATATATATATATATATATATATATATATATATATATATATATATATATATATATATGGCGTGTCTTGGGTCCCAGAGATGACATTGGTCCCTCACTAAGCTCCAGCATTAACTTTTCTGCCTCCGGACACTACATCTTCCACAAGTTTTCGTGAGGTCACAAAGTAAAGAAAGCAGAGCGTGGCTGGACAAGACAAACCTGTCGGTCTTGTTGGCGCGGCTGGCAATTCTAGCCTCCAGGCACCAAAAGTCCAGCAGGCAAGCCAACGCGGCTTGCGGCGGCTGGCAATTCAGCAGCGAATTGCCAAGTGTGACCCCGCCTTTTTTTTTTTTTTTTTATGTAGAAGGAACACTGACCAAGGACAACAAAAATCCAATAAAAAAAATAAAAAAAATGCCCACTGAAATGCCAGTCCCATAAAAGGGTCCAAAGCGGTAGTCAAAAATTGAAGGATAAGTGTCTTGAAACCTCCCTCTTGAAGGAATTCAAGTCATAAGAAGGTGGAAATACAGAAGCAGGCAGGGAGTTCCTGAGTTTACCAGAGAAAGGGATGAATGACTGAGAATACTGGTTAACTCTTGCGTTAGAGAGGTGAACAGAATAGGGGTGAGAGAAAGAAGAAAGTCTTGTGCAGCGAGGCCGCGGGAGGAGGGGAGGCATGCAGTTAACAAGATCAGAAGAGCAGTTAGCATGAAAATAGCAGTAGAAGACAGCTAGAGATGCAACAATGCGGCGATGAGAGAGAGGCTGAAGGCAATCAGTTAGAGGAGAGGAGTTGATGAGATGAAAAGCTTTTAATTCCACCCTGTCTTGAAGAGCAGTATGAGTGGAACCCCCCCCGACATGTAAAGCATACTCCATACATAGACGGATAAGGCCCTTGTACAGAGTTACCAGCTGGGGGGGGTGGGAGGATGAGAAAAACTGGCGGAGACGTCTCAGAACGACTAACTTCATAGAAGCTGTTTTAGCTAGAGATGAGATGTGAAATTTCCAGTTTAGATTGTAAGTAAAGGACAGACTGAGGAAGTCAGACCGAAGGAATGCAGAGATCTCCATTCTTGGAGACTTCAATGTTCACCACCAGCTTTGGCTTTCCTCTCCCTTCACTGACCATCCTGGTGAACTAGCCTACAACTTTGCTATCCTCCATGACCTAGAGCAATTGGTGCAACACCCTACTCGTATTCCTGACCGTCTTGGAGATACGCCCAACATTCTTGACCTTTTCCTGACCTCTAATCCTTATGCTTATGCTGTCACCCTTTCTTCTCCGTTGGGCTCCTCCGATCACAATCTCATATCTTTATCTTGTCCTATCACTCCAATCCCTCCTCAGGATCCCCCTAAGCGAAGGTGCCTCTGGCGTTTTGCCTCTGCTAGTTGGGGGGACCTGAGGAGGTATTTTGCTGATTTTCCTTGGAATGACTACTGCTTCCGTGTCAGAGACCCGTCTTTGTGTGCTGAGCGCATAACAGAGGTGATAGTGTCTGGCATGGAGGCGTACATTCCTCACTCTTTTTCTCGTCCTAAACCTTCTAAACCTTGGTTTAACACAGCTTGTTCTCGTGCTATACATGATAGAGAGGTGGCCCACAAAAGGTACTTAAGCCTTCCATCACCAGAATCTCATGCACTTTATATTTCTGCCCGGAACCATGCCAAGTCTGTTCTCCAACTAGCCAAAAACTCCTTCATTAACAGAAAATGTCAAAAGCTTTCAAGATCTAACTCCCCTCGTGATTTCTGGCATCTAGCCAAAAATATCTCCAATAACTTTGCTTCTTCTTCTTTCCCTCCTCTACTTCAACCAGATGGCACCACTGCTATCACATCTATTTCTAAAGCTGAACTCTTTGCTCAAACCTTTGCTAAAAACTGTACCTTGGACGATTCTGGGCTTGTTCCTCCCTCTCCTCCACCCTCTGACTACTTCATGCCACCTATTAAAATTCTTCGCAATGATGTTTTCCATGCCCTCGCTGGCCTAAACCCTCGGAAGGCTTATGGACCTGATGGGGTCCCTCCTATTGTTCTCCGAAACTGTGCCTCCGTGCTTGCACCTTGCCTAGTCAAACTCTTTCAGCTCTGTCTGTCAACATCTACCTTTCCTTCTTGCTGGAAGTTTGCCTACATTCAACCTGTTCCTAAAAAGGATGACCGCTCTAATCCCTCAAACTACCGTCCTATTGCTTTAATTTCCTGCTTATCTAAAGTTTTTGAATCTATCCTCAACAGGAAGATTCTTAAACATCTATCACTTCACAACCTTCTATCTGATCGCCAGTATGGGTTCCGTCAAGGCCGCTCTACTGGTGATCTTCTGGCTTTCCTTACTGAGTCTTGGTCATCCTCTTTTAGAGATTTTGGTGAAACTTTTGCTGTTGCCTTGGACATATCAAAAGCCTTTGATACAGTCTGGCACAAAGCTTTGACTTCCAAACTATCCTCCTACGGTTTCTATCCTTCTCTCTGTAACTTCATCTCAAGTTTCCTTTCTGACCGTTCTATTGCTGCTATGGTAGACGGTCACTGTTCTTCTAAATCTATTAACGGTGGTGTTCCTCAGGGTTCTGTCCTGTCACCCACTCTCTTCTTATTATTGATTAATGATCTTCTAAACCAAACTTCTTGTCCTATCCACTCCTACGCTGATGATACCACCCTGCACTTTTCCACGTCTTTTCATAGACGTCCAACCCTTCAGGAGGTAAACATATCACGCAGGGAAGCCACAGAACGCCTGACTTCTGATCTTTCTAAAATTTCTGATTGCGGCAGGGCAAACTTGGTATTGTTCAATGCCTCAAAAACTCAATTCCTCCATCTATCAACTCGACACAACCTTCCAGACAACTATCCCCTCTTCTTCAATGAGACTCAGCTGTCCCCCTCTTCTACACTGAACATCCTTGGTCTGTCCTTTACTTGTAATCTGAACTGGAAACTTCACATCTCATCTCTAGCTAAAACAGCTTCTATGAAGTTAGGTGTTCTGAGACGTCTCCGCCAGTTTTTCTCACACCCCCAGCTGCTAACTCTGTACAAGGGCCTTATCCGTCCATGTATGGAGTATGCTTCACATGTCTGGGGGGGTTCCACTCATACTGCTCTTCTAGACAGGGTGGAATCAAAAGCTTTTCGTCTCATCAACTCCTCTCCTCTAACTGACTGTCTTCACCCTCTCTCTCACCGCCGCAATGTTGCATATCTAGCTGTCTTCTACCGCTATTTTCATGCTAACTGCTCTTCTGATCTTGCTAACTGCATGCCTCCCCTCCTTCCGTGGCCTCGCTGCACAAGACTTTCTTCTTTCTCTCACCCCTATTCTGTCCACCTCTCTAACGCAAGAGTTAACCAGTATTCTCAGTCATTCATCCCTTTCTCTGGTAAACTCTGGAACTCCCTGCCTGCTTCTGTATTTCCACCTTCCTACGACTTGAATTCCTTCAAAAGGGAGGTTTCAAGACACTTATCCACCAATTTTTGACCACTGCTTTGACCCTTTTATGGGACTGGCATTTCAGTGGGCATTTTTTTTATTAGATTTTTGTTGCCCTTGGCCAGTATCCTTCCTACATAAAAAAAAAAAAAAGTTCAGTGTAGAAGAGGGGGACAGTTGAGTGTCATTGAAAAAGAGGGGATAGTTGTCTGGAAGGTTGTGTCGAGATGATACATGGAGGAATTGAGTTTTTGAGGCATTGAACAATACCAAGTTTGCTCTGCCCCTGCGTGAAATGTTTACTTCCTTGAAATGTTTACTTCCTAGAAATGTTTACTCTCTGTGAGAAGTCACACAGAGCAGGGAGAGGAAAACACATTTCTCCTTATGTCCATATATTACACAACAGTAAACAAAATCACCGTGCAATACAATCACGACACACAAGCAAGTACTGGGGCAGCGGGCACTCGCACCGTCAAAGGCCTGATTTTTTAAACGTAGTGTTGGTAGCTACTAATACCAATGTAGCTGATTCTTAGTCAGACACACGCAAACTCTACTCGCAAAAACTCAACTCGCTTTCTCTTGTCTCCTTCCTCACACGTCTTGTCACGTCGCGGTCTCGATACTTGCTTCTGACCCTCAGTGCCACAGGGTGCCTCAAATCCTGCTTCCCATGTCATCAATTTTGCCAAGCGACACTTAATTTTGCCTATTCTAGCTTTCAAGATTTAAGTACGAGTCATGCAGATTATAAATACTGGTAAAGACAATTGCTACTTATACTATGCATGCACTCACACTCACAAAACTACAATTAAACGGTACCGTATAACAATTATTCCATGGTTACCTAAACCTCACACACACACACACACACGATCCCAAGGCCTCAGAGGTCAACCGACAGGCTTATGTCAGGTCTCCTTCCACTAACACTGTAGATAACGGCGCCAGCCTCAGAACAATGAGCAACACAACGCCGCTAGCGAGATCACCCACATATTTACTCACACATGTACTCGTATGAGACTACCTCATACACACAGCATGCTCATGTGCTCTCCTGTAGGGCTGCTACACATGCGCGTTCATAACAATGTCATTGCAATTAAACAAGGTAACAATCTTTTCCACATTATCCTAAAATTCTTATCACCTGCACATTAAAAAGAAGATGCACTTTTAATGAGCCTTCTACAGAGACTGATGTTAAAATGCAATGGTAAAATTTTAAGATATTTTAACATAAATCCCAAAGTTTCGATTTTCTAAAATTTATAGTTGAGTTAATCCTGAATATATTGCTTTGCCGCGCCCTCATGACGCCCGGCAGCCAGAAGCACCTGCGTTTGTGGGTCCGATGCCGCTGTGCCAAGCGGGGTTGTGGATACCGTGACATAGTCAAGCGCCAGGGCAAGACATGCAGACAAAGGCTAAACCAAAGACTGTATTTGGGAAACCTTGCACTTTGATGAGCACTTAATAATACAGCACAGTACAAGGACGCAATACTTCAGTCACCCGGGCAATCACCCCACAGACAGGCACTGAATCTTCCATTAGTCACAGCTTCGGGCAATTTCTTCACGACACGGTATCGTCTATACATGACACTATCTATGCATGGCACTGTATATATGCAACTACAGTGGCACAAAAGGCACAGGAAAGGCACAACAACTCACAGAGTTGACAAAGAGCAGGCTACAACAGGGAACCGCTCACTACCAGGCGACATGCCTCTCCTCTGTGCATGTTTTGGTGACACCGCCACAGCCACCGCCTGCCGCTTGACCCGTAAAAAAGACGCGTCCGTTCTCGTGTTTTCTCTCTCATACCCATACTGCACAATTACATTTTCGCACACATATACATACACACGTACACACACATTCATAACAATATGATTGCCTTTATTCTCGGCCTTCCATTACCCACTCAAATTATCCAGATTACCTATTTGTGGGTAATTACCCATAAGTTGGGAACCATTGTGCTTAACTGACTGAACTCCAAGCCTCGACATTACGTCAAGGTGACCTCCCGCAAAGGTCAAACCATGCCACCCGGTGGAAAAAAAAAAAAAAAGAAAAGAAAAAAAGTCATTCATTGTACTTATTCTAAAGACCACACAGTAAATACCTGTTTACGGAAATGAAGTTCGGCAGGAGAGAGATAAAAAAGAAAAAAAAAAAAAAACCGGTTAACAAAGCAACGAATTAGTCATCATTGCATTACTAGGAAATCTCGTGGAAAGGCAGGAACTGACCGCACCAGAGAGGATTCAGAAGGGAGACTTCATTCATTATAAGTGCGTGGAGACGGAGGTTGGTGCCTCAGGGAAGAGAGGCAAGGGCATGGTGTCAAGGGCAAGGGACGCTCGGGGTGTTACGGAGGGTCCTCTAGACAGACAGGAAGGGCAGCGAGGGATATGAAGGGCCAGGGAATGCATACTGCTGGTACTACTACTACTACTACTACTACTACTACTACTACTACTACAAAAAGATATATTGGTAATATTAATAGGAAACCAAGTCTATATACATTATTTATACATATTTATTGGACGCACGTTATAATAATAATAATAATAATAATAATAATAATAATAATAATAATAATAATAATAATAATAATAATAATAACGATAATATGAAATTATCGTCTAAACTATTAATCATAATAAATTTTTAGGGCAAAGTAAATAAATAAATAAATAAATAACCCAACATATAGAATAACAAACAAATAAATTTTTGTATTCGCATTAATTTATCCTTTGATTATAAACACTTTTCAGATCATGAAAACATATCATAAACATTTTATTTGTATTTTTTTTTTCAATAACAAACTCGAACACAATCAAACGTAAAACAAACCAACGAACCACAAGAAGAGGAGTAGAAGATAATCAGTTGAGGCCGGAGAGAAGACTTTCGTGAAGAGGAGGAAGCATTCTTGCGTTTGAAACTAATTTATGTCCAAGGATTAACTGAAACAAAAATGCTTGAACTTGAAGGAAATAACTTGTAAAAAAAAAAAAAAAAAAAAAAAAAAAAAAAAAAAAAAAAAAAAAAAGGGGGGGGGGATGGAATCAATAGAAAGTTTGAAAGAACTTGGAGTAAAAAAGGTGGAGTTATAATGATGGTATATCAAGGTGGTAATGCAATATAATAATAATAATAATAATAATAATAATAATAATAATAATAATAATAATAATAATAATAATAATAATAATAAAATAGACGGTAAGAATATAAGACTACTTGTTTGTACAAAAGTGACGTAAACTTTGTATATAATTGTGTACTTCTCAGTAAATGACAGAATGAGAGAATGAAAAAATATAGGAAATAATCGAAAACAATAAAGGAAGTAGACTTATGATATTAAGCGATTTAAATAGCCATGTAGGTTTAAAGGAAAGGTAGGCCGCTTCATAGGAGTGACATTTTTTTTTTATTTGCACTATTAATCTTGTTTATAATTACCCTTCCCAATAGAATATAATCCCCCGAGAAATTACTTCTTTACCATGTTTATCATAGTGTAGTTAATTTAATTAGTTAAAAAAGCCAATAATTTAAAAGGGCATATCTTTTGAACCAAACTAGTTATATGAAACTAGTATTATATGAAAGACTATAAAGCTTTGGTAACAACTTGTATAAAATTTGTTTTCAAGGTGCATCTCATTTTAAGTGTACTATGAATATTTTACATAGATATTAAAGAGTGATGATAAAAAAAATGTGAAAAAAATAAATACACAATTTTCAAGAACATGTTCCTTTATTGCTCTTAAAAAAATAATAAATAAAAAAAATATTATATATATATATATATATATATATATATATATATATATATATATATATATATATATATATATATATATATATATATATATATATATGTTTAGGATTTCATCTTTTGAATAAAACAAAGAACACTCAAACTGGCCTGTAAATTTGAGCAATGCGCTCGAGGTAAAAAAAAAATAAAAAAAATAAAAAATCAGAAAGCATTTAAACCTGGGAGCTTTAAATAAGAGAGCATATGCCATCATAACGCTCTTACAAAAAGTAAGACGGTTTGCCCGTCAACTTTTTTATTGTCTCCTATTATATTTCCTTTCTCACTATAACCCTCCAATCTTCCCTTCATACCCACTCTTTATATTTCACCCATAACGCCCCTTCTCCTGTCCTCTTTCAGAAGTTTTTTTTTTTCTTGGCCTGTCTCTCACGTTTTCTGTTCTGTTTTTGAAGGTATGACTGCTGCAGATTCACGTGGGGCAAATTTTATCAGTCAGATCCTAGGACAGTATTGTTAATCAGTTCCTTGGCACTAGTAGAATCATGGAATCGCCGGCCGGCTGGGCCGCATCCGGCAGGTCTGAGTTGCTAGTTGTGTATTTTCCTTGCAGTGTTACCTGGTCAGAGGAGGATAGTTTAGGTTAGGGGCAACTCAGACCTGGATGTGGCTCACACAGCCGCATGTATTTTATGTATTATCAACATTGTTATGGAATTTTATGGGCAAATTACTAATCCTCCATTGTCTGTGGAATATCTTAAACATGTGGTGGTAGGACTTGACATATGCAAAGGGAGAAAATTTTGATGCTCTGTTATCATTCACTACTCTTGTTTACTTGCTGCTTTCCTATCTTAAAATATTCAACAGGCAATGAAGCATTAGTAATTTGTCAATAAAACTCTATAACGATGTTGATAATGCGTAAAATCCTCTTAACTTACTGTCTTCAGCCTCTCTCTCACCGCCGCAATGTTGCATATCTAGCTGTCTTCTACCGCCATTTTCATGCTAACTGCTCTTCTGATCTTGCTAACTGCATGCCTCCCCTCCTTCCGCGGCCTCGCTGCACAAGACTTTCTTCTTTCTCTCACCCCTATTCTGTCCACCTCTCTAACGCAAGAGTTAACCAGTATTCTCAATCATTCATCCCTTTCTCTGGTAAACTCTGGAACTCCCTGCCTGCTTCTGTATTTCCACCTTCCTATGACTTGAATTTCTTCAAGAGGGAGGTTTCAAGACACTTATCCATCAATTTTTGACTACTACTTTGACCCTTTTATGGGACTGGCATTTCAATGGGGATTTTTTTATTTTTTTTTTTATTTTTGTTGTCCTTGGCCAGTGTCCCTCCTACATAAAAAAAAAAAAAAAAAAAATGGAGAATAAAAGTAAGGACTGAATGGAAGGATTGAAAGTCATATGAGAGGTGCAAGGGAAGCTGAATAAAAGCAGAGTTGTGTGTGATGCTAAAAGGATGGGTAATGAAAGATGAGGGAAAAAGTTAACAATGTTCAAGAGAATAAGAAAATGTTTTGGATAGAAGTGAAGAAAATAAGAAAAGCACCATATGGTAGTGAGTAACAGGTGAAAGCAGAGGATTGTAGGATGAAGGGTACTTTATGAAACTGGAGTAGGAGAGAGAGTCTGAGATTTGGATATTTTGGAGAGATATTAGAGTTAATGTACTAAGAGAGTTAAATGAAGCATGTATAATGATAGAGGTGCAGGCAGCAGTAAGGGAGATGAAAAGTGGAAAAGCCCCAGGACTGATGGATGTGCAGTTGAGTGTTTGAAGGCAGCTGTGGTCAGCATCATAGAGTGGTTAGTGCACGCCACTCTGCCCCCTTGGGCTCTGATGGAGAAGAGAAAGTACTCCTGCCCTCACTTTGTGGCGATCAGTTGGAGTTTGCTCCAAGCAAAGCAAGTACTCTCTCCTACATACCTATGTGAGTCTCCACCTTTGGAAGCTATGGAAAAAAATAGTAGAATGATTAACATTAAAAATTATGTTATACTCTTCAATACTTCATGTTAACATGCTACAGCAGTGTGAAAGAATGTAGCCTACATCTTCACACACAACTTTCCAGTCTGCATATTTTATGAAGCATTACAGAACAGGAGTAGAGATTGAGAAAGAGACCAAGATCACACTACGGGAGAGCTGAAGGTAGGATAGAGGTTAGATGAAATAAGGACAAGGTTAGGTTTGATCAGTAATGAGTTAAGATTAGGTGAAGTATGGTTGACATTAGTTTTAATGAGTTACATGCAATATATCTAATCCCACGAATTAAAATGACATTTGCACAACACTTCACTGTTGTTTTCATAATTGTATTAACCAATAGAAACAAGATAGGAAGGATTATTATTATTATTATTATTATTATTATTATTATTATTATTATTATTGTTATTATTATTATTATTATTTTGTTAATCAGTCTTCCAACTACTTTCACCCTATATCTTCCCCCACAAACTTAAGTTTGTCATTATATAGCTTATAAATACCAATGAAATAATAATATGACATGATCTTGGCAAAAAATTGGCATATATAAGCAATGTAATATATCCACAGTACAGGTATTTTGCCATTATCTAATTAAAAAAAAGAAATGCAGACTGCACTTCATATTACTCCTACAGGTTACCTTTGTTACAAAACTAATAGCAAATGACAAAAAGCTAAGGAAATATGCTCATCTTATAAATTAATTGGATGAAACTGGCAGGTTAAGGGATTTATTTTGCCACACTCCAGTTCAAGTTAACTGGGCATTAAAGCAGTCTTTTTATTACAAACATAAGTTGATTTCATCATTAAACTTATAAAAATTAACAATAAACTAGAAAAACAGGCTTACCTGGTCTAAAAATGGTATGAAAAAGCTTTGAGACTTTTTTCTCAGTAAACAATGACTGTGTGAAGATCACTAAGCACACAGAACTCCTTTCTGACATACCAACCCTGTCGCAGGAGAATTGCACAAAGGGAAGGGACAGAAACAGTTTATCGGTACTGTGGGCCTTCAAGGACCAGAGAGAATCTCTTGTGAGGGAATCTCACAGGGAAGTGAAGGAATGTTTTAACAACCTGGACCCAATACTCTGCCCACACTTTCTGCCAAAGGTCACTTTGTAAAAGAAACTTTTCTTTCATTTTCCTGTGGACAACAGACGTGTGTTGCTGCTCTGTTGCAAGGCCCCGAGCAATACTTTGCGAAAGATTGGCACTCTGGATACATACAGCTACAAAATGCCTACACCAGCAGTTCTCAAGCATCTTGCAACACACCTGTTCACACTAGTGATGACTGCAAGGAAGAAGATTGGGATGAGATTCCCATCATTGAATCTAATGAGTATCTTTTAGATTAATCCATTTCATTCAAAGGGTTATATCATAAAAAGTTAGGTAAATTTATAGTTTAAGCCAATGTCCCCAATCTCTACCCATGGCCCACGGCGTTATTATTAATTTCCGACAAGTAGTGTAAGCATTAGAAATGATGTAAATAGCGAGAACAAAGTGAGGTAAGTTATTACCACGTAGTGTGTAATGGCTTAAACTATAATAAAACCCTAACCTAACCTAACCTAACAACTGAAGTTCAGGCAACAATACACCATTTATGTTTACCTGTGAACTTAGAAAAAGTTGAGAGCGCTGTGCATTCCCAGGCCTATTGTGGCGTTATTATTAATTTCTGACAAGTAGTGTGATCATTAGAAATGATGTGAATAGTGAGAACAAAATGATGTAGGTTATTACCACGTAGTGTGTAATGGCTTAAACTATAATAAAACCAAAAGTTATTATAATCATCTATTTCATCAGCACTATAGAGGAAAAACTGCTTTAACTTTACTACAAAATATTATGTGAGAGAAGAGGTAATATTAATGACTTTTGGTGTATGGTTAGCGACATTCTAGAGACTTTTAGAAATGAGCATAGTGACATTTAAAAATCTGTGTTGGCAACCCTGCCCACCCCAGCAAACATGGTCATGTTGGTCTTGTGCCATACCAATGCTAGCAAACCAGTTATATACTCGTACCTATATCAGCAATGAATCAGAAAACTAGAATCATCGAATCAGGCCGACATAATTGCCATGGTCAGTCTGCATACTGGGCCTGTGTCGGGCACCTGTCAGGCCTGAATCAAAATGATGGTGTTGACCACAATGATGGCCCATAGCCACACTGCTAACATCAAGGTGATATCCAAAACCATATTGGCCACTTCTTACCCAGGAGTGGTCTGATGTAGGATACCTACTGGGCTTGCATCTGGAAACCAACATTGGACCAACATATGAACCCCTAGTGGCTGCCTCCATTCAGTTTCTTACCCAGTATTGGTCTGATACAGGATACTTGCTGGGTCTGCATCAGAATTATATCAATGATCCTTACTGCACCAAAATGCATGGAAAATCAACAGGAGGCCCTACAGTTGGGATGTTTCCAATTTTCTCAGAAGCCCTGTTCCTCCAGGATTTAAGCCCAGCTACTACCTAAGCAAAGAATTCCTGGAGAGGGGTGGGGGGGTTCCAAAAGAACTGGGAGCATCCTGAATGTAGTAACCATTACTGTTGCACTTGTAAAGTTTTAAAACCAGATCTTAAGAGAGCATCAAATACTGAAAATAGTTCTGACTGAATAAAAACAAAAACATAATTAACCTTGCAGAAAATATTTGAACAAGCTGAGAAAGACCATGTTGGGTAAAAAAAAAAAAAAAAATCTGAGCTGCAGTATCTCTATACAATATTATGTTTAATACATTACATTCATAATTTTCAAAATGACTTAATACTGTATACATTAGAAAGCAAAGTTTACATTTCTAGTTATTAAAAAAAAAAAAAAAAAAAAAATTACTGACGTTGATGCTCATGTACTCATAACCTATCCATGATAGAGGTAAATGTAAAACAAACATCATAATTATAAAATCCACAGCTTATATTTTTTTTCTACCCAATTGATAATTATTTTGAAGAGAAAATAAAACTAGGTATTTTGTGTCATGTATAGGATGAAATACAGCTAAAACTACCAACAAAAATCCCTATACTACATTTATATACTTTCCTCTGAAATCAATTAAACCTAATTTCTCCAAACAAACTGATTCCAGTTATGCAAACAATATTAATGAACAAGTGCATCTCCAACATCCTATTTAAAAGTGGTACTATAATGTTGTGGAACTCCAAAATCAGGAAGCTATTCTTAAACACTCCTCACTGGGAGGAAATAAAATATAAAATCAATTCATCACTTAATGTTTTACCCAGCAACATATTACTTACTAAACTGCAGGTATCACAGGTTTGGTCTTAACAGTGTCAAATTAATGATAGTCATCCTGTACATTCAGAATATTGTAGTTTACAGTACTCCCCATAAGTATTGGATCCCCCACCTGGGTGGTTCAATACTTATGGCAAAAAAAGCATTGACTTTTAAGAATAAATTATTTTAGCCAAAAATATTATCCATGATATCACCACATCCCTCAGCTTTGTGCCAATACATTACAACACACAATAACAGCTCAGTGTGTTTTAGGCTGCATTGGACAGGAAAAGCCTAGCACACCTTGCTCCACTTCCTGACATATTATTGCGCAATGACATCTTGTAATAGATCATTCTGTTCACCAATATGGCTAAAATGAAGGAGTATTCATATGGTATTATTGTGTAAATCACTAGGGTGAAGGAAACAGGTCATTCAGTCAGCAGTATACAAGACAACAGTCAAGCGTTGGTAACAGCAGTTTGGGAGAAAGGGAGGCAAGCAATGCCTATCCCTAAAAAAAACCTCTCTGAACACCTCAAGAAGACAACTAAGAGGATTGTTATTATCTTACAGTGTACAGAACTAGGTAATTACCATCAAGTCAAGGTCTATATTCTCCTTGTTTAGTTCAGGAAACACCATAGTTCCAGATACATATTCCCCATGTTGTTGACATCTTTCACAACCAGAATAACTATTATGAGAAGTTATGACTTTCAGAAATTGTCGCACAGGGGCATCATATACAAAACAAGCTAATTTAACTTGAATGAGTCTTCCACAATTGGTATGATTCCTAGGGATAAGATGTCTAATTCTGTGGTTAAATCTTTTAAATAATCCTGAACACTACTAGGCTTTGACATTCCACAGAATATATCAATTACTGCAAAAGAATGGTGAAGTGGTTTCTGAAGACTATCACAACAAAACTGGAACAAAATTGGCCAAAACTGTAATTTTGAACCTGGTGTAATGGTAAACCATCACAGTTAATTTTCATGTACAACACAGAATGTTCAAGTGTATTTAGAAATTTATCATCAGCATTTATAAACAAAAAAATTGTAAATAGCTTTGAACAATCCAAAATAATGATATTGTCCACCACAAATTTTTTTAATCTGCAAAGACTGGTTGACGGGTATTTAACAATGAACATGCATCCGATGGAAGTGAACTATCATAATTTTGTTTCAGCATTGATAATAGGAAATTAAGACATGTGAGATACTTGATATTCAACAGCCCACTGTTGCAATTGTATTTGAACACTTTGATGAGTGGGTCTTAATGTTGGAATTCCATGATCTTTAATATGGCTAGTAGATGGACTAATGTTACCATAGATTTCTATGAAATTATACCCAGCTTCTCTTGTATCTAAACTATCCTCATTGCCTGATAACAATTCTTTGCCAATTTGCACTTCATCACTACTTAGGCCTTCTTCATTACTTTTTTGGGGATTTTCAGCAGTTGTAAAAGCAGTAAGAGTTGTCTGAGCACAGTATGATGATGGTTCTTGGGTGTTATGTATAATATCATATACTAAATTTTGTCTATGTTTTTTAGCCTGATGATGCCATCTGTGAAGGTGAAACATTGCAAGCAATAAATTGAAGAAGAAACTCTGGATATATCCCTGTTCACCTCATCAATAACATGGAACCTTTCTACTTTCAACATACCTGGCCCAGGGAACAACCTTTCAAGTAACTTCAAGTTAATGGGATGGATTGTAATCTTCACTGCATCTCAGTGCATACAATTCATGGCTGGATCTTGATACAGTATTGAGGACTCTACTCCTCCTCCATGCCATGCAATGGTTGACTGTGAGCACTTTTGTTTTTATTTTTACTTAGAGTAAGATTTCCTAAACACCTATCTTTTAATGATGTTTTAAATAGAAGGTATGGCAAGGTCTGTATAGGGATTTTTAGAAGGCTGGAAAACTCTGTTATAAGGTCAACAAAGCAAAACTAGATAATAATTTCCTCAGTAAATGTAGTCTGTAACACTATACCTAAAGTTCTTCACTTTAAAATACACAGCCCTAACATCAGGAATTCTAAAACCTATTTTTCATGTTGGTTTAAATTATTTAACCTAAAAATAAACAATAAAAATTATCTTCTAAAGCAACAGGCAACAAAATTTGATCAAGCATATCTCAACATTAAAAATGCAGTTTCATATTTAAATTTTAATTGCCTTTACACCAGATTAAAACATAGTAATGGCTCCAAATTAAAGCAAGACAAAATCATAACGAAAAGTTAAAACCCTTAAGCATTCCTATCAATAATACAATCAACAAGGACAAAATAGTTATCAACTTCTCCAATAGAACACTTACCACCTCTGAACTGGATGTACTATCACTAGGACTCTCATACTCCCTCCCTAAATGTTAAATTACTTTTGTGATTAATTATGATTCTCACTAAATTAAAATAATTTATTATTACTAAATCTGACATGGGTCATGGCACAGTGATTATGAATAAAAGAAGACTACATCATGAAAGTGGAACATATTCTAAGTGATACGGAAGAGTGGGGCACATTGAAGAAAGGAGCACATTGAACCATTTGATTTTCCAGGATTAGTTTTTCTTTCTGCATGAAGATGTCTCCCGTGTAAAAACAATCTACAGTAAAATCCCTCTCATCCGGCATTCGAGTATCCGGCAGCTTCAAGTATCCGGCACATTTTTCCTCGAGCCTTAAAATCAATAAAAAATCAATGTGTATTCATAAAATCGATTAAAATTCCCGTGCGAGGCATACTTTGTCCCTTCGCCACCAGAGCACATTGCTTTGCGCCACCCGCAGCCCACTGCACTGTGTTTACTCAGTGACTCAGTCCTGCGTGTGCACTGTTCTGTTTATCGCCTGACGCCTTCATCATGCCTAAAGTTGTAGAAAAGAAGAAACGTGTTGTGCTTACAGTTAAGCAGCTGATCAGATCAGCTGCTGATTAAGATCAGCTGATCTTTGTTATGGTAAGATGTGTGAATGTAGGGTGGTGATTGTGGACATAATTTCACTTCTATTCAAGTATCCGGCATGTCGGCGGTCCCGTTGATGTTGGATAAGAGGGATTTTACTGTACTCAACACTCACTCATTCACCAGTAAGATGCCAGCCTTCATTGACAGAGGACGTGTTTCAAGGATATTATCTAAAATTTGAACCCAAAAGTAAATTTTTCAGGGTGAGAACCGATCCTGCTTATAATCTTTATATAGATGATGATTCTAATGAAACTACTGAAATGGATAATATAATAAAGAAAGATTACAAAAACATCCTCATTAGATTTGAGTAGACCTATACAGTATTTGAAATAGATTTTTTCTAATGGCAAGAAATGGAGCACATTGAACCACTAAGGAATGGGCATATTGAACATGGTTCAATATACCCCTCCACAATTTTCAAAGTAACCAGTGTTTGCTGTTTAGTATAGGCTACCTACTATAGTCAGTGTATTATGAATTAATATAATATAATATGCTTGGAACTCTGTAGCCTAATATTGTTCTGTATATTTCAGAAGATGGTGTGATACTATGAGGCTAAAACTGATAGAAGTAAGGTTGATGGAAACTTGAAAAAAAAGAACTGCTGAAGAGGTAACTAAAGGAAAGTCTATAAGAGAAGTCAGCTGTGCATTGCAGGGCTGTTTTTATTTTTATGTAGGAGGGGCACTGGCCAAGGGCAACAAAAATCTAATAAAAAAAAAAAGCCCACTGAGATGCCAGTCCCCAAATAGGATCTCAAGCAGTGGTCAAAAATTAGAGGATAAGTGTCTTGAAACCTCCCTCTTGAAGGGCTTCAAGTCATAAGAAGGTGAAAATACAGAAGCAGGAAGGGAGTTCCAGAGTTTACCAGAGAAAGGGATGAATGACTGAGAATACTGGTTAACTCTTGCATTAGAGAATAGGGATGAGAGAAAGAAGAAGCATGCTGTTAGCAAGATCAGAAGAACAGTTAGTGTGAAAATAGCAGTAGAAGATAGCAAAAGATGCAACACTGCAGTGATGAGAAAGAGGCTGAAGACAGCCAGTTAGAGGAAAAGAGTTGATGAGATGAAAAGGTTTTGATTCCACCCTGTCTAAAATAGCAGTATGAGTGGAACCCCCCCAACATGTGAAGCATACTCCATACACAGATGGATAGGGCCCTTGTACAGAGTTAGCATGTTGGGGGGTGTGAGAAATGGTGACAAATACTGGTGCAAAATGTCTCGGAATGCCTAACTTCATAGAAGCTGTTTTAGCTAGAGATGAGTTGTGAAGTTTCCAGCATAGATTATAAGAAAAGGACAGACCAAGGATGTTCAGTGTAAAAGAGGAGGACAGTTGAGTGTCATTGAAGAAGAGGGGATAGTTGTCTAGAAGGTTGTGTTGAGTTGATAGATGAGGAATTGAGTTTTTGAAGCATTGAACAATACCAAGTTTGCTCTGCCCCAATTAGAAATTTTAGAGAGATAAGAAGTGAGGTGTTCTGTGGGTTCCCTGTGTGAAATGTTCAATTCCTGAAGGGTTGGACATCTATGGAAAAATGTGGGAAAGTGCAGGGTGGTATCATCAGAGTAGGAATGGATAGGGCAAGAAGTTTGGTGTAGAAACAGGATAGGACAGAATCCTGAGGAACAGTCTTAATAGATTTAGAAGAAAAACAGTGACCATCTACCATAGCAGCAATAGAATGGTCAGAAAGGAAACTTGAGATGAAGTTACAGAGGGAAGGATAGAAGCTGTAGGAGGGTAGTCAGGAAATCAAAGCTTTGTGCCAGACTCTATCAAAAACTTTTGATATGTCTAAAGCAACGACAAAAGTTTCATCAAAATCTCTAAAAGAGCATGACCAAGACTCAGTAAGGAAAGCCAGAAGATCACCAGTAGAGCAGCCTTGACGTAATCCATACTGGCGATCAGATAGAAGGTTGTGAAGTGATAGATGTTTAAGAATCTTCCTGTTGAGGATTGATTCAAAAACTTTAGATGGGCAGGAAATTAAAGCAATAGGATGGTAGTTTGAGGGATTAGAACAGTCACTCTTTTTAGGAACTGGAATTACATTATTGTGGTATTTCAAGAAGTTCCAAACAGGACATGCAGAAGAAATCAAGGACTGTGCTCCAAAATACAATTCAAGACAGGTTAGTATTAATGAAATTAATTAGAATAATATGATAATAGCTGTTTTGTTTTTACTAACTATTGAATATAAGAAATTATAAATCAGCATAAACTCTGGAACTTCCTGCCTATTTCGGTATTTCCACCTTCCTATAACTTAAATTCCTTCAAGAGGGAGGTTTCAAGATACTCATCCTTAAATCATTGACTACTGCTTTGGACCCTATTCAGGGACCGGCATCTCAGTGGGCCTTTTTTTTTTTTTAATTGGATTTTTGTTGCTCTTAGCCAGTGCCCCTCCTATATAAAAGAAAAAAAAGAAATAAAAAATAAGGCAAGGAAAGTGCAGTCTAAGATTAAGTTTAGTCAGTTGATGTATTGAGCTCCATGTTATGGCACGGGCAAAGGGCGGTAGTCTCCCTACTACACTGTGAAGTGAACTCTGCATGAACTCAGCCCCCTCTTCCCCTCACAGACAACTCATCTCACTTCCCTAATAATTGGGAATTCAGTGCTTGTGACTCAGGGTGGGATGCAGCTGTCTACCATCCCTGCAGCTTGAGGACTGCAGTCCCCACCAGGGTTGAAAACCCAACAACAAGGAGTGCACCGTAGCAAGGTTGGGGAGTGGCTATGTCAACCAACTGAATCATTCTCACATTCCCTGTCGACTCAGGGTGCAGGTGAATGCCAGACAAGAGTCTAGCCTTGGACCTGCTTGTGTGGAGCTTAGTATAATTTTGGTAGGGATAGGTTTGAATTTTGTGTAGACTGGGGAAATTCTTGTTATATTTTTCATTGTTAACCTGCAATGATATTTTCTGATGTTAATTTATGATTCAGTTTTTGTAAATATTGTTATCTTCAGTATGTAGTTTTTCCATACTTTTAATGTTTGTTCATGTAGTTTGATATTGATAGGTTTGGTTTTTGTATAGTCATGTATTTCTTCAGTGGTAAGGGTGTATAGGTATTTTTAGTTTGTGGCAGGCAAAGTCTAGTGCTTTGTTTTGCACCTTTTGTAGAATACTGATCTGTGTTGTGGAGAGTGCATGTACAGGGATTGGGGGATAATCTAGAATTGGTATTACTAGTGCCTTTACTAGATGGGTTTTGATTTTCTCGCAATCTTAATAGTTTTCTTAGAGCAATATTGGCTTTGTTTGTCCTTTCCATTGTATTTGCTCTGCAACCATTGGTGGCGATTTGTAGTCCAAGGGATTTTCCACTTGATTTAAATTTTATTTCACTGTTGTTGATATTTAAAGGGTAGGTGACTTGCTCCAAGGTGTATATATGTGAATTTTTGCAGATTTCAAAATTCATTAATTTTGATTATTTCTCTCTCTGATAGTGCATTTATCAAATTTTTTTTATTTGCTTTGGTAGCCAATAACTTGAATTATATATATCATCTGCATACATGATGTTTATTCCTTGTCATGGTTTGTCTAAATCATTAGTATATTGGAGAGAGTACACTGCCTTGAGGCACTCTGCACTCAATTTTGAATTTGGGCCCCATGTAATTGTCATTTATGGTGTGTGCTTTCCTGTCATCTAAGAAGTTGGAGGATTTTGTATTTTAAGCCAACCTGCCATACTTTGTCAAATGCTTTTGAGATATCATGCATTATAATTGGCATTTTCTCCCTTCCACTTTGTATTGTGAAATTTGTTCTGTTATTAAAGCTAGTGCCATGTGCATTCCTTTCCCACTCTTGAAGCTAAATTGATTTTCATTATAAATTTGGTTAAGTTCAAGATGGATTCTTAATCTGTTTTCTAGTATCCTCTCTAGAAATTTTCCAGCGACTTCTAATAGTGAAATGGGTCTGTAGTTTTGTACTGAGAGAGGAGATTTATCAGGTTTTGGAATCAGTTTAATTATTGATGTTTTCCATTAATCAGGAAAGTATCTGGTGTAGGGGCAGGCATTGAAAATATCTTTGAGTTGGGCAATTGATAAGTCTGGAAGCTTGTTCAAGATGGTTTTATTAATGCCACTGCTACCAGGAGAAATCTTTTTAATGTTTTTACAAATATGCTTTATTTCTTGTGTGGTGATCTCTCAGTCAAGTTCTGAGGTGTTTAGTCTGCTGAAGTCTGCATAGTGATGGGGTGTGACCCCATTTATGTTAATGCACATGAGTTTGATTATTAATTCTGGACTTCATCCTTTTTGCTCTCATTTTTGAATATCCTGTTCCAGTATTCTCAATAAAGTTCTTTTTTTACGGGCAGAGTGTAGATTTTGAAATTCTGTGAGTTTAATAGTGAGATTTTGGTGCAGTCTGGCCAGTAAGGTTCTTTATTTGACTCCAGAATATTCCTGGGTTGCTATAGGTTGAGGCAGTGTTGCAAAGTATTCTGCTCCAGCTTGTGTTAAATTCATTGATAAGAGAGTTTGTGAGATAATGTTTCAAGGTCTTGTAGCTCGTGAAATGGTAAGGAGTCTAGCTGTGTAATGATGCATGTCATTTTAGTACTTTGAATTGGGCTATAATCTTTTGGGTATTGTAATTGAGTTTTGGGTATGGAGGTGGGCACAAATGCATATAAGGAATACATGTTTGTGTTGCAGTTTTGATTGTATTATGCCAATCAGTAACTGCTGTGTCAATATTTTCTAGTGTAGTATTATCCAGGTTGGCAAAGTTTTCTGAAAAATTGATTTCATTGTGGTCTTTTAAATTCTGACCTTGGCAGGACTGGTACGTAGATGGGGGGAAGACGAGATAGTGAGATTCATTGATTTTAGTTGTCGGGCCTTTACATTGTGGTCATATGGCATCGCTACAGAACTTTAAAACAAGCAAAGATTGTAGTTTAAAGTATTGATATTAATAACAAAACTATAGGCATGATAAGAATGCTTAAAGACTATAAAAAAAGTAAACATAAAAAAGGAAATGGGAAGAACCATAAAAAGAACCCCTCAAGTGCTAAAAATGAGAGGGTATATTAATGTTTTAGTTAATTAGTTTGATTTAAAGTGAGGGTGTACTGACTCCACTGACCCAGTGTGTCTGACGTTCATTTTGTACCTAAGACTATGATCTCGCTGACTCGGATATCTGGTGTTCGTTACTTGCCAGAGACACTAACCCCACTAACCCAGATATCTGGCGTTGTTCATGACATGCCCATGACACTAACCCAGGCCTCAAGACCTAGTGTTTTCGTTGTGTTTTCCTCACTTGCCTCCATGTTCTCACAGTGCAAGGATAAAGTTCTGCCCAATACTATACTGCTGCTAAAATAAAAGAAAAAAAGTTAAAAGGCAATCTATAGTTTAAAAGACCAGCCTTCTCCACAAACATGAGGACCTCATGTCCCAGGGAGAGAGCCCTCTCTCCAAGTATCAGCGACATCCGATAAGTCTCATCCTCATCGCGACAACGGAAAAGATATGGATGGCTCCTGCAGCTCCATCAGACTGGGACACTCCACTAAAAAGTGTCGCACTGTAAGGGAACTAAGCAGTTCACACAAAATAGTTGGGTTTCCCAGGCCACGAGGTAATTATGAAACTGGCCAGTACAGTCTAAGCAGCGTTCCTGCACATTAAGCTAGGCGGGATCCGAGTACTGGACCCGAATCCCACGGATTCGAGGATCCGATTACCGACGCTGGTATTCGAATCCACTGACACGAATACCACTGAGACGATTACTCATACGATTACTAAGGATTTTTTTTCCCCCTTTTAGCTTCGATATTCAATATGAACATTATTTGTACTGACCATCGTATTTGTAACGAACTCGATATTACCATATCGAGCTTTAGTCATACGTATGAAAAATATCATGGCAAGCGACATATAACAGAAATTTAGTGTTGCCATGCGCGTCTTTTTTACGAACGCTGATTAGCTGGGCATGTGTAACGTCGGAGCTTAGCCGGAAAAGGGTATATAAATTATATAAAGTGGTATGATTTCAGAATTTCAAAATCAATACACGAGGATGCAGATGTATTTCCAATTAACCAGACATTATTTAACAATGTACAAACAACTAGAACAATACAGAATAATACAAGTTGACATATACATGTTCATTGACTCCCTTCCCCGACACCGCCGCCTAAGAAACATCCTCGATCTTGTAAATCACATTCCCCCAGACCCTCTTTACACGTACCACATTCAGAATAAATAACACAACACCTCTGGACTAGACGCCGACATACAGGGGGTAGAGGCATGGGAGGTTTCACTCACCCAAACATCCTCAGGTTGCTGCACTCGTAGGATTTTTCCAGTGTAACACCTTACAACACATAACACACCTGCAGCTAAGGCGCGGGGACTGAATCCCGCGGAGAACGTTGGGTCTGATGGCGAAGGCAGCCCTTAGGTCAACCTGACTCGTCTTGGAGGGCTAAACGGAACTGCATCCCACCGAAGACGCTACCGCCGGCTCTTGTTCCCACAAGCACGGAGGGTGGAAGATAAAACACGCACTCACCACACCACACAAAGGGGACGAATCCAGAGGATGGTGTCAGATCTGATGGCGAAGGCAGCCCTTAGCTCACCCTGACTAGTCTCAGATGGCTAAGCAGCACTGTATCCCACCGAAGACGTGGACCCAGGCTCTTCCCCCTAAACCACAAGACACCTCACACCTCCGAAATGTGCCGCGGCCCCCTCCACCCCTGTATTGTACATAATGTAAATACCCTCCCACCCTAGCCCTAAACAACTACACTGCATCCTCATCTCCTCACCAGCTATCCACGATCCCACACTCCCCACACTTGCGGAATGGTGGACCACAAGAGGCACATCACTTCGCATACAGACAAAATCCTCACTTGTAAATATTTACACAAATCGCAGGTGGCAAAAACATTACACTGTTAGCATCATGCAGGCCCCTGATCATACTTATCGTCTTTCGAGGGTACATGCTGGGAAGGAGAGCAACAGTTTGCAAGACAACGTCAATTACTCCAACCACAGATGCCTTTGTGGTAGCTGGTTGCTTGGCGACATTCTGCTGACTACGTCACAGAGAGGTAATAGGAATTGAGTCTTTGCGGAGGAACTGGCCACCACTACGGTCATCTGGTTTAAATTACACTCAGCCTCATCGCCACTGATATACCATGGCTAGCTGTTGCTCTAACTTCCTCAGCGTGAATCCCCTTCAGTCCCAGGCAACTAAATTTAATCGCTACATGCACTTATTCCAGATGAATGTACAACCAACTTTGATCGACACTATTACCAAAGCAATACCATACAAAAGTGACCCGAATAAGAAGAGGGAAATAGATAATCTAGTTGTTAGAATGACTGTGGAAGATTTGCAGCCACTGTCAGTCGTAGAAGACAAAGGTTTTAGACGCCTTATCCATGGCTTAAACCCTTATAATTCCTGATATTCACACTTGTACTAATATATATTTCGTTCTATAGCAACATGAATAATGTGCATTGCATACTCTAAACAAATTATACCTAGAATATTACCAACTATAGAACTAACAAATTAATATTCATTATTCAATACATAACAAAAGTAAAATTGTGAAATATAATGATAACATATTGGAAGGTAAAATACGAGGGTCAGATAACTCTGTGGAGTGAGGCAACCAGCCACCGTGGACCCAAGCACTGACAGGAGAGCTTGGACCCGAGTACAGGCAGGGATCCTTGAGCTGGATGGGACCCGCGTACTGGCAGGGATCCGCGAGCGGCCTGGGACCCGATTACTAGCCGGGATTCGATTACCACCGGGACCCGAGTACCGGCAGGGATCCGCGAGCGGCCTGGGACCCGATTACTAACCAGGATTCGATTATCGCCGGGACCCAAGTACTGGCAGGGATCCGCGAGCGGCCTGGGATTCGATTACCAGCCAGGACCCGAGTACCGCCGGGACACGAGTACCGCGTGGATCCCTCTCTCTCACTAGTCTCTTCGCGCGCTACAGGTACTCGGATCTGGACCCGAAACCCACGGATCAAGCAAGTTCAAGTACTCGGATCCACGGATCCTAAAATGTCGGATCCTGCCCAGCACTACTGCATATGGACATACGTCCATGGATGGAAGGTTACAAAAATTGCCTCACCCATCGTAGTGGTGACAATCAAATCCTCCCACCTGCTCTGCTAACTGGCAAAAACTGCCACCTTTATATTGGACTTGCAGTATAAAGTCATAAAAGGGAATGGGGGTAGAAGGAGTCAGCTTATCGGCTTTCTCATTCCCCTGAACTCTAACATGTGCAGGGAACCAACAAAATCTGACATGGTAGCCTCTACGCTGTAAAAGGTAGAGCCACTCAAGAATCGATAAAACAAGTGGAAAGAACACTGTAAAAATCACAAAAAAATGTAAAACGAAGTGGGAAGAGTAAAAATATCGAGAGAATGAAGGAAAGATAACACCAAATCCGACTCCATCTTCGGATTTTGTGCCGTCCGTAAATACAGGGATGGAGTCAGAATGTGCGGAATAGTGTTCCAAGAATAATGAATGGGACTCAAAAACTGTTAAAAAATTCTTATTAAGAATATCAGGGCCATTATACAGAAATGTCTGGGTATTGGCAATAACCAACTCTGGGAAATCTACAGGGATTTACAGAAACGGAAGGTACATTTAATGCCACCATAGCAGATGCAACCTTAACACCAAAAAGTTTAGGCAAACTCGGGTGAGACAAATATAGATTTTAACGTGAATCATGGGAGACTGACGCACAAGAAACAGTTAGGAAGACGTTGAACATGATACCAGCACCTAAATAATATTGACTGGCAACACAAATCCAGCAGAAGGACTCCAGCATCTACTATTAAGCTAGGGATTGGGGAAGGGGGGAACGCACCAGTTCACAAGCAAGCACCAGCATGGTACACTGAGTCCAACACACGAAGTCATGCTTCAGCTGCAGACGAATAAATCTCACAACCATACTCCAACTTAGAAAGAATTCTAAGAGTTCGGTGCAAGAGGAGGAGGGTCTGTCTGTCAGTACCCCAAGAGGTATGAGCCAAGACTCTAAGGAGTGACAACACCGTCATATATGATGCCTTAATATAACGAAGGTGAGGTACCCAAGTTAGGCGTCTGTCAAATATAAGTCCCAGAAAACGAGTTTCCTCCACACAATATAATCTTATATATATACAGATCAGTGTGAACACCATGAAGGCAGCAAAAATGTGAGGCCACAGTCTTCGAAGCTGAGAAACGAAATCCCTTAGTTACAGCCCAATGAGAAATCCTATTAATTGCTAACTGCAACTTCCTCTTAATCAAAAGCATCTGCGCTGCAGGAAAGCAGATTGAAAAGTCATCGACATATAAGCTACCATTAACTCCTGGAAGCACACCAATGACACTGTTTCTAGCCGCAACAAAAAGGGTAACAGTGAATATACTTCCTTGTGGCACATTATTCTCAAGTGGGGGAGCTTCAGACAGAAAGCTTCTAATCCGTACCCGTAAAAAAACGACGAGATAAAAACTGCTGCACAAAATTAGGAAGTCGGCCACAGAGACCGAACTCGAACAGACTGAGTAAAATACTGTGTCATATGCTTTCTCAAAAAAAAAAAAAATAAATAAAAAATAAATAAAAAAACATTGTAACATACCAGCGAATGCTTCACATATAGAAGATTCTAGAGATAAAAGAGCATCATATGTAGACTTCATTTTCCTAAAATCATATTGAACGGGTGACAAGTAATTCCTCTTTAAGTACCATATAAGTCTGACATTTACCACCTTTTCCAGCAACATACATATATATAAGGTTAAGGAAATTGGACGATAATTGGTCTGTAACTAATGATCTTTTCAAGGTTTGGAGTAAGGATAATTACAGCAACACCCCAAGAAAATGGAAAATCACCTTTATTCCAAAGAATGTTATAGAGGTCAAGCAGAAAGGTAAAAGCTTCATCGGACATGTGGCGCAAAAAAAGAGTATGGAATATCATCGGAGCCCGTGGACGAATCATGACACTGGTACAAAGCCATGCATAGCTCGGACAAATAAAATGGAACAGAGGAGGCAGAACTGATTCCAACAGCTAGCTTCCAGTGTCAACGATGATGTGCCATAGGTGCAGTAGGATCCTTTCTGAAGACACTAGCAAAGTGCTTACCAAACAGGTCTGCAACTGTTTTAAGGTCTGTCACCGTCTCCCCAACATGGGATAAAACAGGTGGGGAAGCTGCAGAATACTTCCCAAATATCTTGTGGACTCTGTTGAAGACCTCGGCGAGCGGAGTGTAAACTGTGATGGAGAGGGCATAACTCTTTCATGACTCCTGCTGAGCTCTATCTAAGGTGAGATGCACGTGGGCACACGCTTGTTGAAAAGCCTCCAGTGGATGTCCCCACGATGTCGTCGTCAAAGGCGAGAAAAAGCAGCACGCTTTTCTTGAACAGCGGCTGTACAATCCACATTCCACCAGGGAACAGGACGTTTAGGAAATCGGCCAGAGGTCTTAGGGACAGATTGAAGAACAGCGGAGTGCAAGACATCAGTGAAATATGTTGCAGCTTCATCACATTCTCCTATCGCATCTACTGAGAGAGCAGGAGTACTGAGTTCCGTGAATAGCTGCCAATCCTCCTTATCTAAATGCCACCGGGAAGGGGGTGTCTGTGGTGCAGAATCAGTTGATTCTAATAAAATTGGGAGGTGATCACCTCCATATAAATCTGGTAAAACATTCCAATTAAAATCAAGAAAGGAACTAGAGGTACAGAGAGAAAGATCTATTGCTGTAAAAAATACCGGTTTGACTATGGAAATGACCGTGTTAATCCATTGGTCACTTCCTCTCACGCTGTCAGCCAGGATGGAAGCTACCTCTCCCGGTCACTCTTGTCACCTCCACAGTAGAGAAAAAGAGCTTATTTACTCTGTAAATAAGTATTTTTTGAAGAAAAGGCTAATAGGGGGCCATTACATGATCCCTCAAGAGCTGTTACCCGAAGAGTGAAAGCCACCAACGTGAGCGAGGGAACAATTAGAAGAAAAAGTCGTAACTAAAGAATAAAAATATAACCTCATAATTTAAGGGAAATATCCTATGTAAGAGAGAGAGAGAGAGAGAGAGAGAGAGAGAGAGAGAGAGAGAGAGAGAGAGAGAGAGAGAGAGAGAGAGAGAGAGAGAGAGAGAGAGAGAGAGAGAGAGAGAGAGAGAGAGAGAGAGAGAGAGAGAGAGAGAGAGAGAGAGAGAGAGAGAGAGAGAGAGAGAGAGAGAGAGAGAGAGAGAGAGAGAGAGAGAGAGAGAGAGAGAGAGAGAGAGAGAGAGAGAGAGAGAGAGAGAGAGAGAGAGAGAGAGAGAGAGAGAGAGAGAGAGAGAGAGAGAGAGAGAGAGAGAGAGAGAGAGAGAGAGAGAGAGAGAGAGAGAGAGAGAGAGAGAGAGAGAGAGAGAGAGAGAGAGAGAGAGAGAGAGAGAGAGAGAGAGAGAGAGAGAGAGAGAGAGAGAGAGAGAGAGAGAGAGAGAGAGAGAGAGAGAGAGAGAGAGAGAGAGAGAGAGAGAGAGAGAGAGAGAGAGAGAGAGAGAGAGAGAGAGAGAGAGAGAGAGAGAGAGAGAGAGAGAGAGAGAGAGAGAGAGAGAGAGAGAGAGAGAGAGAGAGAGAGAGAGAGAGAGAGAGAGAGAGAGAGAGAGAGAGAGAGAGAGAGAGAGAGAGAGAGAGAGAGAGAGAGAGAGAGAGAGAGAGAGAGAGAGAGAGAGAGAGAGAGAGAGAGAGAGAGAGAGAGAGAGAGAGAGAGAGAGAGAGAGAGAGAGAGAGAGAGAGAGAGAGAGAGAGGGAGGGAGGGAGGGAGGGAGGGAGGGAGGGAGGAGAGAGAGAGGGAGAGAGAGAGAGAGAGAGAGAGAGAGAGAGAGAGAGAGAGAGAGAGAGAGAGAGAGAGAGAGAGAGAGAGAGGGAGGGAGAGAGAGAGAGAGAGAGAGAGAGAGAGAGAGAGAGAGAGAGAGAGAGAGAGAGAGAGAGAGAGAGAGAGAGAGAGAGAGAGAGAGAGAGAGAGAGAGAGAGAGAGAGAGAGAGAGAGAGAGAGAGAGAGAGAGAGAGAGAGAGAGAGAGAGAGAGAGAGAGAGAGAGAGAGAGAGAGAGAGAGAGAGAGAGAGAGAGAGAGAGAGAGAGAGAGAGAGAGAGAGAGAGAGAGAGAGAGAGAGAGAGAGAGAGAGAGAGCACCGCCTCCTCTCAGACAGACAGTTCGGCTTCCGGCCTGGCTGCTCAACAGCGGACCTCCTCACCCTCCTCTCCCAAGGCTGGCAGGATGCCCTGGACGAAGGTCTGGATACTCTTGTGGTGGCCCTGGACATTGCTGGGGCCTTTGATAGGGTCTGGCACGCGGGGCTTGTAAAAAAGCTTTGCGCCAAGGGTATCCAGGGCAACCTCCTTGCACTGCTTGAGGACTACCTCCAGGGGAGAACCCTCCGGGTAGTCATCAATGGACAGGCATCCCAGCCGTTACCTATACAGGCCTCAGTTCCACAGGGTTCAGTGTTGGGCCCGATCCTGTGGAACATATACATCGATGACCTCCTGCGGCAAATCCCGACTCTGCTTGCATACGCCGACGACTGCAATCTCTCCCGCTCCTACTGTCCCTCCGACAGTCAGCGAGCCGTTAGAGAGCTAAATAGGCAGCTCAGGCTGGTGATGGAGTGGGGAGAGGCGTGGCAAGTCAGCTTCGCTCCAGAAAAGACGCAGGCCATGGTCATCTCACGGTCCCCAGCTGCCTCCCCAGCCGTCTCAGGCTGTCTGATTTTTGGAGGCCAGACACTTCCCCTCCAGGAACACGTCAAGTTGCTGGGAGTGACAGTGGACTGTGGCCTGCGCTTTGACCGCCATGTTACTGCTGTTGCCCACCAGGTCTCCCAGCGAGTCTCTGCACTGCGTCGGATGTCAGGAAACCTCGACTCCCGGGGCATCCTCACACTGTACAAGGCTCAGATACGGCCTTGTATGGAGTACAGTGCCTTGTCCTGGATGTCGAGTGCCCCCACCCACTTGCAGAGACTGGATGCTGTGCAACGCCGTGCCCTGCGCTTGGTGGGGATGGACGGACAGCAGCAGCAGCAGCAGCAGCAGCAGCAGCAGGAGGAGCAGACCGGAGTCACGTCGCTGGAGCATCGGCGGGACGTGTCGGCGCTGGTGGTCCAGCACAAGGCCCGGGTTCTGGAGGTCCCTCATCTCAGCTCGATAAGGCTCCCACCACGAGCTGTCCAGAGGGAGTCCAGGACCACCACCTCCAATGACATGCTGGTGCAAGTGCCTCGATCTTACTCGAGGCAGCACCAGCGCTCTTACACAGCTAGAACCTCCAGACTGTGGAATGTGTTTACGGCAGCCACGAGTGATACACAGACAATGACACTCCAGCAAGTGAAAGTGGCTGCACACAGGTGGCGTAAAACACAACCCCCCACACTAGTGCTGTGCTAATCATGTCTATATATATATATAGTAGGATGAGTTCACTTTTTGTATATATTTTCTTCTTTACATTTAAGTATAGGCTTTTCAAATAACAGCATAAAAAACGTGTTGTTTTAAGCCTGATGTAAATTTTGTTTAAATAAAAAAAAAAAAAAAAAAAAAAGAGAGAGAGAGAGAGAGAGAGAGAGAGAGAGAGAGAGAGAGAGAGAGAGAGAGAGAGAGAGAGAGAGAGAGAGAGAGAGAGAGAGAGAGAGAGAGAGGGAGGGAGGGAGGGAGGGAGGGAGAGAGAGAGAGAGAGAGAGAGAGAGAGAGAGAGAGAGAGAGAGAGAGAGAGAGAGAGAGAGAGAGAGAGAGGGAGGGAGAGAGAGAGGGAGGGAGGGAGGGAGGGAGGGAGAGAGAGAGAGAGAGAGAGAGAGAGAGAGAGAGAGAGAGAGAGAGAGAGAGAGAGAGAGAGAGAGAGGGAGGGAGGGAGGGAGGGAGGGAGGGAGGGAGAGAGAGAGAGAGAGAGAGAGAGAGAGAGAGAGAGAGAGAGAGAGAGAGAGAGAGAGAGAGAGAGAGAGAGAGAGAGGGGGGGGTGGGGAGTGAGCTTATCAGCGACACAGACTCTAATTTGATAATTGGCCTAGTACAAGGTTTGGCAGAGTCACAAGCCGGGGAATCCCTGAAAAGGACAATGCCTAAATGCTCAATTCAAAGGGATCAGACCATAAGTATCTTACTCAGGCAGCGAGGTTTATTTGGACCTACATTGCTTGTAGGCACAGAAACCTGAGATTAACTAATGGTATTGGAATAGCTACCCACACAGGAGTCTCTGAAACTTCTGACAAGACCAGCGGAGGAGGAATCATCAGCCTAGACGTATTGGTATCACTTCTGGAGGAGGACCTATTAGGAAGACAAGTAGATAGACCCTCTATGTCCTTTCCGGATGTGGAAGAATCACTTTGATTAATAACATTTGGCTCAGGGTCATCTGACGCTCCCACAGCGATCTTTCCGGGGGGAACGCCTGTTGAGTCTAGGGACTCAGCAGACCCCTGGGAACATTTCTGGCGGGAGTGCGGAGGAAACTTGGAAGACTTGTTTGTATGTGTCTGTGGAGTTTTAAAACCCTTGGGGGTCGTTCGTGGTTGAGCACCCATTGGGGTATGGACATCTACAATATGAACTGTACTAATAGTTTGTTAAGTAGTTGGTGAAGATCCAGTGGAGGGCTTTGCTGAAGATGTAGTGAAGGGCTTATCTGTGGAATCTTCCAAAACCGAAAACTTGTTGAAGACAATAACTGAAGGAACGATGCTCTCATGAGAACGGGAGATAATAATTGATGGTTGAGGAAGGCGGGAAAGTGTTACAATTGTATTATCTGTAACAAAGGAGGTCGAACTAGAGTGGAGGGAAGAGGCGTAGGTCTTTACACCACTATCCCTTTGTCTAAAAGAAGTTCTCAAAGAAGTTCTCACCTGGCATTACCGAGACTAATGAATTGAGAATTAATCAGGTGAAGAATGTCTTGCCCATTGTTTTTTGCATTGTAGAGAATGTAGTGGGTGAGCCTCCCTGCCATAGAAGCAATAGGGGTTCTGATTCACATTCAGGAGTATGGCTGAGCAGTGACCGCACTGGGGGTGATTTGGATAGTTCCTCCTATGATGGAACTCATAAAACCAATAGGACGATACAGGACGATCGATGAAAGGGTGATCATATTACCATTGCCTCTAATCTTGGCCGCTTGCTGAACATTATCAGGATGTAACTGAAGGATGTCATCTGATAATTCATACAGGTCCTGGTTGTAAATACGTCCTTTGCTGTAATTAAAAGTTCGGTGTGGTTTGGTGGATTCAAAGATCCCATCAGAAGGGCAAGATAGAAGAAGGAATATCATCGCCTGAGTTAAGTCTTTAACCTGGATCAACACACATTTACCATATTTCTTGATGTTATTTGTAGGGAGCTCTCCTGTCTCCCTTTCTAGAGATTTGGCAGCATGAATAAAGTTACCTTGATTTTCTCTATAATATGTGACAAACCAGTAAGGCGTAAGTGGATGGCGAACTTTGGGAGCACGTTCTTTGGCATCATCGAAGACATTAGGACGATAATCATTCTCGCTATCAACTATTTGCTTGAGCGAATGACTTCAGCAATAAAACTGTTGTCTCCAAGATGCAAAGAGTTTATTGTCTCAAGAGCAGCTTTGGCAGCAGCGTCAGATCTAAATGTCACATAGCAACAATTAGAGAGAGAATTGCTGTCGTATTTCAGATGAATATGGAGAACCGTTCCAAATGGCTTGAAAACCGAATGAATAGCATGATATGACATGGAGACAATGATGGTCATAAGAGTGTCAAGACAAGAATTAACAACTGACCCAAGAGATCTTCCTCCACGGGAAGCAACAGCAGAGGGAGTACAAGCCTGCACATCACCATTACAACTAGAGGGTGACGTCTCGAGGGCCTGGTTGACCGCCCCTTGAGGACGAGAAGAATTTTTATATTTACCCATTAGCATATTACAAAAATAAAAATGGCTCCAGGGGCCAATGGAAACCGCCGACCAATGGGGCGAGCGCTGGCCACCTACGAGTGGGGCGAGCGCTGGCCGCCCCATGGAGGCCACTCATTTTAAGAAGTGGCCCTCATAATTCGGAGCCTAACTTTGGGAACCATTTAGTTTGGTCCCTCACTGGCAACCTTGCTAGCAACCTTGCTCTCCCCCTAAACAAGGCGGAACAGGGACCAAAGTCCGCTCTAGCCTCACTCGCCAGGTCATAGGGACATGCAAGCCCCACCCCCACCACGATAGGGTGGTTCCTACTAGAAGGAACGTGATAGTGAGTTGAAATGGATATGTTCACTTGCTGTTAGAGGTTCTTGTGAGATATGTATGTTGTAGTGCTTTTTGTAGTTAGTGAGTATTATATTTGGGTGTTTCGTTGCAATAGGTGTAAAAAGTAGGGAAATGTGGTCCGATGTGCTGAATGGTCCTGCTTTTTATAAGGTTGTAAAATTGTTTGCCCTGTGTGTTCTTGGTGTTGTATCCAAAGATGGGATACTTGGTGTTCAAATCAGCAATTAGGTACACCAATGTGGTTCTTCTAGAATATCTGATAAAGCCTGGTGTGGGGATATATGGGCTGGATTGCAGTTATCATGAGACCTGTTATGGTTTAAATTTCTACTGCAAGTAGATCAGATATGAAATCATCGAATATTTTGTATGATAGGTTAATTTTTGTTAACCAAAGTATTGGAGTTCCATCATCAATCGTGTTACTGTAGTTTTTGATGTGAGTCTTGTATCCAGGAATTTTTAGAATCGTAGTTATTCCATGACTGTTGAGCAGAATAAAGTTAGCTTGTCTGTATAATTTATGTTGGATAGTTCCATTTTTCTAGTCTTCCAGTATAAAATTTTATGTTGATATCCATATTTATTATTTAAAGCTGATTCTTCTTTCCGTTTTTTTTTTTTTTTTTCTGGCGGTGTATGCGTTCTGATTAGACCCGGTCTTATTCTTCTGAAGATTCCTTTCTCCACAAAGTTCCAGCAGTCTTCGAGAATAATATCATTGTTTTTAATTAGGGTCAGAACTTCTTCATGTTCAATGATTTTATCGGTGTGTGTGCATTTGAATTTGTTTTTTTCTAAACCTTTGATGAGTTAATTTTTTTTTTTTTTTTTTTTTTTTTTTTTGTGATGCTTTTTGCCCATCCTATATTTTTTGGTGTATATAAGGTTACTCCAATGTCGCTGGGGTGCATTTTCTTTTCAATGGATCTTTGTTGATCTTTTTTGTTGATCTTGTCCATGAGTCGACTGTGTTTGCTGTACGAGTATATTGGCTTCCATGGTATCTGCTGCAATCTCCTCTTCCCAGGATGTTGCTTCCCTGCTTGTGAAATGGGTGAATAATTTTTGTGAGTCAGGCGTTGTTGTTATTTTAATCACTGGCAAGTTGTTCAGTTTGAGAGCTGATTCTGGTTCTTTTCCATAAGGTCCGGGTTCAGTTATATTCATCATGTGTGCATGCATTATACAAGGGAATATTTTCAGGTGAGATTCCCTCTCTACTCCTTGCATCTGGATACTGGGTCAGATGTGCTGGTATGTTGTTGAAAGTTGGTTTCTGCTTTGACTCCTTCTTAGCAGAAATTTCTTTTCTTTTAGGGCATTTCATAGCCAGAGTTCAATGATTTTCATGGCAATTGATGTAGTGTTATACAGTTGATGTGCAGTCTTTCCAGGAATGTCCAACAGATGAGCACTCTGAACATATTAAATATTCTTTGGGGTGGGGGTATTGATTTGTGAAGTGGTTTTTTAACTTGTAGCATCTGAAGCAAGTCTTAATGCTGAAGAATTGTTCTTTTTCTGTTTGATGTGGAGAATTACTCATGTAGAAACATCGTATTCCTTTATATTTTGCTTTGTCTGTCACTGTTGATTTGTTGAATGTTATCTTTTTGTTTTGGAGTTTGGGAACTTGAAGATGGAGTCGATTTGGTCATCTGCCCACTCATTCTTCCGCATTATTTTTTTTTCTTTTACTTCTTTATTGTTCTTATATATGAAGATGTCGGCGTTTAAGATAAATATGGATCCTTTTGCTTTCAGTTCAGGTGGTAACTGAGGTTGGAAATCTTTGCTAGTTAGTTTCTGTGTTATTTCGTTTGTAAAGATTTTGTCCTTCTCGGCGTCTGTGGTTGTGATGATGAAGCCATCTTGGATAGGTATGAGTTATTTATGTAGATATCATTGGATGAAAGTAGTTGTATAATTACATTCTTCTTGTCAGGATCCTTTGGATTGTTACACTTTATCTGTATCCTTGCCATTTAAAAAAGTCTATTTCTTGGGTAACCAGAGAGTTATCTGTGTGAACAGTAAAAAGAGCATAAGGATGAAACAGCCTGATTACTTAGGTTTTCAGATCTTGGAGCTGGTTAAGAAAGCCATGTGTTCTTTCTGGTACAAGGTGATCAAGGCTAACTACAGCGATCGAGCCAAATTAGCTTACGAAAATACAGATAGCTTCATATTCAAATTAGAAATCCATAACAGTTTAAGTGATCAGTTGAAACACGGGGCTATAGCTGACTACCTGGACACTAGCAACTTCCCACATGATCACTCTTGCTTTAACGATGAAAGGAAAGTCCAATTAGGCTTGCTAAAGTTGAAGACAGGAGGCCGACTCATCAAGGAAGTTGTTATTCTTAAACCCAAGATGTACTTAGTAGGGGAGACCGGGGCTAGTTGGCACAATTTTTACATTCTCGGTGATGGAAGAAAACTACATTTTTGTTTGTTAATGCTTTAATTAAATAAAAAAAAAATAGACATTCATCTTACTTTTCATGAAATAAAAACATGGTTTTCTTTCCAAACTAAAGCTCTGCATTACTTACAATGACTTGACTTACTGTCATTCAGTCAAGCTACCATCCTCTCTCTCTCTCTCTCTCTCTCTCTCTCTCTCTCTCTCTCTCTCTCTCTCTCTCTCTCTCTCTCTCTCTCTCCATTGTGAATTTCGTTTAAATGTGATGCTTTTCTTTTTAGATAAGATATTTCCCTTAAACTATATGTTATATTTTTCTTCTTTAGTGATGACCTTTTTCCACACCACCATCAAGGTAAAAAAAAGTCAAAGCACATTGGTGGCTTTCGCTGTTTGGTCAACAGCTCTTGAGGGATCAAGTAATGACCCTCTACAAGCCTTTTTTTTTTTTTTTAAATACTTATTTATTGAGTAAGTAAGCTCTTTTTCTCGGTGACAAGAGCGAGCGGGGGAAGTAGCTTCCATCCTGGCTGGCGGCCCGAGAGCAAGTGACCACGGTCACTTTGACTGTGTGACCTCACTCGGTCACCCATGGAGACGTGACAACTCCTAGAGGAAACGTTACCAAGTATTGTGGTGTTTGCAAAAAAAAAAAAAAAAAAAAAAAAAAAAAAAAAAAAAAAAAAAAAAGCAAGTGTTATTAAAAAAAAATATATTACACTAACTTGCCTTTTTTTTTCTAGAGCATCACAATGTACATATATATATATACGAGATATACGAGTATATATATATATATATATATATATATATATATATATATATATATATATATATATATATATATATATATATATATATATATATATATATATATATATATATATATATATATATATATATATATATACACATACTACAATACCATTTAATTTTGAGGTAGGAGGTACCTGGCATGAGGTGTGCCTTAGTATAAGCGTGACAGGACCGCAGGCCAGGGAATCCCTGGAAAGGACAACGCCTAAATGCTCAATTCAAAATGGTCAGACAATAGATGCATGTTACAACAAATAAGTGAGTGAAAATTTATTTACCAGCATCAAAATTACACTTTTCCTCACTCCAGCAAATCATGTGACCTTCTAACGTGGCTGCATGTTGGTGAATGAGGCCCCATGAAGTGATTAGCTGGTGTGAGTAGTAACATTATCAAGCGGTAAATAGTGAAATTATTTCAAATGTGCCAACTTACCACTATAGCCAACTTGCCCGGTCTCCCTTACTCATGGAGGATGTTAGTCATATGACACACAGTAAAGGTATACCTAGTTGTCACCAGTTCGTTTTAAAATACCAAACATTCAAAGATGTGGTGAGAGTGATGTTACCAAAGGGCTTGAATGCTTTAACATTAAAAATATCAAGGGACAAATCCGCACTACGCGTGTAGCAAAAAAGAACATTATCGTATTTTGATGACAAAGCGATACAATGTAGATCATGACAACACCCGAGCTTATTACCACTCTGCAATGAGAAAGAAAAAAATAAGAAAAGAAAAAAGAAGAAAAAAAAATAATAAAAGCAGGTGTTTCTTTCTGGGGACAGCTACAGGCAAGTGGGAATTTACGGCAGGTGTGAATGGACTGGGATGTACCGCAGGTGTTGCCCACGTGACAGTTGGGACGGTTGGAGATAGAGATGGAGCAGGTGTAAATGGTATGGGAAAGGCTACTATTATAGTCATGTAACCGTAGGGAAATATACCGCAGGTGTGAGCAAGGGTGAGAGACAATAAAAAATACTCTGTCAAACTTTTGTTTCTCACAATGCATCGCATCGCTGACGTCACACTAGTAAACAAAGAGGCATAGGATCCATGAAAGTATAATGGTAGGAGTCGGCATGACGTCACGAATGTGAAGCCAATGCGCTGTTGGTCCGCTGTCGCCCCAACCCCCCCCTTACACCCAAAATATTACCAGCTGGGCACTGAAAGTATAGGGAAACGCCAGTTTACCGCTACTCATTTCCTGTTCTTTTGCTGTTGCTTCCAGGTTACCCACCATATCTATGACCACAAAAGAGCGCAATAGTGGTGTTGTGCCATGCCACCAAGATTTAGATGGCAAATCATACATACAAATCAGATCATACAGTGTTTTTTAACTTGGGTGGACTTGGGTGTGAAGTGGGAAGCTGTCTTTGGGGAGGACAAATGGGTGGACGAGACTATGTCCACATACTCGTATACATGTGCATATAGATGAAGGAAAAGCTTCAGATAATCTGTGTGTCAGGTGAAAGATGGCCTGAAGGCTGATTTTTCTTGAGATACTATCCCTTAACCCGGATTGATCTCAAATAGAATATATATATATTTGCATATTGCTTATTGACCTTATATTTTCATTTATGAAATTTAATTCTCTCTCTCTCTCTCTCTCTCTCTCTCTCTCTCTCTCTCTCTCTCTCTCTCTCTCTCTCTCTCTCTCTCTCTCTCTCGCTCGCTCACTCTCTCGCTCTCTTTCTCATGTGATATTATACAATAATATACATTTGTAATTTACATGAATAACATATACTGCAAGTTATAATTACTCATGTAATATATATATATATATATATATATATATATATATATATATATATATATATATATATATATATATATATATATATATATATATATATATATATATATATATATATATATATATATATATATATAGTGTTGCGATGTGGGGATGACGTCGGTAGCACTGTGTTGCGAGTAGTGAAGATGGGCGTTGGCAGTACTGAATTCAGTAAGGAGTGAGCTGGTATTCGGGTTGAGACTGGATTGGCACGAAGAGCAGCAGTACGCCGGCCAATCACGAAAGGGGCCAACGCTATATAATGGGCTGTGGTGGTCCCCAAGACAGAGACAGATCACATCATTCTCACAGCAGCAACAGTTGTACCGTCCACATCTCCGCTCCGCTCTCTCCTGGCACCAGCTCACTGCTGAGCTGCTCTGCCAGATGAATATCTAACACTTGCCTGATTACTTTGGCTCAAGGGCTATGTAGTCTGGCTTGCTTCCAGGCAGCGCCATAGTCTTCACTCGCCAACCTGCTAGGCTGCTCTGGCCCTAGCCTGGCTCATTTTGGTGGGTCAGAGCGCAAGAGGGCTAACATCTACCTGCTGACCAGCTGCACCTGTGTTACTGGGCTCTTCCGCTTGTTTGAGAGCCCGCCCTTGTGCGGTTCTTTTCCTCCTACTGTATTTCCTTTCGCCCTTAGCGTCCTCCGAAGTGGTGAAGGTGAACCTCATGGGCAGTGCCTCAAGGGGAGCCCTTATTGGGCTGCCTTAAGCCTTTTGGAAGGTCAGGCACCAATTCTGTCAGGGTTAGGCGCAGTTCAGGGTGGCTACGAAGCTATTAATAGCTGGCCCATCAAACTGATCTGCATAGGCAGGCATCCTCATTTTTCTATCCTTAGTTGTGTTGTATGTCGGGCTGTGGCCCTTTGTAGGAATTTTTTTTTTCCTTGTGCCGACTTTGTTTCCACCACTACTATCATGGTCATGGCTTGTACTTCACGCCTGTGTCCGCGAGTTCCTGACCTGACGCTCCTAGACAGTTCTTGGAAGGAAAAATGCCAGGAGCTAAGATCAAGCACCAGGACCCCTCAGGGCAAAGCAAGATAAGACTTAAGGACTCTCTCCGAACAACTCATATATGCAATTAGGATCATCTAGACCACCGAGTCTTTCATAGTACTCACCAGAACAGATGAAGACACAGACAAGATTTTCTTGACCAGCACTATGGATCTCTTGAAAGGAGAAGAATTCCTGCCTGTCCTACCTCCGGAAGTCCGGGCAAAGAGGACAATAATGTTATGCTAAATCTAGACGACCACATCTACACCAAAACTGAAAATGACATCATAGAAGAGCTAACTAGCGAAATTAACTTCCTGAACGAAGGCATAGACAACATATACAAGATCCCCAAGACCAAGATAGTAAAAATAACACTCAACAGCTCCACAGCAGCCAAGAAAGCCACCGAAATGGGACTTCTTGCTTTCAACATAAGCATTCCACAATATAACATAAAAATAGATTAATTAATTCCTATATTCACATGCGTGAAATGGTATACAGTAGAAGACCACCAAACAAAGAGATGCCCAAAAGAAAAAGATTTCAACTTGTGTTCAGAATGTGCCAGAAATGATCACATTTGGAGAAATTGCAGTGTTTTAACTGTGGGAGTGAACACCGCATCCTAGCAAATAAATGCCCTCTAAGGAAAAAAGCTAAAGAAGAAAAAAGAAAAGAAAACTACTAAACCAACCACATAGGCAAACTGCACAAAACACCAACACTCTGAACCAACCAACGATCAACCTCATGGACAGAGACGCACATATAAAAATACACTCCTGCATGATTCATGCCCATTACCTAATTTCTGTTAAACCTGGCTGCTTTAATGAAGAAATTAATAAACTATACAAGGCTATAACAACCTTCCCATGATCGTGATACCTGAGGATCCACCCTCTAGAGAAATACTAAATATAAACACACACACACACACACACACACACACACACACACACACACACACACACACACACACACACACACACACACACACACACACACACACACATAAAAGAAAAAAAAAATCAAGAGAACACACAAGCACAAACAAATCACTCTCTTTCTAGGCAACAACTCATAGCCAAAAGCCAACACACACAAGCGACATCCACTCCCACAGCCACATCCAAGCATATGCAAACAAATACGGCAAGCCACAATATAACACAAGAAGAAGAAAGTGATACTGAAGAAGAGATGCCAGCTCTGGAACAGATTAGTGGTTCCAGAGTCAGGCTCCAGATCATTATGCAGAGCAGCGAGGGATGGCCTAAGGACGAAATATTCAGTCTTAGGAGACTTACGGAAGGCTTTCAAAAAAGGCCTATACAAATGGACACACGGAAACAACTCATACGTTGAAGGAAAACTGTACCAAAGCATCATTAACAACGAAGTAAACTTCGATAACTGTTGGTGCATTATTGACGACTACCGATTCAATAAAATCAGAAACGGACTGAACACCGAAAAAAGAAAGAGAGAGAGAAAAAAAAAAAAAAACACCTCCACCAAAGAAATCACACACACAAAAAAAAAAACCTCAAAACCCTCCAAGTAAAACAACTCTCACTTAATATGAAAAAAAAAAAAAATTACGGTTATACAGCACAATATACTCAATTGGAAAAACAACAAACATGCACTAACAAACACATACAATTACAATTAACCCCGATTTTTTATGCCACGGCATAAAAAAAAAAAAAAGAATTAATTAAAATAACAGGCTACACCACATACCAAGTAAACACATCTAACGAAGCACATGACAGCTCAGCAATATTAGTTAAAAAGACAATAGCTCACAGAATACATGACGACTTTGACACAGACTTTATTGAAGTATCAATAGAAACAAATGCAGGAATTATAAACTTGGCAGCTACTTACCCACCTCGATGTTGACCAGATTTACCCTTTACCGATTTTTATCGTGCTGCTTCATAACACCACCCCACATACATTGTAGGCGACCTCAACGCCCGCCATCCATACCTAAAAAATAAAAAAAACACAATGTAGGAAGAGGACTAAAAATGTTCACAGATAACAATAAACTTAACCATATAGGCCCAGACTTCCCCACCTTCTACTCACATAATAGCACATTAACACCTAACATAATACTAACAATAAAACGTTTCACAACCTACATGTAACACCAGGCTCGGTGATCCCTTCAGACCACCAACCTATCATAATTAGAATCACAACCCAAACAATAAAAGTTTCAACAGCTATCAGACTCAATGTAAATAAAACTGACTGGTTAAAATAAAGGAAAGAACTCACTAATATAAACACTCATCCAAACATGACACAAGCAGAGCTCGACACAGCCACACACACATGGACAAAAAACATTACCGAAACGCCTAAGAATCACACACCCACCATAAACAAAAACTACACTAAAACCTATCACAAATAACAAAAATAAAATCCTGCATTTCTACGCATATAACCTTCTCACCCAAAGTTTATATAAGGGATGGATCTATCCTAAATACATATCCTACAAAACCATTAAAAGACAAATAACAGAAGAAAGTACACTACAAGCAAACAAAAACTGGGAAACAAAAAATAGCCTCACTAAAGAAAAAAAAAAAAAAAATATACAAGGACCCCAAAAGTTTCTGGTCGCAAATCAAAAGATTAAAACCAACACACACATTATCCACATCAAAATATACGATGATAAACAAAAAGAACCCATTTTCTGGGGAATATGGGAAAATATATTTCATATCAGGCAAGAAGAGGACAACAGCTTCGACCTCACAACCGAAGACACGGTACTCACATATATAAAAAATAAACAACCTAGAACACTTCTCACCTCTAACTAAGGCTGATGATAACAACCTGCACCCTAACAACCCACTCACAAGGAAAATAACAACAAATGAGATAAAAACAATTAAAAAGCTAAAAAATAACACCCCAGGGAAAAGCAACAGCAATAAAATTGTCTTGCAGAACACCTAATAAAGTAACTGAAACACTTACCTCACTACTGAACACCTCATTATTAATGGTTCTTTTTTCTAGCACCTTTAAACACGCCAAAATAAGATTCATACCAAAGGCAAATAAAACAACAAGAGACCCAACTAACTACAGGCCTATATCACTACTAGAAGTACCAGGCAAAATTTATGAAAAAAAAAAAAAAAATCAACAACAGACTCCGGCACTTCTTAGAAATACAAAACAAACTCCCACACTCGCAGCACGGACTCAGAGGCCATCGCTCTACAGATACAGCTCTAGCAATAATAACCGAAACAATAGCCAGCTCAATTGCCAACAAACAATTATGTTGCAAGGCATTTGATAAAGTCTGGCATGAAGGCCTTAAATACAAAATAAATAATCTTGGAATGCCTGTTATATTTAGCAAACTACTTTTTTTTTTAGTTTTATAGAAAATAGAACAGCCAATATATCCCTAGATAAATACGAAGGCCCAAATTTCACATTTAGAAGTGGAGTCCCCCAGGACAGCTGCCTCTCCCCCACACTATACATTAAATACAGAACAGACACTTCACCACGGGTACATACCTGTATGAACATTGCATACGCCGACGACATAACACAAATTATAACTTACCCTGGGAAATCAAGGAAATTCTTAGCAGAAACACAGAGAAAAAAATAAAAAGACAAACAAATTCGAATATCAATGGGAAAAAAAAAAAAAACTAACACAACAAAATTCACTATCCTACCAATTGCAATGAATAAACATGAACCCATAAACATTGGCGGGAATATAATTAACTACAAAATAAAGTGTAACATCCTGGTCCTCCATCTCAACACTACTGGATACTCTAGGCATATGTCCCACATAAAAGATAAAGCTAACTCTGCCCTTACAGTAATAAGATTTAAAAATTTAAATAAAAAATAAAGACATCTCGTAAAAGCCTGCGTACTCCCAATATTAACCTACTCAGTTTATCCTCTCAACGGTATCTTCCACTGGGCACTACTTAGGTTACAGAGTTCAAAACAAAGCGCTAAGATCTGCAGTAGAGGACACTTACCCTTACACCCATAAGACAGAAGAAATCCACCAACTAACAAACACCACCCCCATCAACATTAACCAATATAACAGAGGCAACAAAATAAAAGATAAACTTACTGCATTAAAGACGAAGCATATTCGCTAATAATTTCCACACCAGACCTTCAGAGGGAACATAGCTGGTTATCGTTTAGCCTGCGCGAGGCATCTGTCCCGACCTGGATGTCCTGCGTGGGGTGAGTCGTAAACGCGGTTAAGTATGATACTCACTAGCGACTGAGGTATCACGAACTGAGATAAACGCTCCTTAGAATCGTCAGTAGAGATAACACTCGATTTATATAAGAGATCGTCTTGCATGAAAAACGTATTAGCACTCACAACTTAGGAAGATTTGTTTCATCACCAGATTTGAAGTAATAAGCAACACTAGAACAGAAGGCGTCTGAACTTTGATGTTTCCTTATTTCATCCGTGGTTGGCATGGCAGGACTTTCTGTCATGACGAAGATAGCAGCATTGCATGATAGAGCATCTGCCACTGAGTTTGCCTTACCAGGAATATATGAAATTGTAGGATTAAATTCTTGAATCGTGAGATGCCAGTGAACAAATTGACCTATGAAGTTGTTGCCTTTGAAGGTCTCTGTGACAGCATAATGATCAGTGTAGACATGAATCTTATAGCCTAAGATGAGTTCACAGGAATGACATAACACCCAGATCACGGCGAGACTTTCACTTTGTGACGTCATAATTTTGCTCTGCCTTGCTGAAAAGTCTGCTAGCATAAGGTAATACGCGATGTTTACCGAGTAAATCTTTCTGCGTGAGAACAGCACCGATTCCAAAGCCAGAAGCGTCAGTGTATAAGATGAAATCTCTCGAAATTTGGAAAAGCAAGAACTGGTGCTTGACATAAGGCAATTTTGAGAAGATCAAAGGCATCATTTTCCTTTTTAGACCAGATGAATGCAGCATTTTTCTTAAGCAAATGAGTGAGAGGTTGAGCGATAAGGCTGAAATTTTTGATGGACTGGCGATAAAATCCAATTTGCGTGATCTGATCGATATTAATAGGAACGGGAATTTTTCACAGGATTTACCTCGTCATCTAAAGTGTGAATACCATTTCTATCGACTTTGTGACAAAGGAATTTGACTTGCAATTTGAAAAACGAACATTTATTGAGTTTGATCTTTAAGCCAGCAGCTTGAAAGCGTGACAGAACGAGAGACAGCATGTGAAAATGATCCTGTAAAGACTTTGATGCAATGATAACGTCATCAAGGAAGCAGAACACACTTTTACCGATAAGACCCGAGAGAACAGAATTCATCAATCTCTGAAACGTTAGAGGCGAGTTACGTGGATCTTGGGCCATGCGTTTGAACATAAATTAGCCAGAAGAGGTAGTGAAAACAGTATATGGCCGTGAAGTTTCTTCTAGGTAGAAAATGCCGCATTTAAATCTCCGAGAGACTGAAGATCACGTAATCTCGGCATTGGATAATGGTCAGGAATGGTAGATGTGCTGAGTTTGCTGAAGTCGAGAACGACGCGCCAATTGCCTTGTTTCTTTGGAAAGAGTAATGAGGGAGCGTTATGAGGTGAACAGGCATGTTCCACTACATCCAGAAGTAACATACCTCACACAGCTTCATTAAGCAGAACACGACGACTGTGTGGCACCCTATAGCTGGGGGTGTAAGATGGTCTGTACCCAGGCATCAGATGAATAGCGTGAGTGATGACGTCTGTGTGGTCCAGAGGTTCACCAGGGAAAGAGACAGCGTTCCTGAAAGAGTTTAGGAGAGCGAGTAATTCATGTTGAGATTCTGGGAAATCAAGTACAGATATGTGATCATCCGTGATAAGCAAGAGAGAAAGCATGTATGTCAGATGAAGATACATTATTGATAGAAGAAGGTAAATCATCCAAGATTACAACTTTCTCACAGTAAGGCAAAGCTTCTTCGAGTAGCACATCTGCTTTGAGCTTGACAGGCGTGGATGTGACATTTTTCAGCCCGATTTTGCAGAATTCAGTTTTATCGATTGTTGTAAGAACGGATTCTAACTCAACACCTTTGCATGGAGATTGTTGTGCATAACAGAGGATATCAGTGCCTGATACAGCAGACTTAACCTTAGCGTTTACAACATATATAGCACATCCAGATAGCGTTACCGGATCTGCTAGCTGGTCGTCGTTCCTGCTTCTCTCCCGAGGAGTGGGTGTCCTTTGGCTCCTCGCCACACCTGCTCATCGCCGCCACCCACGTGCTTACGGCCTTGGCTCCTCCCCCGAGCCACCCACCAGTGCTCACGGCCATCCCTCATCGGACGATTTTCCTGTGATGTTCTACGTGCAGCCCTCATCACCACCTTCTCCCTGCCGGACTGCCCTAGGTCATCTCCTCACGTCTCCCGCAGCTGTGTTCCTTCAGTGATCTGCTGTCACTTTTTCACCGACATTTAAGTATCAAATCCAATTCACATTATTCTTGTCTTTTCACTCTTCCTTCTTCTGTTCTTAAATGGTGCTTATAATATGTCTATTTATCTACCTGCCTGTCTGTCAGTCTGCCTATCCATCTCCTGCCGCCGTCTGTCTGTCTGTCTGTTTGCCTGTCAGTGTTTATATCATTCCCTTCTGTCTTTCATTATTATTGTTGTTGGCCGTGTTATTATTTTGTGTATTATTCTGTGTTATATTGTGTGTTGTGTTATCATATTATGTGTTTTATATTCCTGTTCCTTAATTATCTGTACACTTCACGTCGCTTATGCAGATATGCTCACAGTTTGCACTTTCTCCTTCATTACCTGCCACAATGTCTACTGAAACCACCGCTACTCTTCATATCACCTTCATACACAAATCTTATCATCTTCCTAATTTTCCTGGCACAGAGACTGTTCATCAGTTTATTCAAAGAAGTGAGAAGGGATGCACCCGACGTGCAGCCACATCTAATAAGGAAAAAATCTACATTTTAAAATCGCGGATCTATCACGAGCCTTCAAGTCTAGCTGGCCTGTTGGTGAAGTCAGACAGATTTGTTTCTCTCACCACCTATGATGACTTCACCACTCACCTCAGAAATAATTTCCAGAGTCATTCCAAGCTTGGAGCTACCCATTCTTTTCTCAAACTCTTTAAATCTATATCAGAGCACGTCCGCTCACACACTAATCCTTACCAGGCAGAAAACATTGCTTCCTCTCTCAGCTCAGAATTAAACACTCAGCTACAAGACTCAAATTGCTTTACAAATGACTCACTGTCATCAGATAGGTTGAAAAGGCTCATAGCTTATATCTTGTTTACCTCCTTCCTTGATGCTCCCAGTTTTCAGGTCGCAAGTGACATCGAATTTCACAAATCATACTACATAATATTATATGACGTATACAAAGTCATTTCTGATAAGGGTCCACTTCCCACCTCTGAACCTGTTCAGGCTCTCGCTGCTTCCTCACCAAGCTCACTCATCTTTCCTCATCACCCACCTTTCCGTTCTTCTTCTCATGGACGTTACATTAGACGTACATCTCCTTCATCTCGCCATCAGTACACTCGATCGAAATCAAGATCAAGAAATGTCACCTTGCAAGCTGCCAGGTCATGTTCTAACACAGTGTAGAGTTGCTCTCGATAGTTCAAGAAGACATTCCTTCAATCCTGAAGCATTCTGTTCCTTCCACAAAAGGGTAGGTCACTTCTCACAAGACTACAGACATTATCACACACACGTGCTTGCACCTTGCCCAGTCAAACTCTTTCAGCTCTGTCTGCCAAAACATCTACCTTTCCTTCTTGCTGGAAGTTTGCCAACATTCAACCTGTCCCTAAAAAGGGTGACCGTTCTAATCTCTCAAACTACCGTCCTATTGCTTTAATTTCCTGGCTATCTAAAGTTTTTGAATCTATCCTCAACAGGAAGATTCTTAAACATCTATCACTTCACAGACCACTTTCTCTACCCTCATTTTCGATCCAAAGCTGGATGCTGCGTTTATGTGCGCAATGACTTAACCTGCTCTCGTGCCCACGCTCTTGAATCTTCCGAGTTTTCCACCATCTGGCTACGACTACAGAGTCACTCTCATACTAAATTTATCTGTGCTGTATACCTCTCTCCTAACTCCTCTGACTATAAGAAATTCTTTGACTACTTAACTTCCAAAGTGGAGCACATTCTGACCCTCTTCCCTTTTGCAGAGATCTCCATTCTTGGAGACTTCAATGTTCACCACCAGCTTTGGCTTTCCTCTCCCTTCACTGACCATCCTGGTGAACTAGCCTACAACTTTGCTATCCTCCATGACCTAGAGCAATTGGTGCAACACCCTTCTCGTATTCCTGACCATCTTGGAGATACGCCCAACATTCTTGACCTTTTCCTGACCTCTAATCCTTCTGCTTATGCTGTCACCCTTTCTTCTCCGTTGGGCTCCTCCGATCACAATCTCATATCTTTATCTTGTCCTATCACTCCAATCCCTCCTCAGGATCCCCCTAAGCAAAGTTGCCTCTGGCGTTTTGCCTCTGCTAGCTGGGGGGACCTGAGGAGGTATTTTGCTGATTTTCCTTGGAATGACTACTGCTTCCGTGTCAGAGACCCGTCTTTGTGTGCTGAGCGCATAACAGAGGTGATAGTGTCTGGCATGGAGGCGTACATTCCTCACTCTTTTTCTCGTCCTAACCCTTCTAAACCTTGGTTTAACACAGCTTGTTCTCGTGCTATACATGATAGAGAGGTGGCCCACAAAAGGTACTTAAGCCTTCCATCACCAGAATCTCATGCACTTTATATTTCTGCCCGGAACCATGCCAAGTCAGTTCTCCAACTAGCCAAAAACTCCTTCATTAACAGAAAATGTCAAAACCTTTCAAGATCTAACTCCCCTTGTGATTTCTGGCATCTAGCCAAAAATATCTCCAATAACTTTGCTTCTTCTTCTTTCCCTCCTCTACTGCAACCAGATGGCACCACTGCTATCACATCTATCTCTAAAGCTGAACTCTTCGATCAAACCTTTGCTAAAAACTGTACCTTGGACGATTCTGGGCTTGTTCCTCCCTCTCCTCCACCCTCTGACTACTTCATGCCACGCATTAAAATTCTTCGCAATGATGTTTTCCACGCCTTTGTTGGCCTAAACCCTCGGAAGACTTATGGACCTGATGGGGTCCCTCCTATTGTTCTCTGAAACTGTGCCTCCGTGCTTGCACCTTGCCTAGTCAAACTCTTTCAGCTCTGTCTGTCAACATCTACCTTTCCTTCTTGCTGGAAGTTTGCCTACATTCAACCTATTCCTAAAAAGGGTGACCGCTCTAATCCCTCAAACTACCGTCCTATTGCTTTAATTTCCTGCTTATCTAAAGTTTTTGAATCTATCCTCAACAGGAAGATTCTTAAAAATCTATCACTTCACAACCTTCTATCTGATCGCCAGTATGGGTTCCGTCAAGGCCGCTCTACTGGTGATCTTCTGGCTTTCCTTACTGAGTCTTGGTCATCCTCTTTTAGAGATTTTGGTGAAACTTTTGCTGTTGCCTTGGACATATCAAAAGCCTTTGATAGAGTCTGGCACAAAGCTTTGATTTCCAAACTACCCTCCTACGGTTTCTATCCTTCTCTCTGTAACTTCATCTCAAGTTTCCTTTCTGACCGTTCTATTGCTGCTGTGGTAGACGGTCACTGTTCTTCTCCTAAATCTATTAACAGTGGTGTTCCTCAGGGTTCTGTCTTGTCACCCACTCTCTTCTTATTATTCATTAATGATCTTCTAAACCAAACTTCTTGTCTTATCCACTCCTACGCTGATGATACCACCCTGCTCTTTTCCACGTCTTTTCACAGACGTCCAACCCTTCAGGAGGTAAACATATCACGCGGGGAAGCCACAGAACGCCTGACTTCTGATCTTTCAAAAATTTCTGATTGGGGCTGAGCAAACTTGGTATTGTTCAATGCCTCAAAAACTCAATTCCTCCATCTATCAACTCGACACAACCTTCCAGACAACTATCCCCTCTTCAATGACACTCAACTGTCCCCCTCTTCTACACTGAACATCCTCGGTCTGTCCTTTACTTATAATCTGAACTGGAAACTTCACATCTCATCTCTAGCTAAAACAGCTTCTATGAAGTTAGGTGTTCTGAGACGTCTCCGCCAGTTTTTCTCACACCCCCAGCTGCTAACTCTGTACAAGGGCCTTATCCGTCCATGTATGGAGTATGCTTCACATGTCTGGGGGGGTTCCACTCATACTGCTCTTCTAGACAGGGTGGAATCAAAAGCTTTTCGTCTCATCAACTCCTCTCCTCTAACTGACTGTCTTCAGCCTCTCTCTCACACCGCCGCAATGTTGCATATCTAGCCGTCTTCTACCGCTATTTTCATGCTAACTGCTCTTCTGATCTTGCTAACTGCATGCCTCCCCTCCTCCTGCGGCCTCGCTGCACAAGACATGCTTCTTTCTCTCACCCCTATTCTGTCCACCTCTCTAATGCAAGAGTTAACCAGTATTCTCAATCATTCATCCCTTTCTCTGGTAAACTCTGGAACTCCCTGCCTGCTTCTTTATTTCCACTTCTTATGATTTGAATTCCTTCAATTCCTTCAAGAGGGAGGTTTCAAGACACTTATCCTTCAAATTTTGACTACCGCTTTGGGACTGGGATTTCAGTGGGCATTTTTATTTTTCATCGGATTTTTGTTGCCCTTGGTCCCTCTTACATAAAAAAAAAAAATCCTCATTTTCTATCCAAAGCTGGATGTTGCGTTTATATGCAAACTCAGGTGTCTGAGGTAACTGACTCTGACCTTTTTCTGTTCCCTCCTAATTTCTCTATCCTCATTTTCTATCCAAAGCTGGATGTTGCGTTTGTGTGCGCAACAACTTAACCTGCTCTCGTGCCCACGCTCTTGAACCTTCCAAATTTTCCACTATATAGCTATGACAACAGAGTCACTCTCAAACTAAATTTAACTGTGCTGTATATCTCTCATGTAACTCCTCTGACTATAAGAAATTCTTTGACTACTTAACTTTCAAATTGGAGCACATTCTGACCGTCTTTCCTTTTTGCAGAGACCTCCATTCTTGGAGACTTCAATGTTCACCACCAGCTTTGGCTTTCCTCTTCCTTCACTGATCATCCTGGTGAACTACCCTTCAACTTTGCTATCCTCCACGACCTAGAGCAATTGGTGCAACACCCTACCTGTGTTCCTGACCGTCTTAGATATACACCCAACATTCTTGACCTTTTCCTGACCTCTAATCCTTCTGCTTATGCTGTCATCCTCTCTTCTCCGTTGGGCTCCTCCGATCACAATCTCTTGCCTGTAACTTTTCCTATCGCTCGAATCCCTCTGCAGGATCCCCCTAAGCGAAAGTGCTTCTGGAGTTTTGCCTCTGCTAGTTGGGGGGACCTGAGGAGGTATTTTGCTGATTTTCCTTGGAATGACTACTGCTTCCGTGTTAAAGACCCTTCTTTGTGTGTCTTTGTGTGATAGTATCTGATATGGAGGCATACATTCCTCACTCTTTTTCTCGACCTAAACCTTCCAAACCTTGGTTTAACAGATTGTTCTTGTGCTATACATGATAGAGACGTGGCCCACAAAAGGTACTTAAGCCTTCCATCACCAGAATGTCATGCACTTTATATTTCTACCCAGAACCATGCTAAGTCTGTTTTCCAACTAGCCAAAAACTCCTTCATTAATAGAAAGTGTCAAAATCTCTCCTTGTGACTTCTGGTATCTAGCCAAAAATACCTCCAATAACTTTGCTATTTCTTCTTTCCCTCTTTTATTTCAACCAGTTCTATCACATCTATCTTTAAAGCTGATCTCTTCGCTCAGACCTTTGCTAAAAACTCTACCTTGGACGATTTAGGGCTTGTTCCTCCTTCTCCTACACCCTCTGACTACTTTATGCTACCCATTAAAATTCTTAGCAATGATGTTTTCCATGCCCTCGCTGGCATAAACCCTTGGAAGGCTTATGGACCTGATGGGGTTCCTCCTATTATTCTCCGAAACTGTGCCTCTGTGCTTGCACCTTGCCTAGTCAAACTCTTTCAACTCTGTCTATCAACATCTACATTTTCTTCTTGCGCAGTGTAGGGTTGTTCTTGATAGCTCAAGAAGACAGTCATTCAATCCTGATGCATTCTGTTCCTTCCAGGTAATTTCTTGCAAGACAGCAGGCACAGTCTCAGGTTGCTGAGCAAATGTTGTCGGAAAACTCTTTGCACCCTTCTCTAGCCAATCCATCATAACATCATCAATCCTCAAATCTTCACCTTCACCTATGTACCTAAAAATCGAACAAAACACAAGTCATGCTTCACTGATCCTCCTAACTCAGCACTTCCTTCAATTAACATTAGATATAATGGATTATTCAATGGCATTGTTACATATTTTATATGTCACTGCATCATACAAAGCTTTCTTTGACATGGGTGCTGTGGTTAACCTTATCAGGATCGATGTATTTAGGAGACTCTCCTCCTCTTCTCAGAATCACATCACTGCATTACCTCCTGATATTAATCTCAATGGTATATTTAGAAAAATTACCTTACCTCACAGGAAAGTACTCTTATCACTGTCTTTATCACTCCAGGAACCAGACATACTTCACTATTTCTACATTGTATCAAATGTATCTTTCAATGTTGATCTGCTCATAGGCTTCAACGCCATGTACAAGTATGACATCAGTCTTTTCCCTGCCATCAATGAAATCGCTCAAGGGGATACTTGTATTCCTACTGTTCTTCCCTCTGATACTTCCTCTATTGCTGGTGTAGTAACGTCTGTAGTAACTCTTCCTTCTGCCAGCGATCAGATATTATCTACACGGGATTCTTGTGTTACATCATCTAGTTTGCCTGTCTCACAGCCTCATTCTCACAGCCTCATTCTCTCAGTCAGACCACGGTGTAAACACCCTTGTAAACACATTTTGCTAGCAGATACAGTAACGCTATCTGAATGTACTTTATATACTGTAAACGGTAAGGTTAAGTCTGCTGTATCTGGCACTGGTATCCTCTGTTATGCACAGCAATCTCCATTCAAAGGTGTTGAGTTCTTACCACAATTGATGAAAATGGATTCTGCAGAATCGGGCTGAAAAATGTCACATTTACGCCTGTCAAGCTCAAAGTAGGTGTTCTAGGTGGAGAAGCCTTGCCTTACTCTGAGAAAGTTGTAATCTTGGATGATGCACCTTCTTCCTCCAACAATAATGTATCTGCACCTGACAGCCGTAACATGTCTTCTCTCTTGCCTATCACTAATGATCACATAGCTGTACTTGATTTCCCAGAATCTCAACATGAATTACTCGCTCTACTGAATTCTTTCAAGAATGTTGTCTAACTTCCTGGTGAACGTCTGGGCCACACAGACGTCATCACACACTCTATTCATCTGACCCCTGGGTCTAAACCATCTTACATCCCCAGCTGCATAATGCCACACATCTGTAGGGTTCTGCTTGATGAAGCTGTGCAAGATGCTGCAAGATGTTGTAAACCTGCCTGTTCATCTCATAACGCTCCTTTGTCACTCGTTCCTAAGAAACAAGGTGATTGGCGTGTCGTTGTCGACTTATGGAAAATTAAATGCATCTGGCAGTCCTGACCGTTATCCAATGCCGAGGTTAGGTGATCTTCAGTCTCTAGGTGATTCATGTGCAGTATTTTCCACCCTGGCTTTACACTCATGATTCTTTCAAGGTGAACTTGAGGAAAGTTCGCGGCTATGCACTGCTTTCACTACCTCCTCTGGCTAATTCATGTTCAGATGCATGTCTCAAGGTCTCTGTAACTCGCCTTTAACGTTTCAGAGATTGATGAATTCTGTTCTCTCAGATCTCATCGGTAGAAGTGTGTTCTGCTTCCTTGATGACGTTATCATTGCATCAAAAACTCTACAAGAGCATTTTCATTGTCTCTCGTTGTGTTATGCTTTCAAGCTGCTCGCTTAAAAACTAAACTCAGCAAATGCTCGTTTCTCAAACTGCAATTCAAATTCCTTCTCCATAAAGTCGACAGAGATGGTATTCACACTTTAAATGACAAGATAAATGTGAAAAATTTCCCTGTTTCTGCTAATATCGATCAGATCAGGCAATTCATCAGTTTTGCTGGATTTTATCACCAGTTCGTCAAATATTTCAGCCTTATCGCTCGGCCTTTCACTCATTTGCTCAAGAAAAATGTTGCATTCATCTGGTCTGAAAAGAAACAAAATGCCTTTGGTCTTCTCAAAACTGCTTTGTGTCAAGTAACAGTCCTTGCTTTTCCTAGCTTTGAGAAAGATTTCATCTTATACACTGATGCTTCCGGTTTTGGAATCGGTGCTGTTCTCATGCAAAAGGATTCTCTTGGTAAGCATCGCGTATTAGCATATGCTAGCAGACTTCTCAGCAAGACAGAACAAAATTATGATGTCACAAAGCGTGTCACACTCATATTAGGCTATAATATTCATGTCCACACTGATCATTATGCTGTCACAGAGACCTTCAAGGGCAACAACTTCACATGTCAATTTGTTCGCTGGTAAATCACGATTCAACCGCAAATCTGGTGATGAGGCAAATCTTCCTGAGTTGCAAGTGCGTGCTGATTGATACGTTTTTCATGCAAGACAGCCTCTTGTTTAAGTCCAGTGATGTCTCTACTGACGATTCTAGTGAGCGTTTATCTCAGCTCGTGATACCTCAGTCGTTAGTGAGTATCATCCTCCATCATGTTCACGACTCACCCCACGCAGGACACCCAGGTCGATACAGATACAAGCAAAACGATCATATTTCTGGCCGACTATGAGGAAGGATATCTTTCAGCATTGTGCGATCTGCTTTCTGTGCGCTTCGCATCGTCCCTCACTCGCTCACAACAATCCCTCACTTTCTTACCCCCATCACTTCAACTCCTTGAGATTCATTCAGTCTTTGTTGATTTGCTCAAACTTCTACTTATAGAGAACAGTTATCAGTATATTTTAGTTTGTGTTGATAGTTTCACTCGTTTCACCACTCTCGTTGCTCTCAAGGACAAAACTGGAAATTCTGTTGGTCGCGCGATCATTGACAAAATAGTTTGCCCTTATGACTGTCCTCGTGTCATCTTATCTGACAGTGGCGCTGAATTCAATTTTGTCTTCCAGGTGATTTGTAATGAATTTCATATCAAGAAATGTAACATTGTTCCCTACCCGCTCAGTTCAAACGACAAAGCAGAGCGTTGTAATAAACGTATCCTAGACGTTCTGCGTTACATAAAAGAAGCAAAGTACTCATGGGACAAATGGCTTCTTCAGCTAGCCTAAACTCAGCAATTCACTCTACTATCAACGAGTTTCACTATTTCCTGCTCTTCAGTACTGACAAGCGTCTTCCATACGAATTTCTTCACAGCGCACCGCGTCCTGTCTATAACATGGATGACTACGTCAAATGTCGTCTCCGGGATTTTCAGTACACTCATAAGCTCATTCATGATCGCCTCACTGCATTGCAAACTGAGATGCTGCAGAAACAACATCGAAGAGCAACAGATTCTTCCATCGAAGTCGGTGATATCGTCTTCACCAAAGTTCACGATCGCACCTCTGAATTAGATCCATTGTTCTCTGGGCCACATCGTGTAATCTCTCCATGGCCACAAAATAAAAATTCTAGCTGTCAAAATCTTAGTTGAACAAATCGTCCATGTCGATTATTTGAAGCGTGTTTGAAGGTTTGATGATGAGTGTGCACATCACGTAACACTTCATTCTGATTCAGCTGATCCTGAAAAGAACTCAAGCTTAACCACACACACACACACAGACACCTTCCTGCAGACTGAAACTTCGCTCCCACTCTAAGGTTTAATCATCCAGTTTCAATATCCTGTATATATGTGTATTTCTCTTACTAATATGTGTTGTATATGTATTGTATTATATCATCATGCCTTTATATTATCACTAATTTTATCGTTTCTGTACTCTCTCTCTGATGTCATGTATTATCTATCAATTGTTCATATTTTATTGCTCTCATTATTGTTATGTTCAAATGCGAAGACGCATTTTTCGTGGGGAAAGGCAACTGTATCAGTCATAACAATTATTATATATATATATATATATATATATATATATATATATATATATATATATATATATATATATATATATATATATATATATATATATATATATATATGTATTCATCATTCATATATTTCATTCCACACGCGGTGTGTATCATTATTCATATATGGCATACCATTTGTGTCCACATGGCCAGCCAGTCTGATTTATTTTTAACCTTTCTCCTTCCTCTCTCCCTCTCAAGGGAATACCACAGCTTCCTTCCCTACATTCCTGCCTGTCTTTTTGGAAAGCACCTGCATTGACCTTCCGAGTCTTCCTCCCTGGTCATTGGTCAGAATAACGGCCACTACCATTGTCTCCTTCACCCCATTTCAAAGCATCTCATTGGTCATTTCTTCATCCCAGAAGTTGTATCTTGATCCGTTTCTCTCACATAAATAGAGCTGTAGCGTAGCTAGAGCGTCAGTCTTGAGTCAGTCTTCCGAGAGTCTTCAGAGAAACTCAGACTAGGTCAGTTCACGATCAGTCCAGTTTATATCAGTTCAGAGAGAAAGCAAATCATTATCGTCACGTCTGTAATCCATTGAGTCTCGGTATCACGCGTGTACATTCTATCCATTATTAAGTCAAGAAGAACTATTATAGATTGTTTTTTACTCGTACAAATCAACAATATCAAACCACTACCCATGACCTCCACCCTACAACAATATCAAGCTACTAACCTGTCCTCCAGAGCAGCCACCACCACACCAAGCCTCCTTATCTGATCCAGTAGTGGCAAGCATTATTGTAATCGCCAGCTGTCGCCTTACAAGGTCCTGTGAGTTGGGTGGCGAGAGACTAATATGAAGCATATTTAAAACTAAGGAAACTGAGTTAATTTGCGTAGAAATTAAGGAAACTGCATTCATTATAGTAGTTAATTGCAGTAGTGAAGTTGTGTGAGAGGAACTAGCTGTGGAGAGTTAAGCTGTAGAAAGACAGTGAGGGTCAGTGTTTACGTGGTAAAGTTGATGACATGGCGCGTTGGGTAGATAAGACACAAAGGGATCTGTGTAGAGGAATGGGTCACTCGGGATCGTATATCTGGCCCAGTGGCCTCAGAAGGGAGAAGATTGTGCCCAGTCTTCAGAGAGGTGTTGTGGCTCGCTCTTCTTTCTCCATAAACCCTAGACCCTTAAACACCGACCTCATAGTCGTAAGTGTTGTATTGTGGTTAATTAGCTGTCTAAGTAACTGCTACATGTTAAAATACAATGAAAATGATTATTCACGTATTACATTTGTATTTCTATTATTTTGAATGCTTATTAAGGCGTAAACCATTATATATTTTGGATATTATATTGCACTTTATTATGATGGAATGTTGTCTCTTTATGATGTTTATGTGCCTTAAGTGCATGTGAATGCTTTATTGTATTTCAATACTCCTCGTCCTGATGTCAAATTAATTGTCACAACAGGTTAACCGCATTAAAGCGAGTAAACGACTGGGTCGTTTGTCATTCTGATCCATTAAAGACGTGACAGCGTCTACAGTTAACGACTAAGTCTGCCGCATGCTGGAGAAAAGAGGAGAGGATCACAGAGCGGAGCGAAGCGTCTAAAGGACCACCCAGCGGACGAGTGCATGTGTACGTTTGTGCGTTCCGCTGCCCTGTGGGCGGAGCTTGAGGCGGCCTTGGAACCTCGCGCACTTGATCTGCCCGCGAAGCCGTCTCGCAAAAAAGTGCATGTGTATGTACGTTCCGCTGCCCGGAACGGGATATAAGTTAGACTGAGAGCCTCGCATATTGAATGCCAGTGCGTTGGGCTTAAGGTGGCTCGCACACTGCTCTGCCCGCGAGGCCATTTCGCAATGAAGTGCGTGTGTGCGGATGTGTTTTCCGCTGCCAGGCGGACGGGGCATGAGTTACCATGAGAACCTCGCATACTGGGTGCGACTGCGTATGCGCTTATTGCGTTTTCCCTGCCCGGCGGATGGCACATTGGAGCGAACGGAAATATTCGTTTATTAGTATTTTTTATTTATTTATTTATTTATTTTTTGTTATGTAGGAGGGACACTGGCCAAGGGCAACAAAAATCCAATAAAAAAAAAAAAAAAAACTATGAGATGCCAGTCCCAGAAATGGGTCCAAAGCCGTTGTCAATAATTGATGGAAAAGTGTCTTGAAATCTCCCTCTTAAAGGAATTCCAATCATAGGAAGGTGGAAATACAGAAGCAGGCAGGGAGTTCCTGAGTTTACCAGAGAAAGGGATGAATGATTGAGAATACTGGTTAACTCTTGCATCAGAGAGGTGGACAGAATAGGGGTGAGAGAAAGAAGAAAGTCTTGTGCAGCAAGGCCGCGGGAGGAGAGGAGGCATGCAGTTAGCAAGATCAGAAGAGCAGTTAGCATGAAAATAGCGGTATAAAACAGCTAGATATGCAACATTGCAGCGATGAGAGAGAGGATGAAGACAGTCAGAGGAGAGGAGTTGAAACGAAAAGCTTTTAATTCCACCATGTCTAGAAGAGCGGTATGAGTGGAACCCGCCCAGACATATGAAACACAGTCCATACATGAACGAATAAGGCCCTAGTACAGAGCTAACAGCTAGGAGGAGAGAAAAACTGGCGGAGATGTCTCAGAACATCTAACTTCATAGAAGCTGTTTTAGCTAGGGATGAGATGTGAAGTTTCCAATTCAGATTATAAGTAAAGGACAGACCGAGGATGTACAGTGTGGAAGAGGCGGACACTTGAGTGTCATTGAAGAAGAGGGGATAGTTGTCTGGAAGGTTGTGTCAAATTGTCAGATGGAGGACTTGAGTTTTTGAGGCACTGGACAATACCAAGTTTGCTCTGCCCCAATCAGAAATTTTAGAAAGATCAGAAGTCAGGTGTTTTGTCGCTTCCCTGCGTGAAATGTTTACTTCCTTCCTTTTGATATATCCAAAGCAACAGCAAACATTTCACCAAAATCTTTAAAAGAGGATGACCAAGACTCAGTAAGGAAAGCCAGAAGATCACCAGTAGAGCGCCCTTGACGGAACCCATACTGGCGATCAGATAGAAGATTGTGAAATGATAGATGTTTAAGAATCTTCCTGTTGAGGATAGATTAAAAAACTTTAGATAGGCAGGAAATTAAAGCAATAGGACGGTAGTTTGAGGGATTAGAACGGTCACCCTTTTTAGGAAGAGGCTGAATGTAGGCAAACTTTCAGCAAGAAGGAAAAGAAGATGTTGACATACAAAGTTGAAAGAGTTTGACTAGGCAAGGTGCACGCAGGGAGGCACAGTTTCGGAGAACAATAGGAGGGACCCCATCAGGTCCATAAGGCTTCCGAGGGTTTAGGCCAGCGGAGGCATGGAAAACATCATTGTGAAGAATTTTAATAGGTAGCATGAGGTAGTCAGAGGGTGGAGGAGAGGGAGGAACAAGCCCTGAATTGTCCAAGGTAGAGTTTTTTAACAAAGGTTTGAGCGAAGAGTTCAGCTTTAGAGATAGATGTGATAGCGGTGGTTCCATCTGGTTGAAATAAAGGAGGGAAAGAAGAAGCCAAGTTATTGGAGATATTTTTGGCTAGATGCCAGAAGTCATGAAGGGAATTAGATCTTGAAAGATTTTGACACTTTCTCTTAATGAGGGAGTTTTTGGCTAGTCGGAGAACAGACTTGGCATGGTTCCGGGCGGAAATATAAAGTGCATGAGATTCTGGTGATGGAAGGCTTAAGTACCTTTTGTGAGCCACCTCTCTATCATGTATAGCATGAGAACAATCTGTTAAACCAAGATTTGGAAGGTTTAGGTCAAGAAAAAGAGTAAGGAATGTACGCCTCCATGCGAGACACTATCACCTCTGTTATGCGCTCAGCACACTAAGATGGGTCTTTGACACGGAAGCACTAGTCATTCCAAGGAAAATCAGAAAAATACCTCCTCAGGTCCCCCCAACTAGCAGAGGCAAAACGCCAGAGGCACCTCCTCTTAGAGGGATCCTGAAGAGGGATTGGAGCGATAAGACAAGATAGAGATTGTGATCGGAGGAGCCCAACAAGCAGAAGGATTAGAGGTCAGGAAAAGGTCAAGAATGTTGGGTGTATCTCCAAGACGGTCAGGAGTCAGGATTACGAGTAGGGTATTGCACCAGATGCTCTAGATCGTGGAGAATAGCAAAGTTGAAGGGTAGTTCACCAGGATGATCAGTGAAGGGAGAGGAAAGCCAAAGGTGGTGGCGAACACTAAAGTCTCCAAGAATGGAGATCTCTGCAAGAAGGAAGAGTCAGAATGTGTTCTACTTTGGAAGTTCAGTAGTCAAATAATTTCTTATAGTCAGAGGAGTTAGGTGAGAGATATACAGCACATATAAATTTAGTTTGAGAGTGACTCTGTACTTGTAGCCGGATGGTGGAAAACTTGGAAGATTCAAGAGCGTGGGCACGAGAGCAGGTTAAGTCGTTGCACACATAAACGCAACATCCAGCTTTGGATTGAAAATGAGGTTAGAAAAAGTAGGAGGGAACGGAAAAGTGGCTACTGTCAGTTACTTCAGACACCTGAGTTTCAGTGAGGAAAAGATGAGGTTTAGAAGAAGAGAGGTGGTGTTCTACAGATTGAAAATTAGGTCTTAGACCGCGAATGTTGCAGAAGTTAATGAAGAAAAAGTTGAGGGGGGTATCAAGACACTTAAATGGTCGGTATCAGAAGAGCAGTCCGACCTGGGGACATTTGTGGTCCCCTCCCCAGATGGGAACTCCGAGGCTGGTGTAGGAGTCGCCATGATAATTTTTAATTTTTTAGTGAAGGGTGTATGTGTATTATTTATTAGGTGCTTGTAGTTTTGTGTGGAGGAAGAGAGCTATCTTTAGGGAGCAGGCTGTAACTTCCCCTTTGTGTTTTGAGACACAAAGTGAAACTTTGCTGTGAGGTCACAGCTGGGTTTAATGATAAGTTCACAGCACCCCCTGATCCATTGCTTTAGACATCAATGGGAGTAATTATCGTTTTGGCAGGTGCCTACTGCCTCCTGGTAGTGCAGGTGTACAGGTGTACCGTGTGAAAGGCACATAACAACGAGAGCTATTTTAAGCGCTGTAAGTCTGTGTATTCATTACGAAGTGGCGTAGTGGTAAAGGGAAAGCTGATTGAAGGAAGCAAGTACAGTGCAGCAAATGTTTGGGCCTTCACACGCATACAGCGATCAGGGGGAGGGGGAGGTCGTACCTCACGATGTAAATAGTGCCTACCTGTTTCGTTTAGTTGATACGCATGACGCCGCGGACGAAGCAGAATCCGCCACTGCTAACCTCATCTCGGCGGACACTGAGGTTCAACATTTTGATGAGACTTGTGGTGCGAAAGGTCCAGAAGAGGCGAACGCCCATTATGACTGAGCCCCTTTAAGGCTATGGCAGAGCTGCTGATGCTCATGGGAGATGTTGCAGAATCCCTTAAAGATATGAAACGCATATGCTGGTTGGTTCTTAAGTGACGTAAGTGACATAGACACATAGAAGGAGTGGAAAAGAAACACCAAACTGGCCTCAATCAGTGAGGAAGGAAATACCAATTGGGCCTCGATCAGCGAGGACAAAACACCAAACTGGCCTCGATCAACGAGGACAAAACACCAAACTGGCCTCGATCAGTGAGGAAGGAAATACCAATCGGGCCTCAATCAGTGGGGACAGAAACACAAAACTGGCCTCGATCACCGAGGAAGTAAATACCAATTGGGCCTCGATTAGCGAGGATAGAAACACCAAACTGGCCTCGATCAGCGAGGACAGAAATACCAATCGGGCCTCGATCAGCGAGGACAAACATCAAACTGGCCTTGATCAGTGAGGACAGAAATACCAATCGAGCCTCGATCAGCGAGGACAAACACCAAACTGGCATCGATCAGCGAAGACAGAAATACCAATCGGGCCTCGATCACTGAGGACAAACACCAAACTGGCATCGATTAGGGCGAGGACAGAAACACCAAACTGGCCTCGATCAGCAAGGACAGAAATACCAATCGAGCCTCGATCAGCGAGGATAAACACCAAACTGGGCTCGATCAGTGAGGATTGAAATACGAATCGATCCTCGATCAGCGAGGACAGAAACACCGAAAGTGCCTCGATCGGCGAGAACAAAAACGCCAAATATGCCTCGATCGGCGAGAACAAAAACACCAAATGTGCCTCGATCAGCGAGGACAGAAACACCAAACAGGCCTCGATCAGCGAGGACGGAAACACTAAAAAGTGCCTCGATCAGCGAGGACAGAAATACCAAATGTGCCTCGATCGGCGAGGACAGAAACATCAAATGTGCCTAGGTCAGCGAGGATAGAAACACCGGACGTGCTTCGATCAGCGAGGACAGAAACATCGAACGTGCCTCGATCAGCGAGGACAGAAACACCAAATGTGCCTCCATCAGAGGACAGACCGACCAAACAGACCTCGATTAGCGAGGACAGACCCACCAAACAGGTCTCGATCAGTGAGGACAGACACACCAAACAAGCCTCGATCTGCGAGGACAGCAACACCGAACAGACCTCGATCAATGAGAACAGCAACACCAAACGGGCCTCGATCAGAGAGGACAGAAATACCAACACTGTTGCCCAGGGAAATCAAGGTCGGAAGGTGGGAGAGAGGACCTGATGGGTGGATTGCTTGATCATTCCTGATCAAACAAGGGCATTAATTGAAGGATGGGATGCGTTCATGCGTCTGACTAAATACGGTTGAAGTAAGCAGAGAACTTTAACAGACTGCTGGAAGCAGGCGTGGAGCTGAGGATATGAAATACGTTCTTGGCCAGAGATAAGGATAGAACCTGTCATACATAACGAGACATAGGCGGAGCTGGAGACATGATCGAATCCTTTCCACTTCTTAGTGACCGCTGTGTACTTGAAAACATCACCAGTCAATTTTGGACATGATGGTGCATCGACAGTGGCGAGAGTGACTACGTTACGGAGTTTTCCCCATAGCTTGCACTGTAATGTAAATATCTGGTTTTTTTACACTCATTAACGCAGTCGCTCTCCTACCACGTGTCTTTGTCTATTTCAGATACTGATCACGTTGTACTGGCAATTAGCTGATCAGATGAAGAGACTTATCTGTTAAGAAAAGGGTTTTAGAAAGGCTTTAGAACTGCTTCAGCTGTAGAAAGGTGTCCTTACGTCTCCCTACATAGCTTCAGAAAGGTAACCTATACAAGGTGAAGATCCTGAAAAGACACCCCAATGGCCGAGCAGGATAGCCCAAGATAGCTTTCATTTGAGCAATGGAACGCAAGTGGTTTGCCAAAAGTTGCTATGGAACAGTCATTAATACAAAGTAGACTCACCAGAGGTGATGCCGAGTGGTGACAGCTACATACAGAAGGTTAAAGTGAGAGCCATATGGTGCAGTGCTCTTAATGCCAAGTATGAAACTTTGTCCGTTAAAGGAGGTTGCAAACATCAGGGAAGTAGGAGTAGTGGAAACCTTGGGGTGCGACCGTCTTCGAGCGAAGGGGGCCCTAGACCTACTGTGGAGGACAGAGACACCAAACATTCGTCATCTAGTGAGGACACAAAGAGCAAATATACCACATCTAGTGTGGACGGAACCACAGGACAAGTAAAGACCACGGGCTAGGAGCACCAAACGGGCCTTGATCAGCAAGGACAGAAACACTGAATGGGCTTCATCGAGGGAGGACAGACACAGAGATGGGTCCTCGAGTGATGAGGCTCAGTCACCGGAGAAGGGTGGAAGGCGTGCTAGACGCCTAAGGACGAGGAGTGAACATAGAGCGCCCTGCAGCAAACCAACAGGTCGGGAAGCACGATCAGAAGGGGCATGGCTCTAGTGATGTCCTGCTTGAGACGGTACGGCTGATACATGCTGAACTCCCCAAGGTCCAGGGAGGGAGCGTGAAGAATTACTGGGCCCTTAAGAGGTAGTTCCAGGAATTCTGTCTTTACTCATCGGCCTCAGAGACATACAAGCTCAACCGGCTGTTCACCAGCTGTTTCGGGGGAGGTACAAGAGGGCCCACGATTGGGGAAAACGACTTTCAAGCCCTCTCCACCTTATGTGGCCAATTGACTTCTTACATCTCCTTCGCTAAGAATCTTGGCAAACTACGTGAGGTTGATAACACCCAAACAATGAGAGATATTCTGCTGAGACTCGATGAGCCCATGCAGGCCCGATGGACTGCCTGATAGATTGGGAAAAGGAGCAAACGCACCCAGCACATAAAGGACTTACTCCATTTCCTGAAAAACGAAACAAAGAGAGTGGACAACGCACTAATGTTAAAGGAATAGCATGGCATAAAAATGAAAGCGCTTTGTGGAGTGGAACAGGAGACCCAACAAAGAACGACGTCCAGCCAAGAGAGTGCTGCTGCAGTCAACATGAAGCGTGAACCAAAAAGACCGCGTTAGACAGCAGGTGCGAACATGTCTCTAACCACGCACGCTAAGTCTCGCACAAGTTACAGGGGGAGTAAAGTGAAAAGTGACAGGTGCCGCCCCTGTGGTGACAGTCATGGTCTCCCTGCCTGTTCAGTTTTCCGACTCCTGCATGTGAAGCATCGCGAGCGAGTTGTAAAGGCCCAAGAAAGATGTTTCGTTTGTCTCAGGGATTTTCAAATGGCAAAGGATTGAAAGGCTCGGTCTTGTGATATAAATAACTGCAATGGAAGACACCCCCGCTGGTTCCATAGACCAACACTTGCAGACCAGCCTAGAGGGAACTGCAAACAACATGGAGAAATTACGAATGTGAATTTGATAGATGCCAACTACAAAACATGATTAGGGCAGGGGAGGGAGCTGGATCGCAGAACAGAAGAAGGAGCGGAGATGGCTTTGTCTATCAGGCTGGTGGTTCTCACATCGGACAAAGATACCAAATGGAAAGTGACTGTTTACATACTGCTAGACTCCGGCAGTAGTCGCACCTTCTGCTCAAGGAAGATGGTACAGCAACTGGGGTTACAGGAGACTAAAGAAATGACAGTGATCTCTACCCTTGTGCGGACGGAACACCGGGAATCCAACTGTCTTACACACTAGGAGAGCGGCTCCTATAAGACTGACAAGGGTCAGTGTCATAGAGTCCTTTCCTAATTGTCTGACAGACACTGGAGTTGAACTTCTGGCTGGATACTGGTCTCATTTAATGGGCTTGATCCCTTTAGAGAGATACGGGAAACATAAGAAACAGCTGATAGTGAAGATATTGGTCAGACAAGACGCCCCTACGGAGCTGACACCATTGGAAATCCGGAGAGGCCGAGATGGAGACCCATTTGCAATCGGGACAAAGTTAGGGTGGGAAGTAAATGGCCCCTTGAAGCTGACGAAACAAAGAGCTATGAGTTTCAGTACTTTTGTGGAAGAGGCGGCGACAGTTAGTTTCCAAGATCCATTGTCAGAGATGATGAGATGATTCTGGGAAATAGAGGACCGTGAAGACCCGGAAAGAATGAGGATTACACTAGAAGACCAACGAGTTTGGCCTAATGGCAAGCAGAACAGGTTAGGGTTGGAAACCATCATCAACTACCGGTACCCTTTCAGGGCGATCTACCGTCGATGCCCGGAAACATGCAAATGATTCTCAGACGTTTCGTGTGGCTAAGAACACGGCTGAGTTGTGACGAAGCGCTCAGGAGATGTTATGTAAAGGAAATGGAAGACCTAATATCCAAAGGGTATGCTGAGACAGTTACCCAGGAATGGTGCTTACTTGGTAAGACGTGGTATTTTCCTCATCACCCGGTGTTCAACACCAAGAAACCAGAAAAACCGAGCATCGTTTTTGACCGTGCTGTCCTATTCAAGGGAACCACCCTGAATAAGCGAGTTATGCAAGAACCTGACATGATCAACAACTTACTAGGCATCTTGATCCGCTTTTGGAAAGGAAGGGTGGCTTTTGTCTGCGGACATAGAGGCCATATTCCATCTAGTTCTGGTGGATCCCAGAGATCGTGATATCTTGAAATTCCTCTGGTGGCCACAAGGTGATTTCATGAAGCAGCCCTACACATATCGGATGACGAGGCATCTTTTGGAGGAATTTGGAGTCCTGCCTGTGCTATCTTTGCTCTACACCAGACCCTGAAGGACGGAGGAATAACGGCTAGTGAAGCCAAGAGAAGCTTTTATGTTGATGATTTTTTACTCTCCACTGACTCAGCGGATGAGGCGATTCGGTGTGCACATGAGTTACAGGATTGCTTGGAGCGAGGGGATTTTCATTTCACCAAGTAGATGTCTAATTCAAAGAAGGTCATGGCCACAATACCTCAGCGGGAAAGAAGCACCCGAATGAAAGACATTGCTCCTGCAAGGGACGAATTACCCGTGGACAGAGCAATAGGAGTTTTCTGGAGTCTGGAGGATGATTATTTGCAAACTGCAGGGTCCAAGCCCAATAAGCCGAACACATAGAGGGGTATGTTGAGTACTGTGAGTTGTATATTTGATCCATCGGGCTTCAAGGCGCCTTTCACTGTAAGGGCGAATATGTTGTTCCAATATGAGGTATGGCAGAAACAAGGGTAGGACCAGAAATTCACAAAGGAGAATGAAGAAAGATGGACATTGTGGCTGAGAGAGCTTGAGGAGATGTACAGTCTGTAATAGGGAGTGTAATCGGCAGATGTCGCCTTACAAGGTCCTGTGAGGTTGGTGGCGAGAGACTAATATGAAGCATGTGTAACATTAAGGAAACTGAGTTAATTAGAGTAGAAATTAAGGAAACTGCATTCATTATTATAATTGATTGCAGTAGTGAAGTTGTGTGAGTGGAACTAGCTGTGGAGAGCTTAGCTGTAGAGAGGAAGTGAGAGTTGTGTTTACGTGGTAAAGAGATGACATGGTGCGTTGGGTATATAAGACACAGAGGGATCTGTGTAGAGGAATGGTTCACCCGGGTTCGCATATCTGGCCCAGCGGCCTCAGAAGGGAGAAGATTGTGCCCAGTCTTCAGAGAGAGGTGTTGCGACTCACTCTGTTTTCACTAGTGTTTTCACTAGATCCTCAAACGCCGAGACCCTCATAGTCGTAAGTGTTGTATTGTGGTTAATTAGCTAAGTAACTGCTACATGTTAAAATACAATGAAAATGATTATAGATGTATTGCATTTGCGTTTCTATTATTCTGAATGCTTATTAAGGCCTAAACCATTATATATTTTGAATATTATATTGCACTTTATTATGATGGAATGTTGTTTCTTTATGATGTTTATGTGCCTTAAGTGCATGTGAATGTTTTATTGTATTTCAATGCTCATCGTGCTGATGTCAAATTAATTGTCACTACAGGTTACCCACATTAAAGCGAGTAAACGAGTGGGTCGTTTGTCATCCTGATCCAATATAGACGTGAAGGCGTCTACAATTATCAACAGAGGAAATCATCATCTTAACGGAGTGGTAAGAAGCACATCATCAATACAGCAGTGGCAATACTAGGACAGTGGTGGCAGCAAATTCAGAACAGTGGTGGCAACGGTGGCCAAGACATCCGATACAGTGGTGGCAGCGGTGTGAGGCGGCAAGTATCTCATCATCTAACAAAGTGGGGTGAAGAACATCATTTAGAACAGCGGTGGCAGAGACATAAAACACTGCTACCAAGTGGCCAGCAAGTAAGTGTGTGTGTGTGTGTGTGTGTGCGGGCGTCTCTCTAATTATTACTATAATAATAATAATAACATTTCATTGTTATCATTACTACTTTTTCTTTGTCTTTATTATCATTTTCATTAACAATATTATTCTCTCTCTCTCTCTCTCTCTCTCTCTCTCTCTCTCTCTCTCTCTCTCTCTCTCTCTCTCTCTCTCTCTCTCTCTCTCTCTGTCCCACTTGATTCTTTCTCCACTCCCTGCTCTCCATCTTTCCCTCTTCTTTCCACACCATATGACCTCACGTATCCTTCCCTTACTCCTCAATTAGTGACTGATCTTCCTCGAGAGAGAGAGAGAGAGAGAGAGAGAGAGAGAGAGAGAGAGAGAGAGAGAGAGAGAGAGAGAGAGAGAGAGAGAGAGAGAGAGAGAGAGAGAGAGAGAGAGAGAGAGAGAGAGAGAGAGAGAGAAATTTTTACCTGAGGCTTAACACCTCTATACTATCAAAATAATTCGTAATTTTTAGCTTTTTTGCGCACTTTTTATACCACGTTAGTTTTCCTGAGAGTACAAAATTTACCATCTTTTCTATTATGGTTGTTTACATTTCATGGAATAAACGGCATTTAGGAAGTGTGGAGTATACTTTCTTCTTATTTTTTAGTATTTTCTAACTTTTATCTATCTATCTATCTATCTATCTATCTATCTATCTATCTATCTATCTATCTATCTATATATATATATATATATATATATATATATATATATATATATATATATATATATATATATATATATATATATATATATATATATATACATTCTCCAGTGATGGGGATAGCCAAGACAGGCACATATCATATACACCATACACCAGTTGATAAAAAAATTACTCTATTGGAAGTCATCCTATCAGTGGGAGAACATTTGTGGAATTAGTGATGAAATTTCTTTTTTTTTTTTTTTCAAGTATTCCATTACACATCACTAAGGGTGAAAAGTTGTAAAGCATATTTAAACTCAGTCAGAAAACACCTTAATTGCTGGTAAGGAGCTTATATTTACCTACAATGTAGTTGCCCTAATATTTCTGTAGGACGAATATGAAGAACCCATGCGTTGTCAAATAATTTATTTTAACCTGTATGGGAAACCCAGTGTAAGCCATACAGAACCACAAATATTAGTTACTATATCATAGTAAACATAGTAAACATATAATATGGACCTACAATAACACAAACATCACGAATACAATCTTAGATATTATAAATTTCACAGCCCAGTGACAACCTGCATCAGCAATGCAAGTATCATCCCCAAAACACAGTAATCATACAAACAACTCACTTCATTAGCCCGTGGCACATTCGCCCTAGTCACTGCACGACAGGCAGCCACCAGGTACTTTCCATCAGGCAGAACCAACCGTCACCTCTCAGCTGAACTAGCACCGCTCAACTGGTCGTCGGACAGCTACCAACAGGTAGACACCAACCACCACCTCCCAGCTGATCTGACACCACCCAACAAATCCAAACACTATAACGGGGGCAATATAATCACCAAAATACAGTACATATACAATTCCAATACCTACCCTAATCATTTCACAGCCAATAATTAACATATGTATAAACATACAAACAACTTACTTGATTGGTTGTCAGACAGTCCCGAGTACTCCAGCATACACAAGTCACCGCGGTGCACCGTCCACCACTACCTCCCAGTTTAACCGTCACACACTCATCAATCTAAGTTCCTGTGTCACCCATCAAAAACCAAACACTGTATCCATGACACAATAATCCTGGGGAGGGAGGAGGTGGTGGCAGTGACGTCAGTGCAGGAGTACAACTGACTCTCTACCCTGGCTGAACCTCCCAGGAAGGCAAACACTACGTCTTCAATCAGCATACGTACGAAAAGAAGAAAGAAAAAGAAAGAACATAATAAAGCGCCACGCTAAACATATAATTTATGATACAATTTCTATGTATTTTTTCATCCATTTCTTTGCATTCCCTCAAACACAATTAGTATAATGTGGTGAAAGGAAGAATAAGCCACTTACTCTTACGCTTGGCTGAACATTTATAAGTTTATGTAAAAAATTGCGTATTTTCTCTAGTGATTTAGAGAAGTAGAGGGGTTTCTAATATATTTTTAAAATTGAGTTTTTATTTATTTGATTTTTTTCTCCCTTTATTGATTAATTTAACGTTATGCTGGTATTGCAAGTTTTGCTTTCTGATACTGCAAGTATTGTTGACAAAATACAAGTGGATCCAACATGATATTAAGCGATTATAAGCAAAAAATAAGTCTTTTCCGCCTTATTTAACTGCTTCATGTGCAACAGGCGCACCGGTGACGTCTGAGAGTGGTGACGTTAAGTGGAGTGGTAGGGAGACGGCGGTGGAGGTACCAACAAATAATGCATATACTGTTAAACTTAAAAGAAAACGTATTGATAAGGTGGATGTTCGTAACATGCGATGCTTGTAATTATGCTCAGTCATTGTAATAAATACTGTAACTTGGTAAAATATGTTTTAGTATTCCTCAACAACAATCATGGATTAAACGTTCAACGAAGAGGAGCTGAATCTATCTAGATATCCATCACGGATTATTGGAGGGTATACAAATTCTGGAAGAACGCAAGATTGTAAAGAAGTACGAAAGCGTGTTTAGCAAAATTGTTATATGTGGCGTTACGTCACATTCATTACAAAATAATGCGAATCTTAAAGAGAAACTCGAAATACTTGAGGAGATTATTGATGCCGCAGTTTGAAACTACCCCATATACTGACTGCAATCTTTTGATATTAAACGATAATTTTGTCATGGGCTAATTCTTAGACGGTGGTGAACAGCTTTATCAAGGGGGAGATAACAATTTCTCCGTCATTTTGATTACTCAGAATATATATATTTTTTTCCTGGAAAGTACTGTTAAGTGTGTGTGTGTGTGTGTGTGTGTGTGTTGTATTGTTTTGTACAGTTTAGTGGATGGTTCAGTGATTATAGTTGACAATGTTGATAATGAGTGGTTGATCGTACTCGTACATGTGCAGATGTGCAGATGTGCAGGATTGCTACGTTCACACAAGTGACGTCTACCTGAGGTAAGGAAAAGAGCGGGCGGGCGCCGGGAAACACTTGAAGCCAGAGCTCTGCACCGCCGCCACCACCACCTCTACACCACTCCACTTGTTACCCCTGCTGCCGGCACCAGACTGTTCGCCAGTTTTTTTCACTGCTGTAGTTTTTGTTAAATTAAAAAAGGAAAGCGGGTGTTCGTCTTATCACTGCCACAGAACCATTGCCTTGAAATCTCCCATTACATTCTCATGAAAAACAGAGATACTCGTATTTACTAGGTGCTGTGCTTAGGGAGACAGATCTTTGGGTGAGAGCGCGCGAAACTGTTTGTGGGCATTTATAAAAATATACTGTACTGAAGTGATTGATCCCAAGGTTATCCTCTCTGTGACTTGGCCCCGCACACACCTGAAAAAACTATTTACGCACCAATATTGTAAGAGAACCGTCTTGTGAAAAAGACTTATGAATGTTACTACATTAAAGGACATTTATCATGACGTTAGTAGTCCCGCTGTACAGGATGGAAGGAAAAGGAATATGAAAATAAAAAAAAATAACATTGCGTGATGTGAAAGATTTTCTTCAGCAAACTCGTACTTAAACTCTCCATAAACCTACGAGAAAACGGTTCCCGCGCTGGAAAATTCTCGCCCTCAAAACCCGAGTCATCTTGACATGCGACCTGGGAGACTTTGTCGCCCTCCAAAAACAAAATGGCGGTGTAAAATATATCCTGTTATGTTTGGACGTCTTTAGTAACTATTTATAAGTGGCGGCCCTTACGATACACACACACACACACACACACACACACACACACACACACACACACACACACACACACACACACAGAGAGAGAGAGAGAGAGAGAGAGAGAGAGAGAGAGAGAGAGAGAGAGAGAGAATGTTGTAACCTAAGAACCAAAAGAAAATGAAACATGTAAGAAGAAGGAAGAATGAAACAAGAATGAAGAAATGAAGAAGGAAGTGAAAAGTAGAAAGAATAAATGAGGGAAGATGATAAACACGAAAGCAGGGACCAAGATTACAAGAAAATATCACCACCCTGATAGATGAGAGACGAGACGTGACCACCAAGAAGAACAAGATACAGTGAGTCATCTCAGGACAAAGAGAGCCGGGGATTAGCAGCAGATTACAAGAAGAGATAGATACCCAGGTGGCTATCACTAAATTAGTATACGAGGGAAGCAGAGGTCACCGGAAGCAAATAACGGACAATACGGACAGTTGGCACAACATAGGAAACGCCACTTCCTTGTTCCTGATTAGAAGATACGATTACTAAAGTTACTCGAGAATGAACCTTATTGAAAGTTAATGGAGAATAAACTGTGTAATTGAAGTATGGGAAGATTAATATAATTATTTGAAAAGGGACCATATGGAAAGTATAGGAAAATTAACCGTATAATCGAAGTATGGAAAAATAAATATAGTTACTCGAAATGAACCTTATTGAAAGTTATAGGAAAATAAACCGTACGATCGAAGCATTGGAAAATAAAATGTTATAGCAACGGAAGCCTTGTTAGGGCAAAATGTCGCTCTAACATCACGTGTATATTGTGAGGTATAGAAGATGGGAATAGACCGAAACAGAGAGACAAGCTGGACAGCGGTCAGACCAGAGAGGGTCAAAATGGGTAAGCCGCTTATCACAAAACCAGTAAGTAAAGCCAGACAGTTATAATGGAGTCAGAGTAAAATGGTGGCGTTATGTATTGACAGAGGAGGATTAGGTAAAGGTAGGATGTGTTTCCTCATTGAATATTAGTTGCGAGGCTTGTGTAGGATGTGATTTATCATTGAGTATTAAATGTGTGAAATTATTTGAATCGGAAGCGTAATGTGAAGTATTTGAGATATTTAATGAAATTTATTTGGAGAGATAACAATTTTCGTAGTTTTTCGTTATTGTTGGAAATCATGTATGATCATCTTAGTGTAAATATATGTAAATAATACAAATTAAGTAAAAATCATAAAAACATAAACGCGTTTCCTTGAACCCACAAAAGCCAGTCTTAGATGTTCTGGACGCAGCAAGATCGTGCAACATAGAAATGCTACACTGGTGGCAGCGGTGGGATTTATATTACATAGGATAATGTTGCAAAAAATAATATTGCATATAGATATTGTAAAGACAGATATTACCAGACTAACATTAGTGAGAAATTTTGGTGACAAAAAAAAAGATAAAAAGAGTTAAGTTACCTATTCTGCGTCTGTTTTGCTTGCAAGTTGTCGTCATACAAGCTTTCACTCCCACCCATTTCATGGTTACCTTACCTGACTGCTTAAAATCGTCTTGCTCTGATTCAAAAGCATCTTGAAACATGCTCGGTGAGTTATATTGCTTGTGGGATAAAGAATTTAGGGCCGCTTGTAATGGTCATCAGTTACTTGTTTCACCAGCGGCATACACACAAATAGGGAAGTAGAAACACACAGGGAAACTCAATAAAAGAAAAAAAAAATACAGCATGTCATAGGTATTATCATAATTGGTATAAAAATGGGAATATTGTTGACTTCTATACGGTCTTATATTAGACTTCTATACTACTATATTAGTAGTTACTCGTAGACTGAGCCACAGCAGGGAACACTAGTGCTAGAGAGTTGTATAGAAGATGGTAAGGATAAGATTTTACTTATTATGCATTTACTTAAATGCAGTTGACCAAATCGTATTTTGAAACAAATTAAATTATTATGCGTTAGAAAAATGTGTAAGACAGATCGATGAAGATATATTGAAACTGCTATTAAGAATAATCGATATATAATCGATATACAGAACTGAAGTTGAGAAGGCTAAGAGGTGAGGATAAAGAATATAAAATATTGAAGACGATAACTATGATAATCAAATTTGAAGTACGTAAAATACATTTGAAGCTTACTTAAGTGATTAACTTAATGTTAAGTATGCACAAGTTGAATCAGATGAAGTTGAACGTTGCGAAATATAACTGTGCATTTTATAGTTCTCGAAAACTGACACGTTAGATTATGATAAATGATCCTTGTATACGTCCAGCTTGTACCTAGCGAACTTTCACACTTCCTGCTGGTCTAGGGGCATGGCAGTATACAAGTTACTCCATCGAGGTGTCAATTTTTGTCGAGGGAGGAAAGGAAAGAAGGGGAAGGATATTTTTGCAAATCCTATCTGGGGATAGTTGATTTAGAAGGATGGGGGACGCCCCAGATGCTTCGTTTCGACAAGTATCCAGATGTGGAAAAGCTTGAGCGTATACATACACAAGATTTGTAATTATATAGAAGTGTAGAAAGAGAAATGAAAAAAAAAAAATATTGTAACCACAAAGAAAAGAAAATATTAAAGCTACAAAGAAAAAAATAAAACTATAAAGAAAATAAAATATTAAAGCCAATAAGAAAAAAAAATATTAAGGCCGCAAAGAAAATAAAACATCGAAGCCACAAAGAAGAATCAATTGAAAATGCAAAAGAAAAGTTGATTGCATACAACAAAGAAAAAATGATTAATTATGTAACTGTTGATAATCTTTCGATATGTCCTTGCTAAGTTATATGAGCTTGCTAAGTTATAAGATTATTAAGCTGAAAACGTGTTTTAGGCAAATTTGTGAGAAAAAATATAACTAGTTTTTCTCGGAGTATTGATGTGAATACAAAATGTAAACTTTTGAGCTGTAAGGAGGTAAATAAGTTAGAGTGTAGTAATTATTTAATGGAGGAATGCAAAAATATTAGACATGTACCTGAGCAAGGATGTCCCAAATAATGTGACACAGAAAGCGGAAAATATTAGAATACGTATATTAGTTTTGTTGTGTGTCGTCAAGGAAGTTAAGATATTGAGGTTGTAATTGCTAGGCGTAGGGGGGAACTGAGATGTTACAGATAAACGCAATGCACGAATACATTTCACACTATATTGTGAATAATGTGGAAGTATAATGGTTCACGTGAAAAATACTTAAGGTCTTTATGATACTGCATGAGAAAAGGAAGTTTAATACAAAGATTTTGAGAAGAGATGACAACAAAACTATTGAAAGAGTCTATCATAGATATTATAATGCTTAGTAGCTAAGGGTGAGCATATAACAATCAATGGTGTAGTGTGAAAATAAGGTATGTTGGCACAAGGGATATGAAACAATCCTTACAGATTAAATATAGATATCTAAAGAGCTAACACCACTACACAGATAAATGAGTAACAGAAGAGATTTAAGGTGAAAGAAGGGAAACTAAATTGCTGAAGAACTTTACGGACAGCGATACAGAAGATAATTCACTGAAGTTGATCATGATGAGAAGAATGATTAGTCAGATGACAAAATGAACATGTTTCAAAGTGTTATATTCATCTAGTTGTGAGCAAGATGTGATGATTAATCATGAGGAAGACTTCAGGTCTGAACGAAAGTACGTAGCTTATGGTGTTCCCTTATCAGATTGTTAGCTTTGCCTTGGGGTGATTGCTTCCCTGATATACGATGACTGAGCGTGACACCTAAATTCAAATTCTTCTCCCTTTGCATATATCAAGCCCTACCACCATGTTTTATATTTATGCATTTTACGTATTAGCAACATCGGTATGGAATTTTATTGACAAATTACTAATACTCCATTATCTGTGGAATATTTTAAACATAAAACATGGTGGTAGGACTTGACATATGCAAAACAAGCTAGGCAGAACTGTCAGACCACAGGGTCAAGATGGGCAAGCCGCCTGTCACAATACCAGTAAGTTGAGCCAAGCAGTTGTAATATAATCAAAGTAAAATGTTGAGAGAGAGGGACGCAGCAAAATCGTGAAACATAGAGGCACGACACACACACACACACACACACACACACACACACACACACACACACACACACACACACACACACACACACACACACACACACACACACAGAAAAAGAAATTGGAATGTATAGAGTTTGCAAATATCAAAATAACATAAATACCACAAACACATGTACACATACATATTAATTAGAGGAAGCTAAATATTTACATTTATTATACACCAAAATAGGGATATCTTATCAAAATTAAGTTGAGATTATCCTACTTAAGGAGATATTTACACACACATATTAAATCCTGTCCCTGCGATAGTAAGTCTCTCACTATGGGACAGGCGAGACGGTAATGTTCAAGTGTATTGGCGTTGACCAGAGGTCACACAATTTACACGTGAAGTGCGGCATATCATCAGCCAAGGACACCTGCCACACTGGTCGGTAACTTAACTGCAGTCGTGCACTCACTACATTATGTTTCCGAACCATAAATCCGTGGTGGAGATATATGTGTGCGGTGTCCATGAAGTTCGCATACTGTAGTGTCGTATGGGTACACTGCCACCACGCTCGACGTACCTACGATGAACCGTAGAGGCACTTACAACTGGTAACATTACAATTCTATAACATCGCAAGGAAGGTTGGGAACGTACTGCAGGCAAGGTAATCCACACGCAGCCTTAGCAAGGCCGTCCACAGTGTCATCATCTGCTAGTCCTACGTGAGACCGCACCCACACAAATGACACAACTACATAAGAACATAAGAAATAAGGGAAGCTGCAAGAAGCCACCAGGCTTACACGTGGGAGTCCCTATATGAAATATACCTACCTATTTCCACCTATCATCCCCATCCATAAACCCGTCTAATCTTCTCTTAAAGCACCCTAAAGTCCTAGCACTAACAACATGATTATTGAGTCCGTTCCACTCATCTACCTCTCTATTTGAGAACCAATTTCTTCCTATCTCCTTCCTAAACATAAATTTTTCAAGCTTGAACCCGTTATTTCTTTGTTCTATCCAGGTTGCTGATCTTAAGAATTTTGCTTACATCCCCCTTGTTATAACCCTTATACCACTTAAAAACTTCTATCAGGTCTCCTCTTAACCTACGTCTCTCTAATGAATGTAAATTTAACAGCTTCATTCTCGCTTCGTAAGGAATACTCCTCATCCCCTGTATCCTTTTAGTCATTCTCCTCTGTATTGATTCTAATAGACTTATATCTTTCCTGTAATGTGGGGACCAGAACTGCACAGCGTAGTCTAGATGAGGTCTGACCAGCGCCAAGTATAACTTTAATATTACTTCCGGCCTTCTACTTTTAACACTCTTGAAAATTAATCCTAATATCCTATTTGCCCTGTTTCTGGCCTCTATGCATTGTTTTCCTATATGGAGTTCAGATCTAACTATAACTCTTAAATCTCTCTCGTACCCTGTACCTACCAGAGTTTGGTTGTTTAATGTGTAGATACTGTGTGGGTTTTCTCTACCTACGCTAAGTACTTTGCATTTGGTGATATTAAACTGCATTTGCCATCTGTCCGTCCATTTAGTCATCCTATCTAAATCTGCCTGCAAGGCGATGGCATCCGATTCTGACCTAATTAATCTACCTATCTTTGTGTCATCCGCAAATTTACTACATCACTACTAATGCCACTATCCAAGTCATTGATATATATTAAAAACAACAATGACCCTAATACTGATCCCTGTGGCACCCCACTAATTACATGACCCCACTCGGATTTAGAGCCGTTTATTACAACTCTGTCGCCTGTCGCTTATTCAGCATAACACATCTACACATAACAACATCTATCCCGTGTGCCCTAACCTTTCTCAGGAGCCTCTGATGGGGTACTTTATCAAATGCTTTACTAAAGTCCAGATATAAGATGTCATAACTATCATCATTATCTACTGCCTCGTACACTTTACTGTAAAAACTTAACAAGTTTGTCAGGCAAGACTTCCCCTTCATGAAGCCATGCTGTGACTGATTTATCAAGTTATGTTTAGTTATGTTCCCTAATGTTCCTCGCTATTATTGACTCCACTATTTTACCCATAACTAAAGTTAAGCTGACAGGTCTATAATTAGACGTTAAAGTTTTATCTCCTTTCTTAAAGATGGGTACTACATTAGCCTGCCTACACATTACTGGTACCTCACCTGACTCAAGTGGTTTCCTAAAGACAGAAACTAACGGCTCACTAATAACCTCTTTGTATTCCTTAAGTACTCTGGGATACATTTCATCTGGTTCTGGTGTGTTGAACTTTTTTAGCCTATCTATCTCCTGTTCCACTATCTCCTAATAATAAACTAATGCACTGTCACGGGTAGTCGCCAAACGACGCAATATATCCTGCACCACACGATCATCAGCGGGTCTTGGAGATAAAAGAGCGTGAAGAGCAAACTTGGAGTCGCAGTTGATCACCGCGTTCAGTCTCCTCTCAGTAAGGAGGGAAACAGCATCCAATAAACCGTTCAGTTCACAGTATGTGGAGCTCGACGAGTTAAGCAAGCGATGACCAACCTGTTGTGTTTGTGGCCTACCAGCATCTACGAGTACCACTCCACAACACCACTTTACGTACTTGTAATACGTATACGAGTATCATGTAGTAATCAGGGTAATAACACCATATCCCAGTCTCGTCAACGTATGTCTGTCTTGAGAACGCATAAGCGTAGAGGCACTTTGTTGGGGTGTGAAGGGTAGCAGAGACACCAGAATCTTGGTTGCGCTTATTTGTGGAGCGAGGGAGTACAAGGCACGTCGTGACAGAGAGCGAGGTCTGGACTGACTCCTGGTTATAATAATAATAACAAAGAGAGAAAAGATGGGGAGGGGGAAGTGGGGATAGTGGGGAAGAATAGGGGGGTGATAAGAAGGGAATTGTAGTAGGAGAAATAGTCACTGGGGCTTAACCCAGGCGCAATTTGAATTTTTGTTTTATTATTAGGAAGGACGTCTATTTTTTACGTGATATATTTAAGTTAAGATGGCAAGGGAGACAAGGTCCTTATCGGGGGAATCAGGAGAGTCCGCCACCAACCGAGCAAGCCAAGCCCAACACAGCCGCAGCCACGGACGCCGCCCACGCACCCAAAACCCCGGGCCAAAACACGCATAAGTTAGGGGCCAGACTATCCAGAGCCTGCACCATCAGGATGTGAAAGATGAGTGAAGGACAGTCAGAGTAAAAAGTTTTTTTTTTTTTTGTGCTTTTATTGGTTCAAAGAAGGACAGAGGAAGAAGTACATCCGTATAGCGGAGGGACCTACAGTTTTACGTGGGTTCCGAACCACGGATAGTAGTAGAGTGATTTGGTGATGGCCGGGATCTTTATTGTATGATGTAATGTGGTGGGTGAAAAAGCAGTGTCGGTCCTTTCTGCTCGTGTCCTGTGACTCGTCCTGCAAAAAGGCCAACCTGCTAAAGAAAAGAGAAAATAAAAAATGTCGTGGTGTTATGTGCATGGAGGTGCATGGAGGGTGAGGATGGTTTGTGATAATGATTGACGTGATGGTAGGATGTGCAATGACAGGCTCGAAAGGCTCCCTCACCGCAGCGAGGGGTCAAATCTAATACCATCTGTTTGCACGCGGTAAGTCGCCGGTGGTGGGGGCTGAATGGAGATTCCTGCATGGATGTTTCCAGGGCCCCGCCCCACCATCTCTTGACTACCTTCCTGCCCAGCCCTTGCCGCACCCAACTACCTCTGTGTGGGGGGTGAAGTGGCTTCCACTGAATGGTGTGGTTACCGTCCCCATCATCAGTACTGGCCGCTCCTTAACTGCCGCTGGGGGTACCGCTACCGGAACGTCATGCCGACGGCCGTGACGTCAGTGGGAGTGCGGTTTGTGCTATCCCCGTCTCTCTGGAAGTGGTCACCTGGTGCCCCCTTGAAACCTAGGCTGCGAGGCGAAAAAAAATAATGTATAAAAAACAAAAATATGAATACAAAGCCATAAGACAAAAAATATGAAAAAACCACTAGGTGTTGGCACACGACCCCACTCCCTCGGTCAGAGGCATGGAATGTTAATGGCGGTGTATTTTTGTCGCGTCCCTTTCCCAGGAGCGGTCCGGTGCCTCCTTAAAACCTAGGCTGCGAGACAGAAAAATAATGCATAAAAACAAAAATATGAATAGAAAGCCATAAGACAAAAAATATGAAAAAAACACTAGGTGTTGGCACGCGGGCCGGCCCACGTGAACGAGGGAACGACGATGATGCCACTCAGACACCATGAGTGGTACAGAGAGAGGAGGCAGTGAAGGGAAGAAAGGAGGAGTTCATTATTAGAAGAGAGGTTCAGGAGGCACAGTGGGAGGATCAAGGAGGTTGGAGTGCGGCAGGTGACGGAAAGCTGGAGGGAGGTTGGTCATGAAATTGTATGTGATTGTGTGTCTGTCGGAGAAGGAGCTTAGTTGTTTTTTCTGTTGTAGAGTGTTATGTTAAGTGGGGGATGTTGGACTCCTCGTGAATGGAGAGAGAGGTTCGGAAGTCGAACCATTTCGTCCCAAGAGCGAAACGAATTGCTCGATTTTGAACCTTCTGAATAAAAGTTTAGAGAGGTTGGAGGGAGCAGAGAGAGAGAGGGCAAGAGGGCAGTAGGTTAAGAGAGGGGAAATGAAAGCTTTGTAGAGGTGAAGTTTTGTTTTTGTGCTGCTGTCGCGAAATCTTTCCAGGTTGCTCAGGGCCTTGGCAGCTATGGTTGCTTTTTGTTTTATATGTATATTGAAATTGAGGTGCTTATCAATGGTGAGGCCAAGCACTTTGTTGTTGTTACTGATGGGGATTGGGGTGGGGATTGGATCAATTTTATTTAGTGAAATTTGGCAGGGCTGACTTCTTTTAATGTTGAAATAAGTGACTTGATTTCTCGGGGTGGGAGAGAATTCGCCATTTCATCTCCCATAGGCTAGTCGCCATCAATTCCCTCTGAATTTTGTCGGTGAGGAGATCTAACGGCCTTGCACGGGCCAATTGCGTTACATCGTCCGCGTATTGAATAGTTAGTGAGTTATTGTGGGCTGGTAGGGGTAGGTCAGCTGTATACATGTTAAAAAGGGTGGGGGAGAGTACGGAGCCTTGTGGGACTCCAGCCTGAGGGGTAAAAAATGTCGAAAAGTTGCCCTGGTGGCGGATTCTTGTCTGTCTCTCTTCCAGAAAAATACACAAGATGCGTTGCGTTAGAAAAGGGAGATTGAAGTTATTACAAATTTTGTATTTTAAACCGGTGTGCCAAACGGTGTCAAATGGTTTTTAGACATCTTTTGTCACGAGTGCTGTCTTGTAATATGGCTTGTTGAAATTTAGGTAAGCTACTATGCTGTTAAGGGCGTCCTCCGTTCAGGCGTTCCTCCGGAAACCGAACTGCTGTGGTACCAACAATCCGTTACCTTCGAGGAACGCTCTCAATCTTAAATTGATTAGACGCTCAAAAGTTTTTCCAAGAATTTCAAGGAGGCTTATGGGGCGATAGTTTTCTGGTAAGTGAGAGTTTTTTCCGGGCTTGGCAATAAGGGTGATGTTTGAAATTTTGAAAGCCTTTGGGAAGTATCCAGAGGCGAGGCAAGCATTGAAAATTTTTTGTCAGGCTGGATATGATTTCTGGAGGAAGGCTCCGCACCATCGGCCAGGTGACTCCTGAGGGGCCGGGGGCTCGCCGTGGAGTGTGTCTGAGCAACCTGGTGACATCCTCCTCCTCAATGGGTGTGATGAGAGGGTGTTGGGGATCTAGGTGTGTTAAGTGTATAATGTTATGTGGTAGCGTGTTTGCTAGGTTTCGGCGCACAAGATCGGTGATGTGGTGTATGTAGGCAATACTGGGCTCATGGGGAGGGAAAGGGTGTGGTTGGAAGGTGTTGCACCAGTGTGTCTGGAAGGTGTTAGTGACTTGGTCTGGGTTGGAGACTCGATCACCGTTCACTAGGAGGTACTCGAATCTTTCCCGCTGGCATCCCTTCAGCTTGTGCACCATGTGCCAGAACTGAGTAGGATTTTTGCAGCGAGCTCCGTCCATTAGGGAGACTAGATTCCTCCAGTGAGCGCTGTGGTCATCCTGTAGGCTATTTAGTATGTTTGTGCGAAGGGTGCAGAGGTCTCTGTAGATGGGTATGTGGTTTTGCATGTTTTGTAAAAAGCGTGTTCTGTAGCACACTAGTAGTCGTTGTGCTTTTATGAAGGGTCTGAAGTCTATGTGAATTTTGTGTTGTTTCTTTGGTGTGTGTCTGTTGGCTGATGTCAGGATGTCACTATGTAGTGTCTCTAGGGCACTGTCTATTATTGTATAGGGTTGGCCTTCGAGCTGTGTTGGTCGGTGTAGGTCTAAAAGTGTTTCCCTGAATCCCTCCCAGTCGGCGGAGCGGTAGTCGGGGACAGGTGGGGATGGGATAGATATGGGGTTGGAGGATATTTTTAGGATTAGGGGGACGTGGTCTGAACCACAGATGGGTCCATGGGAGATGTGGTGATGGAAAGGTAGGGATTGCCGGTTGGAGAGGATGAGATCCGGCCTGCCATTCCCATTGTGGGTATAGCAGGTAGGAAAGTCAGGGCCAAGGAAACGGAGGCGTTTCAGTTGTGTAAGTTGTAGAAGTTGGTGTCCATGTTGGTTGGTCTTGGTGTGTCTAAATGCTGTGTGATTGGCATTGAGGTCTGCCAGTATATAGGCTGGTATGTTTGTGTGATTGAAAAGATTGTTGAGACTGGTGAGAGGGAGCCCAGTATCCGGTCTGCTGTATGTGGTGGCAATAAGAAATATCCCGTGTTGTGTTTCGATCTTGGTGGCCAAGAAGTGTGCTGAAGGCCAGTCCGTTATATGTATGTGTTTGATGGTGCATTTGACCATGACAGCTACGCCATCATGACGTGTACCTGTAGTGTAACGTGTGTTATATCCATATAGTTTAATTGATTTTGGTGGTGAACCTGTGTGGTTGAGGAGGACGATGTCTGGATCAATTGATCGAATTGCTTCTGAAATAAGGTGTCTGTTATTCCAGAAACCGCGACACCTGCACTCCTGGTTCCCATGGCGCCTGTATATATATACACCAACATATCGTACCGCGCTTGGGTAAATACAAACTCCTACACTCTCCCCCCAATTACACAGGATGGTGTAATGATATAACTTAATACATAATATGCGCTGTGGAAAGCAAAGGAAAAGTAAACATAATACATATCCTAGAGTGACACAGTGAGTTAACCTACACAGGAGAGTTCAAGAAATAATCAAGGTGCCTTGGTGCTCGATGGGTGCGACGGGGCCGTGGTGTGGTGATGCGCACAGGTGTAGGGGATTCAGTCGAGTCATCCGACAGCTGTGGTTCCCCCAGTAAGAGGACGAAGATGACGTCTATTCCGTATGGACGCTCTCCCACTGCCGTCTAGTCGTAGAAGATACTGACGGGGTGCGGACAGCTCGAGCACGGTTCCCACCCGATCCCACCGCCCGCTAGATGGGTTTTGGATGCGTGCTCGCTGCCCGGGCTTCAAGGGTGTCAGACTGTGGGCCTGCTGGTCGTGCCGTATTGATGAGTTGACTGATGTTTGGATCATGGCACGTTCCCGGTCGCGCAGTGTCCTGCCCCACTGCTCCTTGATGAGGTAGCGGGAGCTCTCTACGGGTATGGCGTCTCGCAGCTATCTGCCTGTCAGCAGCTGTGCTGGGGATGCGTCGAGGCCGTGCAGGGGTGTGTTCAGGTACTGGAGGATCGCTCTGGCAGTGCTGTCGGTGTCTAAGGAGCCCCCGCGAGTTGTGTTGCCTCTTAACAGCCTTTTGGCCGACTTGACAGCTGCTTCTGCACGCCCATTAAATTGGGCGTAGTGGGATGATGAGATTCGTAGTCCTCGAAGAACCTCCTCGATTCGTGGCTGGTGAGGTTGGTGCCCCCGTCACATGAGAGCTCTTCAGGGATGCCGAAGCGTGTGAACCACCGCCGGAACAACGTGATGAGGCGGGAGCTGGTGGCTTCCCCAGACAGGTGTTCCACTTCTAGCCAGCCTGTCAGCCTGTCGGCGTATGCGATGTACACATTGCCTTGCAGGTGAAACAGGTCGGCCACGGCTTGTTGAAATGGGAACTGGGGTGGTGGGGTGGGCAGGAGCGGCTCGGCTGGTTGAGAGGGCGTGTACGTCTCGCACACCTGGCACTGGCGTCGTTTTTGCTCCACTTCTGCATCGATGCCGGGCCAGTATACAGACTGCCTGGCTCTGCGAAGCATTGAGTCTCTGCCCTGATGACCAGCGTGGAGATTGGCGAGCACGGTGCGTCTGAGGGCAGTTGGGATGACAAGGCGGGGGAATCTCTCATCGCTGGTGTAAAGCACAATGTCGCCTTGACATGACAAGTGCCGCCGCATCCTGAAGTACGGGCGTAGCGCGGCAGTCCTTCCGCTCGCCCCAACCATCATTGGCCACGCACTCATGGAGGAACCGATATTCCTCATCTTTGACTGCCTCCTCCTCCACATGACGTAGGTCTACCACATGACCCACATCGTCTGTAGTGGCTTCTGCTGCCGCGGCGACCATGACAGCGCACACTGCTTCATCGTCAGCCTCGTCTGAGTCCTCTGGTGCGCTTGCTAATGCTGGGTAGCACGATAGAGCGTCCGCGGCGCAGTTGCTTTTCCCCTTGATATACTTGACATGGAAGTTATACATCAGGGTCCTTTCTTTTATGTTGAGGATGCGGGGGTTGTGAATGTCCTTCAGCTCCTTGTCACCGAAGATTTTGGTGAGCGCGTAATGATCGGTGATGAAGGTTAGGTTTTTGCAGCCTAAGAGGAACAAGCGGGCCTTCTTGAGACACCAGGCTATCGCGAGTGCCTCTCCCTCCAGTGTGCTGTAGTTCTTTTCGGCCGTGGTCAGGTGCCGGCTGCCGCAGAGGACTAGCTTCCATCCGTTTGGGCAGCACATTGGTGCCTCCAGGGACACGCATTGGCAGTACTGCTGCGACACGATGAATCCTATACCTTGCCGGCTGTAGTCAGTTAGGACGGCTGTGGGGCGTGAGGTATCGTAGAACTTGAGACCTTCTGCTGCGAGATTCTTGATGGTGTCCTTCGCTGACGTGAAGATGGCGTCGAGTGTGTTGTCCCAATAGACTGTCTTCCCGGCTGGCTTCTTCAGGAGCTCCCTGAAAGGCTCCATGATGGGGGCAACTGCTAAGAAGGGAGCCACCTGATTCACCAGGCCAAACCACGACCGGATATCCGTCAGTGATGGGCTTGCAGGCATCGTGAATTCTGTGATGCTCTTGATGAGGTCGTGACTGGGCTGGTAGTCTTCCCAGCCGAGTAGATACCAGGTGAACGTGACGTTTCTCTTGCAGAAGCTGAACTTATCTGGCCTCAGTGTTACCCCGTTGTCGCGGCATTTCTGCAGAAATCCTTACGTGTGCCAGAAGGCTTCTGCCACACTTTCGTCGTGCAGAAGCGTGTCGTCAACACACTTGATTTTCCTGGGCACGTCGCTCATGATGTCGTCGAGGCGTTTCGTGAAGGAGTCCTGCGCCGCACAGTGCCCCATGGGAGTCCTGCGGTAGCGGAATCTTCCCCAAGGGATAATAAATATCGTTAACTTGCGGCTTTCACTGTCCAGGGGTATCTGGTGGTACTCGGAGTACGCGTCGGCGACCGTCTTGAAGGTGTGCTTGGGCACGCTGGAGATGAGATCAAAGGGAGTCCTGGCGTGGTGAGTCTCGCGCAGGCAAGCTTGGTTGAGCTTCTGGAAGTCCACAGTTCTGCGTGGCTTCCCGTTTTTCCTTGGCACCACCACCATGCGCGCGCACCACTCGGTCGGCTCTCCGGCAGGCACTTCCTCTATGATGCCTCTGGCGATGTCGTCGTCGAGCTGACGCCGTACCTCGTCGTAGAAGTGGTGCGGGACTGTGGCGGGGACGTGCACTGCGTGGGGGCGTGCGCCGGGGCGGAGGTGGATGTGGTGTGGCGGGCTACGCATTTCTGGTAGAGGCGTGCGCTCTGTTGCGAACACCGTGCGTCCAAACTCCTCCAGGAGCCATTTTTCTAGACGCCCCACGTTCTCTTCTACCAACTCGTAGGGTGGTGACAATGGGTGGGGCGAGGTCTTGAGGGACGCAGGGGCCGTCAACGCGCTGATTCTGACTGCAGGGTGGGGAAAATCTTGTGGCACCAACTGAAGGGCTCTGCAAGCTCCGAGTGACAGGTATAGCCGCTGCACCCCTTCAGCTATGTATACGCTGTCACCTCGCACGTGAGGCTTCCCAGAAGCTTCACCCCTCCACCGGCGACGTGGCTGACTGTCCTGGGTGAGGCGTGAAGTTGCCCTGGGGGGATACCCAGACTCTCCAGCAGAGGCCGGCCAGCGATGCACACCTGAGCCCCTGTGTCGGCTACGGCCGTGGTGCAGCACTCCGCCTGCGGCCAGGGGCAGACGATCCGCACTGACGGGTCTGCCGTCGCCTCCACGCCTCCTACAATCACTGCGTTAGAGGTGGCGGGGCCCCTGCCTGGTGTGAGGGCGCGGCACATACGCCAGAAGTGCCCTTTGCGCCCACGCGCCCACGCGGCATGTGGCGTCGCGGGCGGGGCACTTATCAGTACCGCCGCACCCACTGTCCCCGCAGCCCTTGCACCGCTTCCGGCTGCGCCCTGGGCCAGCACGACCGGGGGGGCTGCGGCTCCAGGCGCGGCGCTAGTGGTTCACAGCTGACACATCGGTGGCGGGGGGGAGGGGTTGGGGGGTTGCGGTGGGTGGGGGATGGACGCTCCTGCGTCCGCCAGGGCTGCCACGTTCCCTGTGACCCGCTGCCCCGCCACTTTGTCTGCGACCTCTATGATCTCGCACTGATTCACTACATTACTCACGGACGCCAGGCGAGGAAAGCACCGTAACACCTCAGCTTTCATGTTGCGATCACTGAGCCCCATGACCACTTTTCTGCTCATGATGTACTTGGTCAGTGAGTTATCACACTCTGGGCAGCGAAAATTGCAATCGGCTGCCAGGGCACGGCACCTCGACACGTATGCGTCGACACTATCTCCCGGCTCCTGGGAGTACTGAAAGAGATCGGACCATGCACCTACCTCGCAACGCTGTCCGACCACCACACTTCTCAGCACCTCTACCGCTGCACTGGTTGAGAGCTGCCGGAAGTCGTGCTTGTCGAAGCGTGCGTCAATGCGCTGCTGGAGACTGCCGTCGCACAGGAGACGCACGTATGGGGCGGCGAGGGGTGGGAACCACCCGCAGATCAGGCCGTAGTCTTCGACGCTAACGGCCCATGCCTCGAACGCCGCCGGTGACATGCCTTGAGTTGCTGTCCCTGGACCCGACGGGGGAGCCGGCGGACGATGTGATGGTGAAGTTGCTTGTGCGCTAGGTGGTCGTGTTGATGCAGGTGGGGCGAGGGGTGTGCTGAAGGACCCGGACCTGGTAGCTGTGGCCGGAGGGCTTGGTAATGGCGGATGAAGCGCCACGTGGTATCTTGCCGGTGCGCCGGTGACTACTTCTTCCAGGGTTGCTTGCTCTATTCCTGGATTTCCTCTGACGCATCCTGGTGCCTCAACCAAGTTTAAACGATACTGCGCCATGTTGGGGTGTGAAGGGTAGCAGAGACACCAGAACCTTGATTGCGTTTATTTGTGGAGCGAGGGAGTACAAGGCACGCCGTGACAGAGAGCGAGGTCTGGACTGACTCCTGGTTCCCATGGCGCCTGTATTTCTTAGGGGGTTCACTAGCTATGATGAAAGCATTGTGAGGGCAGTTGAGTGTGGTGAGTGGTGGCTGTGGGTGCGTGACGCTGTATCAGAATTTGTAAACAATGCCATATTACTTCCACAGCGATAACACAAAGCCTCCCTGTTATTGGCTGCCTTGCGTGTGACGTCGAATCAGTGACGTATCACTCCTGGGAGCCAATGAGCACGCTTAGGCTAACCTCCATCCGCCACCCGCCGCAATTCTTTGTGGATACCGTTTCTTGGAGATTGCAATGCGGTTGCTGTGAGAGCCGAGTTATGGTATTTGCACGATCGCAGAATGTTAGGTAGCAACCTGTTTCATGAAATTGGCCCACTGTCCAGTCAGCCTGTAGTGTGCTGTCAACGTAGATATGGTGTACAGCAGGAACCGAGACAGACACGCTGGCTCTGGTTTCCAGGGCCAGCTGCTTCTTCCGTCTCAGATGTAGGGAGGAAGGTTATGTGCAGATGAGCTGTTCGCCAGAGTGGCAGCCAGGGGCAACCCCGGCTGTAGGGACATCAATGGCGAGCCTCCGCAAGTCAGCAAACACCCGTGCGGACAAGGGTGCTTCCACCTGGTCGCAGAGGGGGTCTAGGTGGTGGTGGTCTAGGTGGAGTGCCGCTCTGATAACATAGCAGTAATGAGGAACAAGACGGGAAGAGCGCAGACACTTGACACTGAAGTAAGTCACATTCATGTAAATTCTTTCATTAACAAGTGGAGTCAAGTTTAGCTCAGGCAGCATGTTGACTATTCTGGTGGAACCAGACAGGGTTGGCATTAACACCCCACCAGCCCCCATTCCCCCCCCCAAAAAAAAAAAATAGATAAAAAAACAGCTAAGTGGGTTTAAAAAAGAAAAAAATGTTTTGCATATCAAAATTGATTTCTATATCATATTGATAATTAATGCTTATATATGTACATATACATATGAAATGTAAAATTACTCAAGCCTGACCCTTTCATTTCTTGTATAGTATAAATTAACAGACTGTCCAACCGGTCCAACCTGTATTAGCACGACCTAAACAAGTATCTGTTCTTCAGTAATAGAAAGTGTCAAATCTTTCAAGATCTAACTCTCCTCGTGACTTCTGGCACCTCCCCAAAAACATCTCCAATAACTTTGCTTCTTCATCTTTCCCTCCTTTACTTCAACTGATGGCACGACTGCCATCTCATCTATTTCTAAAGCTGAACTCTACTCAAACCTTTGCTAAAAGCGCTATCTTGGATGATTCAGAGATTATTTCTCCCTCTCCTCCACCCTCTGACTACTTCATGCTACGCATTAAAATCCTTTGCAATGATGTTTTCCATGCCCTCGCTGGCCTAAACCCTCTGAAGGTTAATGGACCTGATGGGGTCCCTCCAATTGTTCTCCGAAACTGTGCTTCCGTGCTTGCACCTTGCCTAGTCAAACTCTTTCAACTCTGTTTATCAACATCTACTTTTCCTTCTTGCTGGAAGTTTGCCTACAATCAGTCTGTTCCTGAAAAAGGGTGACTGTTCTAATCCCTCAAACTACCATCATATTGCTTTGATTTCGTGCCTCTCTAAAGTTTTTGAATCTATCCTCAACAGGAAGATTCTTAAACATCAATCACTTCATGACCTTCTATCTGATTGTCAGTATGGGTTCCGTCAAGGCCGCTCTACTGATGACCTTCTGGCTTTACTTACTGAGTCTTGGTCATCCTCTTTTAGGGATTTTGGTGAAACCTTTGCTGTTGCTTTAGACATATCAAAAGCTTTTAATAGAGTCTGGCACAAAGCTTTGATTTCCAAACTGCCCTCCTACGGCTTCTATACTTCTCTCTGTAATTTCATCTCAAGTTTCCTTTCTGACCATTCTTTTGCTGCAGTGGTAGACGGTCACTGTTCTCCTAAATCTATTAACATTGGTGTTCCTCAGGGTTCTGTCCTTTCACCCACTCTCTTCCTGTTATTCATCAATGATCTTTTCAGCCATACTTCTTGTCCTGTCCACTTCTACGCTGATGATACCACTCTGCACTTTTCCATGTGTTTTCGTAGACGTCTAACCCTTCAGAAAGTAAACAGTTCTCGCATGGAAACCACAGAACACCTAACTTCTGATCTCTCTAAGATTTCTAATTAGAGCAAAGAAAACTTAGTATTGTTCAATGCCTCAAAAGCTCAATTCCTCCATCTATCAACTCGAAACAACCTTCCAGACAACTATCCCCTCTTCTTCAATGACACTAGCTGTCTACTCTTCTACACTGAACATCCTTTATTTATAATCTAAACTGGAAACTTCATATGTGAGAGTGAGAGGCACAACCAGTGTCCCAGCGTGTCAGACAGTGCCTGTGGATGTAAGAGAGACGACCGTTTCTATTGCAGTTCCTAGAACGATCACTCAGGTCAGGATGGCGAGCATTTAAGTCACCCATATATATCATGCCACGCACTATAGAAGGGAGAACTGATGAATGATTGAGAACACTGGTTAACTCTTGCATTTGAGAAGTGGACAAAATAGGAATGAGAGAAAGAAGAAAGTCTTGCGCAGCGAGGCAGCGGGAGAAGAGGAGACATGCAGTTAGCAAGATCAGAAGAACAATTAGCATGAAAATAGCGATAGAAGATAGCTAGAGTTGCAACATTGCAGCAAAGAGAAAGAGGCTGAAGACAGTCAATTAGAGGAGAGATGATGAGACGAAAAGCTTTTGATTCCACCCTGTCTATAAGAGCGGTATGAGTGGAACACCCCCCCCAGACATTTGAAGCATACTCCATACATGGACAGATAAGGCCCTTCCTTGTACAGGGTTAGCAGCTGGGGAGGTGAGAAAAATGGCGGAGACGACTGAGAACACCTAACTTCATAGAAGCTGTTTTAGCTAGAGATAATATGTTAAGTTTCCAGTTTAGATTATAAGAAAAGGACAGACCGAGGATGTTCATTGTAGAAGAGGGGGACAGTTGAGTGTCATTGAAGAAACGGGGATAGTTGTCTGGAAGATTGTGTTGAGTTGATAGGTTGAGGAATTGAGTTTTTTCAGGCATTGAACAATACCAAATTTGCTCTGCCCCAATCAGAAATTTTAGAGAGATCAGAAGTCAAGTGTTTTGTGGCTTCCATGCAAGAACTGTTTACTTCCTGAAGGGCTGGGCGTCTATGAAAAGACGTGGAAAATTGCAGGGTGATATCATCAGTGTAAGAGTGGATAGGCCAAGAAGTTTAATTTAATTTAATTCAGAAGATCATTGATGAATAATAAGAACAGAATGGATGACAGAATAGAACCCTGAGGAACATCTCTCTTAATAGATTTAGGAGAAGAACAGTAACCGTCTATGACAGCAGCAATAGAACGGTTAGAAAGGAAACTTGAGATGAAGTTACAGAGAGAAGGATAGAAGCCCTAGAAGGGTAGTTTGGAATCCAACCTTTGTGCCAGACTCTTATCAAAAGCTTTTGACATGTCTAAAGCAACAGGAAAATTTTCAACAAAATCTCTAAAAGAGGATGAAAGGAAAAGCCAAGACCAAGACCAAGGTAAGGAAAGCCAGATCATCAGTAGAGCGGCCTTGACGGCGATCATATAGAAGGTTGTGAAGTGATAGATGTTTAAGAATCTTCCTGTTGAGGATAGATAAAAAAAAAAAAAACTGTAGAAAGGCAGGAAATTAAAGCAATAAGACGATAGTCTGAGGGATTAGAACGGTCACCCTTTTTAGAAACAGGCTGGATGTAGGAAAACTTCCAGCAAGAAGGAAAGGTAGATGTTGACAGTCAGAGTTGATAGAGTTTGATTAGGCAAGGTGCAAGCATGGAGACTCAGTTTCGGAAAACAATCGGAGGAACCCCTTCAGGTTCGTAAGCCTTCCGAGGGTTTAGACCAGCGAGGGTATGGAAAATATCATTGCGAAGAATTTTAATAGGTACCATAAAATAATCAGAGGATGGAGGAGATGGAGGAACAAGCCCTAAATCGTCCAAGGTAGAGTTTTTAACAAAGATTCGAACGAAGAGTTGAGCTTTAGAGATAGATATGATAACAGTAGTGCCATCTGGTTGAAATAAAGGAGGGAAAGAAGAAAAAGCAAATATTTTTGGCTAGATGCTAGAAGTCACGAGAGGAGTTAGATCTTGAATGATTTTGACACTTTCTATTAATGAAGGAGTTTTTTGATTAGTTGGAGAACAGACTTGGGAAGATTCTGTGCAGGTTTGCAAAGTTTATGTCGAGAAAAAGAGTGAGGAATGTATGCCTCCATGCCAGACACTATCACCTCTGTTATGCGCCCGGCACACAGAGACGGATCTCTGTCACGAAAGCAGTAGTCATTCCAAGGTAAAATCAGCAAAATACTTCCTCAGGTCCCCCAACTAGCAGAGGCAAACGCTAAAGGCACCACCGCTTAGTGGGATCCTGAGGAGGGATTGGAGCGATAGCACAAGATACAGATATGAAATTGTGATCAGGGGAGCCCAACGGAGAAGAGAGGGTAGCAGCATATGCAGAAGGATTAGAGGTTAGGAAAAGGTCAAGAATGTTGGGCGTATCTCCAAGACGGTCAGGAAGACGAGTAGGGTGTTGCACCATTTGCTCTAGGTCGTGGAGGATAGGAAAGTTGAAGGTTAGTTCACCAGTATAGACAGTGAAGGGAGAGGAAATCCGAAGCTGGTGGTGAACACTGAAGTCTCCAAGAATGGAGATCTCCGCAATAGGGAAGAGAGTCAGAATGTGCTCTACTATGGAACCTAAGTAGTCAAAGAATTTCTTATAGTCAGGGGAGAAGATTGCACTTCTTTATCAGTGACAGCACTTTTCCCACTCTCCTACTAATGAGCAGCTCACTTATTGACTTTGTCTTGAGCCTGCTTCTTCCAGTATGGGCATAAATCTAGTGGTAAATTGTAGAAGAGTCAGTCATCAAATCCACTGCCTTTATCTTTCATGCCTTGGCAAAGTTGGAATATGAATGAATGATTGTGCAATGTTAGATTTTATCAATAAATGTCATAACGAAGTTATTCTATATTGTTGGGTGGTTGGTATGGTTGAATAGTGGTTTTACTGAGGTGGCAGGATTAGGGAGTTGCCAAGTAAGCGGGTGTGAATGAGCGAGTTGAAGTTAGGGAGTGGGGAGAGGGAACGAGTCAATTCGAGCCAGACCTCCCTGCTACACGCACCATCGGCCTATCTCGCTACAAATAAAGAAGGAAAGACAGTTTTATTTGTTTGAAGCTTCAAGCTATCTAGACAGTATGGTTGAAGAGAATAACCTCGACTTGAAGTTGATCCTAGAGTTCGACGGCAGCGGAACACAGCCGGTGGTCAAATGGTTAGATAAGTTGGAGCTCGTGTGTAATCTTCAGAGGATCAAAAATGTGGCTAGTGTGCTCCCTCTCTATCTTACCGGGGGTGCTTTTGGTGTGTAGCTGCAGCTGCCAGAGAAGACAGGACGCCGAAAGAAAAAAAAATTAAGGAGGCCTTGAAGGCTATATTTGCTGTGGACTTCTATGAGGCGTATGAACAATTTATCAGCAGGAATGTATGAATCGGCGAACTACCAGACGTGTATTTGGCTGAGCTGCGGCGCCTGTCGTCACTGTTTGGGGGACTAACAGACAAGGCAAGGTAGGTACAAAGGTGCTTGCACCTTTGTAGCTGGTCTGCCCCACAACGTTTGTCAGTTGTTGAGAGCATGGTCCCACATAGAGGACCTTACCTTGGACCAGGTTTGGGCACGTGCAAAGGCAATCATTAGGATGACAGCCCCCTCCTCGGGACAGTGGAGCCGAGTTTTGGCATGACAACACGTTTTGAGTTTTGAGTGGCTGCTGAGAGTCAGAGGTGCTGCGTGTGCAGTGGGCTTGCTACGTGTGCAGTCATCTTGTAAATTATTACCTAGCTCGAGGGAGGGATTGGAGAACCAGTGCGGGGTGGCTGAGGTTGCCCTCGACAACGCATAAGGTATTATCGGTGTGGTGGTGGGGTCACATCTCGATCAGGTGTCCTTGAAACGAGATGGAGAGGGGGCATCAGCGTCAGCCTTCTCTCAAGAGGAACAATGACTGAGGCGCTACCAAGTACGGTGTTGAGGATGGAAGGCACAGTGTTGTGCCTTAATAGACACTACTGGTCCTCCACGCTACCAGCACACCAAGCATCATCATCAACTGGGCAAGTAACATCATCAAAACTCAAACAGAAAAGTGGAGAGGCATCAATTCCATACAATGGTCGTCAGCGGTGTTGTGCGATCGAAGATACATGAACTCATAAGTACACACCGGGACACAATATCACGCCCCATTGCAGGCAAGTTGCGAGCCTGATACGCCACGTGCTCTCTCTCTTTCTCCTGGCCACTCCCACGTGCTCTCATGTGAATCATCCCTGTGGCCGCACCCTGCTCCCACGTGACTCACCCCTGTGGCCACATCTCTCCCGCCACTCCCTGTCGCCATCGGTGGTCGTCGTTCCTACTTCCCTCCCGAGGAGTGGGTGTCCCTTGGCTCCTCACCTGAGCCACCCCAGTGCTCCCGGACTTGGCTCCTTCCCAGAGCCAACCCCCCACCCACCAACCTCTCCACCAGTGCTCATGGCCAGGCCTCATCTTCTGAGATTCTCCACGCGCTGCGGCCGTCATCACTTCTCACTGCCCAAAGTCATCTCCTCACGTCTCCCGCAGCTGTGTTCCTCCAGTCATCTGCTATCACTTCGTCACCAACATTTAAGTATCAAATCAGATTCACATTATTCTTGTCTTTCCGCTCTTTCTTCTTCTGCTCTTAAATGATGCCTATCTATCTATTTATCTAATTCTCTGTCTGTCTGTCTGCCTATCTGTCTCCTACCTTCTGTCTCTCTGTCTATCTGTCCAATAGTCTTTTATTATTATTGTTGTTGGCTATGTTACGATTTTTTTTTTTATGTAGGAGTGACACTGGCCAAGGGCAACAAAAATCCAATTAAAAAAAAATGCCCACTGAAATGCCAGTCCCATAAGAGGGTCAAAGCAGTAGTCAAAAACTGATGGATAAGTGTCTTGAAATTTCCCTCATGAAGGAATTCAAGTCATAGGAAGGTGGAAATACAGAGACAGGCAGGGAGTTCCAGAGTTTACCAGAGAAAGGGATGAATGATTGAGGATACTGGTTAACTCTTGCGTTAGAGGTGGACAGAATAGGGGTGAGAAAAAGAAGAAAGTCTTGTGCAGCAAGGCCACGGGAGGAGGGGAGGCAAGATCAGAAGGGCAGTTAGCATGAAAATAGCGGTAGAAGACAGCTAGAGATGCAACATTGCGGCGTTGAGAGAGACAGTCAGTTAGAGGAGAGGAGTTGATGAGACGAAAAGCTTTTGATTCTATCCTGTCTAGAAGAGCAGTATGAGTGGAACCCCCCCAGACATGTGAAGCATACTCCATACATGGACGGATAAGCCCCTCCTACAGAGTTAGCAGCTGGGAGGGGAGGGGGTGAGAAAAACTGGCGGAGACTTCTCAGAACACCTAACTTCATAGAAGCTGTTTTAGCTAGATATGAGATGTGAAGTTTCCAGTTCAGTTATAAGTAAAGGACAGACCGAGGATGTTCAATGTAGAAGAGGGGGACAGTTGAGTGTCATTGAAGAAGAGGAGGGGATAGTTGTCTGGAAGGTTGTGTCGAGTTGATAGATGGAGGAATTGAGTTTCTGAGGCATTGAACAATACCAAGTTTGCTCTGCCCCAATCAGAAATTTTAGAAAGATCAGAAGTCAAGCGTTCTGTGGCTTCCCTGCGTGATATGTTTACCTCCTTAAGGGTTGGATGTCTATGAAAAGATGTGGAAAAGTGCAGGGTGGTATCATCAGCGTAGGAGTGGATAGGACAAGAAGTTTGGTTTAGAATATCACTAATGAATAGTAAGAAGAGAGTGGGTGACAGGACAGAACCCTGAGGAACACCACTGTTAATAGATTTAGGAGAAGAACAGTGACCGTCTACCACAGCGGGAATAGAACGGTCAGAAAGGAAACTTGAGATGAAGTTACATAGAGAAGGATAGAAGCCGTAGGAGGGTAGTTTGGAAATCAAAGCTTTGGGCCAGACTCTACCAAAAGCTTTTGACATGTCCAAGGCAATAGCAAAAGATTCACCATAACCTCTAAAAGAGGTGTGTACTATTCTGTTTTATATTGTGTGCTGTGTTATTATATTGTGTATTTTTTATTTTTTTATTTCTGTGCCTATTATTTCTTAATTATATGTGCACTTTACGTCGCTCATGCAAACACGCTCACAGTCTCTATTATTTCCTTCATTACCTGCTACAATGTCTAATGAAACCATTGCTACTCTTCATATCACCTTCATACTTGAATCCCATCACCTTCCTCATTTTTCTGGTACTGGCACAGACTGTTCATCAGTTTATTCAAAGAACTGAGGAGGAATGCACTCGACATACAGCCATATCTGATAAGGAAAAAATCTCCATTTTAAAATCACGCATCTGTCACGAGCCTTCGAGTCTCACTGGGCTGTTGGTGAAATCAGACAAATAATTTCCAGAGTCATTCTAAACTTGGAGCCACCCATTCTCTTCTCAAACTCTCCAAATCTATCTCACAACACATCCTCTCACACTCTAATCCTCACCAGGCAGAAAACATTGCTTCCTCTCTGAGCTTAGAATTAAACACTCAGCAACAAGACTCAAAGTGGTTTACAAATGACTCACTGTCATCAGATGGGTTAAAAAGGCTGACATCAGTCTTTTCCCTGTCATCAATGAAATCGCTCAAGGGGATACTTATATTTCTATTGTTCTTCCCTCTAATACTTCCTCTCTTGCTGGTGTATAGACATCTGTTTCAACTCTTCCTTCTACTAGTGATCAGATTCTTGTGTTACTTGCTCTAATTTGCCTGTCTCACAGCCTCATTCTTAATCAACCTGTTAGTCAGACCATGGTGTAACTCCTTGTAAACATATTTTGCTAACAGATCCGGTAACGCTATCTGAATGTGTTGTACATGTTGTAAACGCTAAGGTTACATCTGCTGTATCAGGCACTGATATCCTCTGTTCTGCACAACAAGCTCTATGCAAAGGTGTTGAGTTAGAAACCGTTCTTGCCACAATCGATGAAAATGGATTCTGCAAAATCGGGCTGAAAAATGTCACATCTACGCCTGTCAAGCTCAAAGCAGGTGTGCTACTCAGAGAAGTCTTGTCTTACTCTGAGAAAGTTGTAATCTTGGATGATTTACCTTCTTCCTCTATCAATAATGTATCTGCATCTGACAGCCATGACATTTCTTCTCTCCTGCCTATCACGGATGATCACATATCTGTACTAGATTTCCCAGAAACTCCCAGCTACAGGGTGCCACAAGCCGTCGTGTTATACTTGATGAAGCTGTGCGAGGTATGTTACTTCAGGATGTAGTGGAACCTGCCTGTTCACCTCATAACGCTCCCTTGTTACTCGTTCTAAAGACACAAGGCGATTGGCGTGAGGTTCTCGACTTCAGGAAACTCAACGTATCTGCCATTACTGACCGATATTCTCTGCCGAGGTCAGTCTCTCTGTGATTCAAATGGGGTATTTTATACCGCATTTACACTCAGGGTTCTTCCAATTTGAATTAGAAACTTCATGGCCATATCCTGCTTTCAGTACCTCCTCTGGCCAATTCATATTTAAACGCATGGCTCAAGATCTACGTAATTCGCTTTTAACGTTTCAGAGATTGATGAATTCTGTTCTCTCAGGCCTTATCGGTGTTCTGCTTCCTTGATGACGTTATCATTGCATTAAAGTCTTTACAGGATAATTTTCACTTTCAAGCTCGCTTAAAAATCAAACTCAGGAAATGCTCGTTTCTCAAACAGCAACAAATTCCTTGGTCACAAAGTCGATAGACATGGTATTCACACTTTAAATGACAAGGTAAATGCTTTCTACTAATATTTCTATTCGTTTCTACTAATATCGATCAGATCACGCAATTCTTCGGTCTTGCTGGATTTTATCGCGAGTTCATCAAAAATTTCAGCCTTATCGCTCAACCTCTCACTCATTTACTCAAGAAAAATGTTGCATTCATCTGGTATGAAAAGGAACAAGATGCCTTTGATCTTTTCAAAACTGCCTTGTGTCAAACATCAGTTCTTGCTTTTCCAAATTTCGAGAAAGAATTCATGTTATACACTGATACTTCAGGCTTTGGAATCGGTGCTGTTCTCATTAGCGTATGCTCACAGACTTCTCAACAAGACAGAGCAAAATTATGACGCCACAAGGCGGGAAAGTCTCGCTGTGATCTGGGCGTTACGTCATTTTCGTGAATTCATCTTAGTCTATAAGATTCATGTCCACACTGATCATTATGGTGCCACAGAAACCTTCAAAGGCAGCAACTTCACAGGTCAATTTGCTCGCTGGCATCTCACGATTCAGGAATTTAATCCTATATAATAATAATAATAATAATAATAATAATAATAAACGGTTTATTGTTTAGGCAGTTGACAAACTGAAAATGTACATAGGGGATGGGGAAAAACTTAACATTAATCCTAAAGGTAAGTCTAATCTAGGAGGGAAATACTATTGATTGATGGCTCGCACCATGGTGGGAATCGCACTGAGTCTGTACCGGTCCGTGCGCGGCGCCTTCAGGGGCGTTATTTTGTTGTGGTGTCTGGTGGCACGGACAGGGCGAGGCGCGTCGGGCGGCAGCATGTTTCTGAGACGCGGATGATGCATTAGTCCCCTCCCAAACTTCTCCAGAGCCTCTCGGTGCCTGGTGGATATTCTGGACAGACTCAGGGTGGTCAGGGGTTCTTCATAGGTGGTGTATGCAGGGCCAAGGATGACCCTGCACGCCCTTTTCTGCACACTCTCTAGCTGTAGCTGTTGAGTGTGTGTGAGGGAGGAGGACCACGCTGGGGAGGCGTACATGAGTTTGGGGAGGATGAAGGTGAGGTACACCCCCCTTAACTCATCTGTCGGCGTCCCCAGCGACCTGAGTCTGCGCAGCATGTACAGCCTGTAGGTAGCTGATCTCACGGTGCTGGCGACATGCTGCTTCCAGGTCAGCTGGTCGTCCACCGTGACTCCGAGAAGCTTGGCACATTGGACCACCTGGAGGGGGTGAGGGCCCACTGTGAGCCGGGGAGGGGGCACTGGTACAGAGGAGGTACAGAAATGCATCACCACAGTTTTGCTGTGGTTGATGGTCATCCTGCTCTCCTCTGTCCACGTCTGCAGTCGCTCCAGAATTGCTTGCAGTGGCGAGTAGTCCGGGTTCTTGGTGGAAACTGGGACGCCCACGGTGCAGTCGTCCACATACTTCCAGCGATGAGGGGTGTCGGTGAGGGCGTCGTTGATGAGGAGGAGGAAGCATAGAGGACCCATCTTGGTCCCCTGGGGGACTCCACATGTCAGCTGTTGGAAATTAGAGACAGAGCCCTGATAGCGAACGGCCTGACGTCTCCCTGTGAGGAAGTCGGCTAGCCACGCTATCAGATTAGGAGGGAGACCCAGACTTACTGCCTTGCTGATGACAACAGTGTGATCAACAAGATCAAAGGCTTTTTTGAAGTCCACAAAAGCAACAGCTAGAGAGGTGTTTCGCTTGTCCAGGTGGTAAGGGAAACTCAGTGGCAGACGCACTATCACGTAACGTCGCCGCTATGTCCGCAATGACAGAAAATCCTACCATGCCAGCCATGGATGAAATAAGGAAACATCCACGTTCAGACGCCTTCTGTTCTAGTGTTGCTTATTACTTCGAGTATAGTGATGAGACAAATCTTCCTAAGATGCAAATGAGTGATGATACGTTTTTCATGAAAGACGGTCTCTTATATAAGTCGAGTGATGTCTCTACTGACGATTCGAGTGAGCATTTATCTCAGCTCTTGATACTTCAGTCGCTAGTGAGTACCATACTTCACCACGTCTACGACTCACCCCACGCAGGGCATCCAGGTCGGGACAGATGCCTCGCGCAAACAAAACGATCATATTTCCGGCCGACTATGAGGAAAGATATCTTTCAACATTGTGCGCTCTGTCCTCATTGTGCTTCACACCGTCCGTCACTGGCTCACGACAGTCCATCGCTTCCATACCCCATTGCTTCCGCTCCTTGGCATTTAGTCTCTGTTGATCTGCTCAAACTTACAGAGAACGGTTATCAGTATCTTCTAGTTTGTGTTTCTAGTTTGTCTCGCTTCAACATTCTTGTTACTCTCAAGGGCAAAACTCCTACTTCTGTTGGTTGCGGGATCATCGACAATATAATTTGTCCTTATAACTCTTCTCGTGTCATCTTATCTGACAATGGCACTGAATTCAATAACTCTGTCTTACAGGAGATTTGTAAAGAATTTCATATCAAGAAATATAACATTGTTCCTCACTCACCCAGTTCAAACAGCAAAGTAGAGCGTTGTAATAAACGTATCCTTGACGTTCTGCGTTATATAACAGAAGCAAAGCACTCATGGGACGCATTGCTTCCTCAGATAGCCTGCTCTATCAACTCAGCAATCCACTCCACCATCAACGAGTCTCCACATTTTCTGCTGTTTGGTACCGACAAACGTCTTCCATATGAATTTCTCCACAGCACGCCGCGTCCTGTCTACAACATGGATGACTACGTCAAATGTCGTCTCCGCGATTTTCATTTCACTCATAGGCTCATTCACGATCGCCTCACTGCATCGCAAGCTGAAATGCTGCAGAAACAGCATCGCTGAGCGACAGATTCTTCCATTGAAGTCAGCGATATAGTCTTCGCCAGAGTTCACAATCGTAACTCTAAATTAGATCCATTGTTCTTTGGACCACACCATGTAATCGAATTTCTCCGTGGCCACAAAGTAAAAATTTTAGAGCTCATCATCCTAGGGGAACAGATCGTCTATGTCGATCATTTGAAGCGTATGAATATTGGATTCGATAATGAGTGTGCACATCAGGTATCTTTAAATTCTGATTTAACAGATACTTCAAGCGACTCAAGCTTAACCACACACACATCTTCTTACAGACTGAAACTTCGTTCCCATTCCTTCGTTCATCCAATTTCAATGTCATTTATATATGTGTATATTTCTCTTTACTTATGTGTTGTATATGTATTGATTATTATATATATATATATTATATATATATATATATATATATATATATATATATATATATATATATATATATATATATATATATATATATATATATATATATATATATATATATATATATATATATATATATATATATATATATTCACCATTTCATGTATTCATCCCACGTGTACCATGGCCAGCCAGTCTATTCTAAATTAACCTTCTCATTCTTCACCTCTTAAGGGAATTTTTACACCCACTTCTAGTCCTTAGGGAAAAACCTGCGTTCGTCTTCCTTCTCTACCTCTCAAGGGAACATCATACCCGGTTCCAGTCCTTAGGGAAAACACCTGGGATCCACTTGGCTCAGATAAATACAGCCTGGATGGTAGCGAGCAATCAGTCAGAGTCGCAGCTCAGCCAGTCCCAGTCAGTCAGTCACCCAGTCACGAGCAGTCAGTCTTGGTCTCTCAATCAGTTCCGCTCAGTCACAGTCTGTTTTGAGAGACGCTGCTCAGTCATCTTTCATATTACTTCAGAGAGAAAGAACAATCAATCGACACGCCTCGAATCCAGTGTGTACAATCAATCTACTATTAAATCAAGATGAACTCTCATCATCGCGTCTTTTAATCGCACACATCATTTATATTAATCTACTACCGACGACCTCCATGCTTCGAGAATCACCGCCTTACTACCGGTCCTCCAAACTACCAACATACCAAGTCATCATCAACTGGGCAAGTATCATTATCTAAACTTAAACAGAAAAATGGAGAGGCATAAATTCGTTACAGTCAAGATCTAGTGACTGTGAGTGGAGAGAAGTGGAAACGTGAAGGAATAGGTAACGTGCGCTTTCAAGTTAGTTGTGGAGCTTCTATTTTTTTTTTTTTTTTATGTAGAAGAGACACTGGCCAAGGGCAACACAAATCGAATAAAAAAAACCCCACTGAAATGCCAGTCCCAGGAAAGGGTCCAAAACGGTAGTAAAAAATTGAAGGATGTGTCTTGAAAACTCTCTCTTGAAGGAATTCAAGTCATAGGAAGGTGGAAATACAGAAGCTGGCAGGGAGTTCCAGAGTTTAACAGAGGAAGGGATGAATGATACTGGTTAACTCTTGCATTAGAGAGGTGGACAGAACAGAGGTGAGAGAAAGAAGGTCTTGTGCAGTGAGGCAGAGGGAGGAGGGGAGGCATGCAGTTAGCAAGATCAGAAGAGCAGTTAGCATGAAAATAGCGGTAGAAGATAGCTAGAGATGCAACATTGCAGCGATGAGAGAGAGGCTGAAGACAGTCATTTAGAGGAGAAGAGTTGGTGAGACAAAAAGCTTTTGATTCCAACCTGTCTAGAAGAGCGGTATGAGTGGAACCCCCAGATATGTGAATCATACTACATACATGGACGGATAAGGCCCTTGTACAGTGTTAGCAGCTGGGAGGGTGAAAAAACTGGCGGAGACGTCTCAGTACGCCTAAATTTATAAAAGCTGTTTTAGTGAGAGATAAGATGTGAGGTTTCCAGTTCAGATTATGTGTAAAGGACAGACCGAAGCTGTTCAATGTAGAAGAGGCGGACAGTTGAGTGTCATTGAAGAAGAGGGGATAGTTGTCTGGAAGGTTGTGTAGAGTTGATAGATGGAGGAATTTTGTGGCTTCCCTGCGTGATATGTTTACTTCCTGAAGTGTTGGACGACTATGAAAAGACGTGGAAAGTGCAGGGTGGTATCATCAGTGTAGGAGTGGATAGGACAAGAAGTTTGGTTTAGACGGTCATTGATGAATAATAAGAAGAGAGTGGGTGACAGGACACCCACTCCCTGAGGAACACCACTGTTAATAGATTTAGGACAAGAACAGTGACCGTCTACCACAGCAGCAATAGGACGGTCAGAAAGGAAACTTGATATGAAGTTACGGAGAGAAGGATAGAAGCCGTAGGAGGGTATTTTGGAAATCAAAGCTTTGTGCCAGTCTTTATCAAAAGCTTTTGATATTTCCAAGGCAACAGCAAAGGTTTCACCAAAAAATCTATAAAAGAGTATGATCAAGATTCAGTAAGGAAAGCCAGAAGACCACCAGTAAAGAGTCCTTGACTGAACCAATACTAGCGATCAGATAGAGGGTTGTGAAATGATAGATGTTTAAGAATCCTGTTATTGAGGATAGATAAAAAAACTTTAGAAAGGCAGGAAATTAAAGCAATAGGACGGTAGTTTGAGGGATTAGAACGGTCACCCTTTTTAGGAACAGGCTGAATGTAGGCAAACTTCCAACAAGAAGGAATGATTGATGTTGACAGACAGAGTTGAAAGAATTTGACTTGGCAAGGTGCGAGCACAGCTCCAATTGTTTTGGAGAACAATAGGAGGGACCCCATCAGGTTCATTAGGCTTCCGAGGGTTTAGGCCAGCGAAGGCATGGAAAACATTACTGAGAAGAATTTTAATAGGTAGTTTGAAGTAGTCAGAGGGTGGGGAAGGAGGATCTAGTGCTGTATCGTCCAAGGTAGAGTTTTTAGCAAACGTTTGAACGAAGAGTTTAGCTATAGAAATAGATTTGATAGCAGTGCTGCCATGTGGTTGAAATAAAGGAGGGAAAGAAGAAGCCAAGTTGTTGGATAAATTTTTTGGCTAGATGCTAGAAGTCACGAGGGGAGTTAGATCTTGAAAGATTTCGACACTTTCTATTAATGGAGGAGTTTTTGGCTATTTGGCATGGTTTCGGGCAGAAATATAAAGTACATGAGATTCTGGTGATAGAAGGCTTAAGTATCCTTTGTGGGCCACCTCTCTATCATGTATAGCACAAGAACGAGCTGTGTTAAACCAAGGTTTGGAAGGTTTAGGTCGAGAAAAAGGGTCCATGCCAGACACTATCACCACTGTTATGCGCTCGGCACACAGAGACGGGTCTCTGACATGGAAGCAGTAGTCATTCCAAGGAGAATTGGGAAAATACCTCGTCAGGTCCCCTCAACTAGCAGAGGCAAAAGGCCAGAGGCACCTCCGCTTAGGGGGATCCTGAGGAGGGATTGGAGCGATAGGACGATACAGATATGAGATTGTGATCGGAGGAGCCAAACGGAAAAAGAGAGGGTGACAACCTAAGCAGAAGGATTAGAGGTTAGGGAAAGCAAAAGAGAAGAGAATCAGAATGTGCTCCACTTTGGAAGTCAATTAATTTCTTATTGCCAAAGGAGTTAGGAGAGAGGCATACAGCACACATTAGTTTAGTTTAAGAGTGGCTGTGTAGTCGTAGCCAGATGGTAAAAAACTCGGAAGATCCAAATGCATGGGTACGAGAGCAGGTTAAGTCGTTGCGCACATAAACGCAACATCCAGCATGGATTGAAAATTTGGATAGAGAAAACAGGAGGGAACAGAAAAGGGGCTACTGTCAGCTGCCTCAGACACCTGAGTTTCAATGAGGAAAAGAAGATGAGGTTTAGAAGAGGAAAGGTGGTGTTCTACAGTTTGAAAATTAGATCTAAGACCGCGAATGTTGCAGAAGTTAATGAAGAAAAAATTGAGGGGGGTGTCAAGAAACCTAAGGTCGTTACCAGAAAAGCAGTCCGATCTGGGGACATTTATGGTCCCCTCCCCGGATGGGGACTCCGAGGCTGGTGTAGGAGTCGCCATGATAATTTTGAATTTTTGAGTGAAGGGTGTTTGTGTTTTAAGGTTCTTGTAGTTTTGAGTGGAGGGCAATAGAGGATAGGCTGTGACTGTCCCCTTGTGTTGTGAGACACAAAGGGAAATGTTCAGTGAGGTTACAGCTGGGTTTAATGATAAATTCACAGCATATCATGCAGGGAAGCCACAGAACGCCTGACTTCTGATCTTTCTAAAATTTCTGATTGGGGCAGAGTAAACTTGGTATTGTTCAATGCCTCAAAAACTCAATTCCTCCATCTATCAACTCGACACAACCTTCCAGACAACTATCCCCTCTTCTTCAATGACACTCAACTGTCCCCCTCTTCTACACTGAACATCCTCGGTCTGTCCTTTACTTATAATCTGAACTGGAAACTTCACATCTCATCTCTAGCTAAAACAGCTTCTATGAAGTTAGGTGTTCTGAGACGTCTCCGCAAGTTTTTCTCACCCCCCCCAGCTGCTAACTCTGTACAAGGGCCTTATCCGTCCATGTATGGAGTACGCTTCACATGTCTGGGGGGTTCCACTCATACTGCTCTTCTAGACAGGGTGAAATCAAAAGCTTTTCGTCTCATCAACTCCTCTCCTCTAACTGACTGTCTTCAGCCTCTCTCTCACCGCCGCAATGTTGCGTATCTAGCTGTCTTCTACCGCTATTTTCATGCTAACTGCTCTTCTGATCTTGCTAACTGCATGCCTCCCCTCCTTCCGCGGCCTCGCTGCACTAGACTTTCTTCTTTCTCTCACCCCTGTTCTGTCCACCTCTCTAACGCAAGAGTTAACCAATATTCTCAACTATTCATCCCTTTCTCTGGTAAACTCTGGAACTCCCCTGCCTGGTTCTGTATTTCCACCTTCCTATGACTTGAATTCCTTCAAGAGGAAGGTTTCAAGACACTTATTCATCAATTTTTGACCACTGCTTTGGCCGTTTTATGGGACTGGCATTTCAGTGGGCATTTTTTTTTTATTAGATTTTTGTTGCCCTTAGCCAGTGTCCTTCCTACATAAAAAGAAAAAAAAAACCATGATCCAGTGCTTGAGACCTCACTAGGAGTAATTATCATCTCAGCAGGTGCCTACTGTCTCCTGGTGCCGACATCTGTGTGCGTGTGACCACGGTGTCCCTTGGTTTCAAGTTAATCCTAGGAATGAATGGCATAAGGGCATTTGGAAGAGTCGCAATAGATTCACAGGGTGGTGTACTGTTTAGATGAGAGGAGACAGCAGTCTATGCAGTAGGAAACACCGTGTTGGATATTAATGAACAAGATTTCAGTGCAGCACATGACTCTGACTAATTCCAGGACTGCGGTTTGGAAATGGACAGGAGGTGAAGAACTAGACATGCTACGGAACCAAATGGATGCATGCTCTATTCCCAGAGAAGCAAAAGATTTGTATGATCAAGAGTTAGCGAAATGGATCAGAGACGGTTGGTAGCGTTTGTATGATGAAAAGAAAGACGGGTTTGCTAATGGACTTGTACCGCTTATGGCCGCGACACAGCGTAATAAGAAGAAAGTACGACCCGTCATGGACTTCAGAGGTGAATGCACACATCAACACATTCACGGCAAATGCAGATGCGTGTGCAGACCGATTGAGGGAGTGGCGCAGGCAAGGCGTGAATGTGTCCTTATTAGATCTAACGAAAGCCTATTTGCAAGTAAGGATTCATAAATCCCTGCGGCCATACTAGACAGTGATTATTGACGGCTAGAGGTATTGTCTGACTCGCCTCGGTTTTGGATTAAACATCGCACCAATGGTGATGAAAGCGGTGTTGAGCATGCTGTCACAGAGCGTGCTGTCACAGGATGCATATCGCAGCGATCAGTATTCTCGTTCGTTGGCAAGTTGGTGAGTCACTAATCAGTGTGTGGTTGGCTGCGAGTGGCAACAGCGTATATCAAGAGAGTGGCTAATCACGTTATGGAGAGCTAGGATGAAGTGATCACCAACGAGGAGTTAAGAAAATGCTTATAAGAAACTGTGGATGAAGTACGAAGAAATGATCCTGTGCAAGATAGATGGGACGTCAAGGGTGAAAAGGAAAGAGAGTTTGGGTGCACGCCAGTTCCATGGCGCTCGGCGTCGCAGTAGAAGTGAACGGGTGTGTCAGTGAAAATGCCAGCTGGTTACGCAAGGATTTCTTGTGCCACATCAACATGAAGGAGCTGAATGCAGTCATTAAAGGCCTCAACTTAGCCCTGGCATGAAAGGTAAAGGCAGTGGATTTGATGACTGACTCCTCTTCAATTCACTGCTGGATTTTTATGCCCTTACCGGAAGAAGCAGGCTCAAGGCAAGGGCAGCAAGTGAGATGCTCATTCGTAGGAGAGTGGGAATAGTGCTGTCATTGATAGAGAAGTGCAGTCTTCTCACCAAACTGCTCTGACTATAAGAAATTTTTTGACTACTTAACCTCCAAAGTGGAGCACATTCTGACTGTCTTCCCTTTTGCAGAGATCTCCATTCTTGGAGACTTCATTGTTCAAACCACCAGCTTTGGTTTTTCTTCACTTTAATGACCATCATGGTGAACTTCAACTTTGCTATTCTCCATGACCTAGAGCAATTGGTGCAACACCCTGACCGTCTTAGAGATACGCCCAACATTCTTGGCCTTTTCCTAACCTTTAATCTTTCTGCTCATGCTGCTACTATCTCTTATATATATATATATATATATATATATATATATATATATATATATATATATATATATATATATATATATATATATATATATATATATATATATATATATATATATATTATCTTCAAGCAATACTGCAGTCCTCTTGCTTTCTATCTTCAATTTTTTTTTATATCAGTGATTCCCACAATTTCTTTTACCTCTCACTACTTAACAGTTATATAGTAAACCTAGAACTGTCAAAAAATGCCAACAGGGAGAGTATATAACCCTGAAACAAAATTTGTGCAAGAGTAAATGATGGCTGCATGCCATGCACATATTTTTACTTAAAAAAAATAAATAAATAAAAAGATAAAAAATAAATAAATAATTCATTTAACATTGTACACCAATTTCTTTCTTTCATTGTAGATATTGTACATATCTCACCGCATCTTAAAACAAAACCATTAATATTAACCATCTGAGTATCAACGATAACAACTGGGGGCGTTTTCTATGGGCCAAGTTGCCGGTGATTGCCAGCCGTTTTAATGTAGGGATTGGTTAACGCTCCCACAGTTCTTTGGAGAAGCACATTCTAAAAATCCCTCTCGTGATACATCTTCATGTTGTGCACCAATATGCTACAAATATTAGCCCTAAGTTAACAGTATGTACTGCATCTGATGATGCGTATTTTACTGAACGGTTATTATAAGGAAAATACTGGCAACTCAGTGTTTTCACATTTATATCTAGTCTCCTACTACATATTTAGTTTGGAACATCTTTCCACTGGACTAATGACTTATCTGGCAAATCCTAAAAAGATTCAAGCAATTATTATTTGTGCTGGTATGATATTGTGACGGCCGAAACCGTGCCGAGTCGAATGGCCAGGCCGATATCAGACACCCCGACATCTCTAAAACACACACACATGCACATACACACACACGCACATACAAACACACACACACACAAAAAAAAAAAAAAAAAAAAAGGAGAGAGATATTCTTAGTGTTGTTTGAAATGCAATACTCTGGTTGACTGCACGAACATGTCATGAAAGAAGAATCAAGTTGTGAAAGGATGGGTTGTATTTCCAAAGAGCAAAGAAGTAATTCAAGGAAGACATTGGAAGACACGATGTAAATATTCAAGCGGCAACACAGGGAAAACATTGGGAGACATAATGTAAACAATCTTCACCAGTGTCCTGCTAAGATATGACATCAAAACACGGTTGCTTCTTTTATATAGAATTTTTGGTTTTATATTAATCGTATAACTTAAATAAGTAAACTTATATAAAGAAAAAAAATACCGTTCATCCCAAGGTGCGTTTTATGTGTAACATTAAGTAGACTGGTGAATCTGGCAGTTTTTCCATACCATAGCGAACGGCCCAATTCAAGAAAATGATCCCTTGGACTTCAGAAATGAAAACTTACCTGGCACTTCTGCAACCCATTGCTTCTTCATTTATACTCAGTCTTGAAGTGCCATACTGTCATCCACTTATCTCATTCCCTAGAAATAATTAAGTAAATAATATAATATATATATATATATATATATATATATATATATATATATATATATATATATATATATATATATATATATATATATATATATATATATATATATATATATATATATATATATATATATATATATATATATATATATATATATATATATATATATATATATATATATGCGTGTGTGTGTGTGTGTGTGTGTGTGTGTGAGAGAAAGAGGGACCGGGAGACACTCAGCCACTTGATCATTTAACACACAAAATTTATTTTCTGCTACAGTCTTATACATCACCTCATCTTTTTTATTTACTTATTTATTTTTATTCTGTTATTATAATACCAAGGCATGATGCTTGGTTCAGTTACAAGATATTAACACCAACATATTTTTGCCCTTAAGTATTATATGGTGATTGACTTCTTACTTTAACCAACACAAACTTATGATGTAAAAAAAGAAAAAAAAAAAAAAAAGAAAACTATGTTAATACTATTCTTATGATAGGTACCAATAGTCAAATGATAGAGTTCATGCTAACCCCTAACCCTTACACTGCCGGATTAATTTTCAAAACACGTAAATATAAGCGGTATTTTTATTTTCGTTATGAGAAATTTTACTCGAATTTCATTCTTGAAAAAAGATAGCGTACGTACTCAATACACATGAAAAATATGAGCATGTGCATGTTCGCAGGAATATAGGATAAATCAATATAAATAGATAATCGACTGGAAAAGAGTAACTGGCAATTTGACACAGTCGTCTCTCAGAGAAGAGCAGTGATTAGCTACTGTACTGTATTATGAAGTGTTTCTTATTATGAAGTTTTTCTCATAGTGTAAGTACTTGTACGTGTGTAATTTTTGCTCTCTATATAAATGCAGTGTACATATTACGTGAGGATTTAGGTGAATGTTGTAGAAATTATGTATCTCAATGTGAGCGACACACGAGTTACCGATACAATTATTTACCAGGATAGCAATGTCTCCAGAAATTATCATAGTTTTATGTGGTATCTCAATAAAACCTTACCTCAAGAGAGAGAGAGAGAGAGAGAGAGAGAGAGAGAGAGAGAGAGAGAGAGAGAGAGAGAGAGAGAGAGAGAGAGAGAGAGAGATTGTATCGCTGATAGCCTATCCTTCCAGAGTCTTAGTTACGGGTGCCATGTTGCATCCTCCTCTCTCTCTCTCTCTCTCTCTCTCTCTCTCTCTCTCTCTCGAAAAATAAGGATACTGTAGGTCCATTAAAGGCAGCAGATGGGGAGCTGGTTAGTTCTGGGGAGGAGATTAGTAAACTTCTGAATGATTATTTTTTAACTGTCTTCACTCAGGAAAACATGCAGGATATGCCAGATAGTGAACAGGTGTTTAGAGCAGATGAGAATGAGAAGCTGACGGATATTTCCATAACTAGGGAGATAGTGGAGCAGGAGATAGATAGGCTAAAAAAGTTCAAGTCACCAGGACCTGATGAAATATATCCCAGAGTACTGAAGGAATGTAAAAAGATTATTAGTGAACCGTTAGTTTCTGTCTTTAGGAAATCACTGGAGTCGGGTGAGGTACCAGACATGTGGAGGCAGGCTAATGTAGTACCCATCTTTAAGAAAGGGGATAAAACTTTAGCGTCTAATTATAGACCTGTCAGCTTAACTTCAGTTGTAGGTAAAATGTTAGAGTCAATAATAGCCAGGAACATTAGGGAACATTTAGACAAACATAACTTGATAAATCAGTCACAGCATGGCTTCACGAAGGGGAAGTCTTGCCTGACAAACTTGTTAAGTTTTTACAATAAGGTGTACGAGGCAGTAGATAATGGTGATAGTTATGATATCTTATATCTGGACTTTAGTAAAGCATTCGACAAGATGCCCCATCAAAGGCTCCTGAGAAAGGTTAGGGCGCACGGGATAGATGGGAAGGTGTTAGGTTGGATAGGGTCATGGCTTGGTAACAGGCGACAGAGAGTGCTAATAAACGGCTCGAAATCCGAGTGGGGTCATGTCATTAGTGGGGTGCCACAGGGATCAGTATTAGGGCCATTATTATTTCTAATATATATCAATGACTTGGATAGTGGAATTAGTAGCGATGTTAGTAAATTTGCGGATGACACAAAGATAGGTAGATTAATTAGGTCAGAAGCGGATGCCATCGCCTTGCAGACAGACTTAGATAGAATGAATGAATGGACGGATAGATGGCAAATGCAATTTAATATCAATAAATGCAAAGTGCTTAGCGTAGGTAGAGGAAACCCACACAATAGGTACACATTAAACACCCAAACTCTGGTAGGTACAGGGTACGAGAAAGATTTAGGAGTTATAGTTAGCTCTGAACTCCGTCTAGGGAAACAATGCATAGAAGCCAGAAACAAGGCAAATAGGGTACTAGGATTCATTTTTAGGAGTGTTAAAAGTAGAAGGCCGGAAGTAATATTAAAGTTATACTTGGCGCTGGTCAGACCTCATCTAGACTACGCTGTGCAGTTCTGGTCCCCACATTACAGGAAAGATATAGGTCTATTAGAATCAGTACAGAGGAGAATGACTAAAAGGATTCAGGGGATGAGGAGTATTCCTTACGAAGCGAGGTTGAAGCGGTTAAATTTACATTCTCTAGAGAGACGTAGGTTAAGAGGGGACCTGATAGAAGTCTTTAAGTGGTATAGGGGTTATAACAAGGGAGATGTTTGCAAAATTCTTAGGATCAGCAACCAAGGTAGAACAAGAAATAACGGGTTCAAGCTTGAAAAATTTAGGTTTAGGAAGGAGATAGGAAAAAATTGGTTCTCAAATAGAGTGGTAGATGAGTGGAACGGACTCAGTAATCATGTAGTTAGTGCCACGACACTAGAGAGCTTTAAGAGAAGATTAGACAAGTTTATGGATGGGGATAACAGATGGAAATAGGTAGGAGTGTTTCATACAGGGACTGCCACGTGTAAGCCTGGTCGCTTCTTGCAGCTTCCCTTATTTCTTATGTTCTTATGTTCTCTCTCTCTCTCTTCAGCCTTCACAACGAGCAGACGTGTATTGTGTGCAGAAGTTCTCTCTCTCTCTCTCTCTCTCTCTCTCTCTCTCTCTCTCTCTCTCTCTCTCTCTCTCTCTCTCTCTCTCTCTCTCTCTTCAGCCTTCACAACGAGCAGACGTGTATTGTGTGCTGAAGTTCTCTCTCTCTCTCTCTCTCTCTCTCTCTCTCTCTCTCTCTCTCTCTCTCTTCAGCCTTCACAACGAGCAGACATGTGTTGTGGTGATCCTGAACATTTACTCTCCAATCTCTACTGGACATATTCCGTCTCTACCCCTGTCAAAATGGATACCTCGAGCTTGAAGACTCTTTGGGCTATACAAGATCAAGCCTATCATAGTGCTTTAGAAACTTTCTTGAAAAATGTGAAAGACGATATGAGGGCAATGCAAACTAGCATTAATGACCTTACTACTAGCCTGGAAATTACTCAACGAGAAATAGAGGATTTGAAGCAGGAAGTGAAACAGCGTAAGGAAGAAAATAGAACCTGCCGTGAAGTAATTAACACCTTAATGGAAAAAATAGACAAGAGTGAAGAAAGATGTAAGGAATTAGAAGACAGTGAATTATCAGGAGGATTATTACCGGCGAAACAACCTGCAAATTGTTGGTGTTGAAGAGCCACCAGAGGGAGAAACATGGGAACAGACAGCTGTTAAGGTCTCGGAACTCCTAACCAACAAGTTGGAGCTACCAAACATCGAGCTGGAGCGTGCACACCGTGTAGGACAACGTGACGCCCATCGGCACCGCACCATTGTCGCCCGCTTTCCAAGGTATGGAGACCGAGAGGCTGTCATGAGGAACGTAACAAAGCTAAAAGGAACAGGAATTTATATTAACGAAGATCTGTGTCCAGCATCCCAGAACATACGAAAAGCTCAAATACCAGCCATGAAACAAGCTAAAAGTGAGGGAAAAGTGGCGTACTTGAGCCACACTAAACTGATTATTAAGGAACGACTTAATAGTGGTGGTTCTTCAAGGAGGGTCGTTACTATAGGTGCCTCGACTCATGGATCGTCTGACCGGCCTGATGACGTGTCGAGTGGCGACAGCGCAGTGGGCAGCGACGGCAGTGTGGTTGTTATTAAAGGCCGGGACACACTTCCCGATGAGGATAGTACTGTCACCGACGCCACGATGGCTCCTGCTGCTGATGGCTCATCTGGCGTGACTACTGGTGGTGTGACCAGCGCTGCTGACAGGAAGAAGGACGCCACGACGACCAGGGACAACAGAACGGCTAGTAGGACAGAGGCTCAACGGTCAACGAGATCCTCCCGTGGAGGAAGATAAGGTGTTTCAGATTGGTAATGTTATATTGATTACTCCATACCTAACTTATGGCTACCAATGCTATTTTTCCGTTTCATAGTTTAAACAGTGATCTGATTAATATTTTAAATGAAGATTCCTCTCATAACTTTCCCTTAAGTGTTATCGAAACAATGACATATGACCTGTCAAAGATAATGATACTCATACAATAGATAATTCACTCTTAAATAATATCCTTAAGTGTTAACCTAAGTATAGTTATTATTTTACCCTCTAACTTAACTAGAACTTCCTTAGATATCCTGTTCCACAACATTAGTAGTGTACGATTACATCTTGACATTTTATTTGATCAATGTCTACCTTCATTTCATATGAAATTTTATATTATAGGTTTGTGTGAGACGCGCCTTAGTGATGAAATCTGTGGTCATTATAGAATAAGGAATTACAATGGATATTTTAAAAACAAGAACACCAGTGGTGGTGGTTTAGCTCTGTACCTGCACAACTTATACGAAGGCTCTCTCATGCAGAACTATACTTTGCAATTACCCTACTTGGAATATTTGTTTCTTGCTGTAACACAACCATATAAGTTTCTAATAGGTTTACTTTACAGACCACCAAATTCAAGTATTAGTGACTTTTTACCATCATTAGAGCTCTTGATTGGTCTTATAAGTAGGACACAATTACCATGTTATATTTTAGGTGATTTTAGTATAAACTTACTGGCTAAACATGCCTGTGTACAAAGCTTATCAGATTTATTTTACTCATACTCATATTTTCCAGTGATAACTAAACCAACAAGAGTTACTAAGTCGTCAGCCACATTAATAGATCATATATGGACGAATGATGTAAATTATAATTTTAGAGGAATAATCTATTCATCAATTAGTGATCATTTCCCACTGTTTAGCTCGTTTTCTGCACCGTCATTTCACAAGTATTCGGATAAAATCATAACTAAAAGGATGATAAATGACAATTATATAAATGATTTTACAGCTGAGCTACAAGAATATAACTGGGTAGCAGCCATGACTAGCCCTTGCGTAAGTGACTGTTTAGACGTATATATAACTAAATTTTCAAGCATCTATAACAAACTTTTTCCAATTAAAACCTTCATAATTAAAGATAGGTATAGTAATAAGCCTTACATAACTCAAGGCCTACGGAAATCTATAAAACAAAGAAACAGACTACAGAAACTTTACGCAAAATGGCCATTAACTTACAGTGCAATATTAAAAAATATAGAAATACATTAACTTCTCTAATTAGGATTGCCAAAGATAATTATTATAAGTCTAAATTTAAAGAAAATGCAGGAAATACAAAAAAAAAAAAAAAAAGAAAAAAGAACCTGGGAGATGATTAATGGTATTATGGGTAAGAGTCTTCGGGAAAATCCTGAGTCTATAACAGTTCATGGCAAAACTATTTCCCAGAGTAACGAGGTGGCTGAAGCTTTTAATGATTACTTCAGTAGCGTTGCAAACAGCCTTGTTACAAACATTCCTCCACCACCAGTGCCATTCACTCGCTACTTACCGGAACCGACTCAATTTTCGTTTTTTATGCAGCCAACCGTTCAAAAAGAAATTGAAAATATAATAAAACATTTGAAAATAGCTTCTCCCGGCTATGATGATATAGACATTAAAGTAATTAAAAAAGTGCAGTAATATAATACCCCCATTTCTAACTTACATAATTAATAAGTCTTTTGAAGAAGGCACTTTTCCTGAACATCTCCAGATGGCCAAAATTGTTCCAGTGTTTATAAAAGGTGATAAACTACTTCATACAAATTATAGACCCATAGCTATCTTAACAACTTTTAGCAAAATATTTGAAAAGGTAATGGCCTCAAGACTCATCGACTATCTCACTCAAAATTCAATATTAACAGACCAACAGTTTGGATTTAGACCTCAATATAGTACCGAATTGGCCTTGCAACAATTATGTCAATATATTTATGATGCAATGGACGAAAATTCTTACAGTATTACAGTATTTTGTGATTTAACCCAAGCTTTTGATATCATTTCTCATCTAATACTGCTAGAAAAACTTAAAAACTATGGAATTAGAGGCACAGCTAATAATTGGTTTAATAGTTACCTTAGTCACAGACAACAGTTCACTATATATAATAATCAGTCATCTTCTCATAAAGCAATTACATCTGGTGTTCCTCAAGGCTCAATATTGGGACCCTTACTATTTTTGGTATACATTAATGATTTACCACGCTGTAGTGAAGTACTACAATTTTTACTTTTCGCTGACGACACATCAGTACTACTCAAAAATAGAAATATTAAGGATTTGGAGAAAATTACAAATGAAGAGATGGTCAAGGTTGCAAACTGGTTAAAAAGTAATAAGCTCACACTAAATATTAAAAAGACCAGTTGTATGATAAATCGACCACTGATGTCTCAGCCACCCTTATTAACGATCAAAATTGACAATATTCCTATAAGCCAGCTCAGCGAAGTGAAATTCCTTGGAATTACTATTGATAATACCCTCAAATGGAACTCTCATATTGATACTTTGAAAACCAAACTTAGTAAAATAACAGGTCTGTTGTATAGAATAAGGAATCAGCTGCCCATTGAATCTATGAAATTGATTTACATGTCAACGGTATATCCACATTTGTTGTATTGTTGTGCTATGTGGGGTGGAGCATTCAAAACTTTAATTAACAGTCTTTTTCTCACACAGAAGAAAATGTTTCGTATTATGTTCTACCGTCACCGTTATGATCACACTTGTCCTCTCTTCACTGAACACAAAATACTTAAGCTCCATGACATCATAAGATTACAGACCGTTTCATTTGTACATGCATCGCTAAATTCCTTCCCTGTACACTGTGGCTTCCAGTCAATAACAAGAAACAGACAAAACCTCCGTATTCCGTTGTGTCGCACCGACCATGAACAGCAGAGTGTCCTGGTGCGGGGCAGCAGGCTCTTTAACACACTGCCACAGGATATTAAAGGCATCATTCAACGGACACTTTTAAGAAAAAAATAACAACAGCACTTCTTCATAACACCCAGCAATGACAACAACTCGTGTCTAGTTATTTCAGTGCACTACACTTATTCATTTGTTATTACCCTATATATTAATGTATGTTGTTAGTATTATTGTTAATACTATTATTGTTATTAATATTATTTTTTACGGTATTATTATTATTATTAATATTATTAATATTATTATTATTATTATTATTATTATTATTATTATTATTATTATTATTATTATTGTTATTATTATAATTATCATTATTTTCTACAATATATATTATTTTAATAGACAATGACCCACATCACATGTACCTGCTCAATTTACAAATAGTAGATGGTCCACAGTAAAGCTTCGGCTTATCGGACTATAGGCTATAAAATTGTACATATTTGTATATAAATGTTTTTTTTCTAAGGGGCCAATAAAATATCTTGTATCTCTCTCTCTCTCTCTCTCTCTCTCTCTCTCTCTCTCTCTCTCTCTCTCTCTCTCTCTCTCTCTCTGTCTAATGGTTACTGAAGAATCTCTCTCTCTCTCTTTCTCTCTCTCTCTCTCTCTCTCTCTCTCTCTCTCTCTCTCTCTCTCTCTCTCTCTCTCTCTCTCTGTCTAATGGTTACTGAAGAATCTCTCTCTCTCTCTCTCTCTCTCTCTCTCTCTCTCTCTCTCTCTCTCTCTCTCTCTCTCTCTCTCTCTCTCTCTCTCTCTCTGTCTAATGGTTACTGAAGAATCTCTCTCTCTCTCTCTCTCTCTCTCTCTCTCTCTCTCTCTCTCTCTCTCTCTCTCTCTCTCTCTCTCTCTCTCTCTCTCTCTCTCTCTCTCTTTTTTATTATACCATATACATCATAATTTACAGAGGGTGTCACCACTACATTACATAGAATATCGTGACAACTTAGAGACTAAAGGTTACATAGTTAATGTTACCTATCTAAAAGCCTCACTCTGTTTTTATCACTGCTGTCTGTATTGTATCAGCCACTCGTTCACTTTACATTTAAAATTTTGCGTTGACAAGTTCGCAATATTTTCAATGTTTTGCTCACTGGCTATGAGTTTATTCCACCAGCTCACATAAGTGTAAATAAACTGTCTTTGGTGGTGCCATGTCCTGCACCGGGTTTGCAGCAGTTCCTCCGGGGCTGAGGTGACGGCTCTGGTAGCGACCTGGGCCAGTCGGAAAGGCTGCCGGAGTGACTGTAGGTGCGGCACACACTGTAGCTGCACCTTGAACATTACAGTGAGTCCCGCCACGTCACGCCGATGTTGGAGACTCTGTAATGCTGGCTGGTGTCCTACCTCTCTGATGAGCCTTGCCGCCCTCTCCTGTACCTTGTCCAGTAGAGACAGGTGCTTGTTGGCCGCACCTCCCCATGTCAGGCACGCGTATTCCAGGGACGAGCTAACCTGGGCTTTGTAGAGGACTTCCATTCCCCTACTGTCCAGGAGAGGTGACATTCTCCTCAGGGATGCCAGCTTCCCTGAGGCCTCCCTGGCGAGCTACTCTATGTGGGATCTGAAGGACAGCTTTCTGTCGTATGTGACCCCCAGCACCTCCACCTCGTCCTGTGGGGTCAGCGTGTCGCCTTGGAAGACGAGGCGTGGGGCCGTCCCGAGTCTGGAGATGGTGAGCAGCTGCGTTTTGTGTGCTGCAAATTTTACTTTCCACTTTTCGCCCCACGCTGCTATGCGGCTTAGAGTGGCGTTCAGCGTGCTGACAGTGGCGTCTTCCTCCTCAGGACCGTAGCAGAGAGACAGGGTGAGGTCATCCGCGTATGCTCTCGTGCTCGGGATAAGGTGCAGCAGGTCATTTATATAAACATTCCAGAGCAGAGGGCCGAGGCAGCTACCCTGTGGGACCCCCGCACGCCCATTGACGGTCACTTTGAAGTGTCTGTCCCTCAGGTAACTCTCGAGGAGTTTGAGGAGCGGCCCGTCCACACCGGCAGCGTAGAGCTTGGTGACGAGCGCCGGATGCCAAACTTTGTCAAAAGCTCCCTCTATATCGAGAGCGACGAGAAGGGCGGCCTTGCCCCTGTCCAGGGCAGCGCTCCACTCACTCGTGAGTTGCAGGTGCAGGTCTCCCGCCGACCTCCCCTTCCTGAAGCCGTATTGTCTGATGCTCAGAAGGTGGTGCCTATCAAGGTGCTGCGTGAGTCTCGAGGCCACTATCGTTTCCAACACTTTACTGAGCACCGGCAACAAGGACACAGGACGGTAATTTTTTGCTTCGGTTTTGAGCTTTTCTTGTGAATTGGCACCACACTGCTCACTTTCCACAAGTTGGGCCAGGTGCTGCTCCTCAAGCTATTATTGAAGATGGCGGCGAGACGGCGCACCAACTCCTCAGCACACTGTCAAAGCAGGCGGGGGCTGATGCTGTCAGGCCCCACCGCTTTCTTGTCGTCCAGGTCTCGGAGCAACACTTTCACTTCTTTTTCACTGGTTTCTATGCTCATTATTTTTTCACTCACTATCTGTGGTAGTATTTGTGGCGTTTTTTCTGGTTCGGAAATGCACATTTTTGCGGCGAAGTGGGCGGCCAGGAGATTCGCCTTGTCTGTGACGGTTTGAACTACACTACCGTCTGGCCGGATGAGAGCAGGCACCGAACATCCCCGCGTGTCACCCTGTTGTTCCTTAATGAGATTCCACCAACGTTTGCTGCCGACCTGACCACCCCTCAGTTTGCTCCTGAGGTTCGCCTTCCACTCATCCATGGCCCACTCTTGGGTGGCTGTCATGCGCGCTGTAGCCGCTCTGTGCCTTTGCCTGGTTCTGGCACTGGGGTGCCTCTTCAAAGCACGCCAGGCACGATACTTGGCATCAGCGGCAGCGCGGCACTCTGGGCCAAACCAGGGCTGGTCCGATGCCTTGGCGGTGTGGTTGGAGTGAGGCACCCATCTGAGCTGGAGGGCGTGGAGCAGCTCGCTGAGTCGCTGGACCTGCTGGTCAACCTCACCACTCAGCACTTCCCCCCAGTCTGTGTTCCTCATAGCAGCCCGGAGAGCGTCCCAGTTGGCCGCCTCCCACCGCCAGAGATTGCGAGTTCTCTCTCTCTCTCTCTCTCTCTCTCTCTCTCTCTCTCTCTCTCTCTCTCTCTCTCTCTCTCTCTCGTGTAATGGGTAATGAAGTGTGTGTGTGTGTGTGTGTGTGTGTGTGTGTGTGTGGTGATTGCATGTCTGTATGTGTGATGACAAATAATAATAACATTGCTATGGGTACACTATGTTAACGTTTTCTGGCAATGTCGAAGCGCAAGCTACCACACCTTGCCTGGTGATTTCGCTTCAAGGGCGTTCGGGCAATTTCAGAGAGACAGACTTCAAGACTGAGTAGAAATGAACAGGCAATGGGTGCCTTTATCTTTGATTTAGCCGTTGGTGGGCACTGTTTTCAATCCAGAAGTCCATGGGATCATTTTCTTGAATTGGGTCGTTCGCTATGGTATGGAAAAACTGGCAGACTTACCAGTCTACTTAATGTTAAACATAAGACGCCGTCAGCTGGAAAAGAAAAAAAATACGCTATTTGTGTGTTGTGAAACTAACTAATAATATATTAAAAACATTTTTAGCAACCATCATCAAGCAGAGGGCAAGAAATGTGGTAAGATGACCTAAATACTACGCATATTTTGCATACGCTAAATACTACGCTCTAGTTTGGGATGAACGGTATTTTTTTCTCTTTTTATAAGTTTACTTATTTAAGTTATACGATTAACATAAAACTAAAAATCCTATATAAAAGAAGCAACCGTGTTTTGATGTCAAATCTTAGCAGGACACTGGTGAAGATTATTTACATCGTGTCTCCCAATGTTTTCCCTGTGTTGCCACTTGTATGTTTACATCGTGTCTTCCAATGTCTTCCCTGAATTACCTCTTTTGTCTTTGGAAATATAACCCATCCTTTCACAACCTGATTCTTTCATGACATGTTCGTGCAGTCAACCTCAGTACTGGATTTGAAACAGCACTGATAACTAATATCTCTCTCATTTTTTTTTTTTTGTGTATGTGTGTTTGGAGAAGTCAGCATGTCTGATATAGGCCTGGCCATTCGACTCGGCCGTGAAAAACAGCTTCTATGAAGTTAGGTGTTCTGAGACGTCTCTGCCAGTTTTTCTGCCCCCCTCCTCCCCACTGCTATCTCTATACAAGGGTCTTAGAAAGGGTAGAATCAAAAGATTTTCGTCCTCGACCTGACAGTCTGCAGCTTCTTTCTCATTCCCGCAATGCTGCATCTCTAACTACCTTCTACCGCTATTTTCATGCTAACTGTTCTTCTGATCTTGCTAACTGTATGCCTCCCCTTGATCCCTTTCTCTGATAAATTCTGGAACTCCCTGCCTGCTTCTGTATTTCCTCCTTCCTGGAGTTCAAAACACTTATCCTTCATTTTTTTAATACCGCTTCGGACCCTATTTGGGGACCGATATCTCAGTGCGCTTTTTTTTTTTTTTTAATAAAATTTTTGTTGCCCTTGGCTGGTGTCCCTCTTACGTAAAAAAAAAAACATGGTCCCCACACTCGTATGGTGGTTAATGTTGCTGGTGACGAAAAGTTAACTGCTCACTGTTCAAGTAAATCTAGTGAATATTAAGCGAAGGAACCTTCTGTTACCTCCCATACTTGAAAAAGTAAATCTATAATGATTATGAATTTTTTTTTTTATGATAAGTTTTACGGCCTGCTTCATAAAGGTTCCCTCTTTCACCTGCCAAGAGTCTCTCCTCACATTTCTCTAGAGACCTCATACTGGTTCAGATTTGTAGGTGTTGGGTCCTCTTGAAACCATAGTTCAGCCACCGCTGCTGTCCCCTCTGCCTGAAGAATATATTCATCAGGAATCCAGGAGAAGGCTCTCTGTGGTCGCTGTATGTGAGGCTTAAAGACTTAATGATTGTAAAAATAATGTTTGGATTTCACAAGAAAACAATACAAGGTCTCAGGAGACTGATAGAATTGTGGAAGAAGGGCAGACACATCGGGGATATATGTATTTGGGGGTATTTGGGAGGTATATTGATGCGTGTTCGATGGAATATACCAGCAAGAGCACAATAAATATTATATATTCGTATCTTACCAGCCTCAAGTGTTACTTCGAAAAATTTAAAAAGTGTTTATTTTAGTAGAGCAGCGTACTGTTGTAGTTTATGTTGTATCGAGGAATGAACACACGTAATAAGGTTGGTGTAGGAGACGTAATTTGTGGGTACAGGAGCCTCTCTGTTGAGTCGAAGTTCTCCTACAAAAGCCTCCTGAATAAAGATAACAAGTGGGTGATGAAGATACACATGAGCGCAAAGGGCAGCAAGCTTGTGGAAAGCAGTTGCTCCACAAGCATTCCAGGATATGTGTAACGAATCTCTGTTATCGAAGAGCATGTGTCTAACTTACGAGTGTCTAGGTGGGGACAAATACCAGAAAGAGGAGTGGTACAAGAGGGAATGCGAACACTCTTGATCTCATCATTGCGAAATTCTACAGTACTAAACCTTTCTTGTGGTGATGAGATGGAAGTGAAAACAGTGTGTTGTGCGTCCACTAGCAGGGTGAGTGTTTCCTCCACGCTGATTGTCTTCAGCCCCTCTCTCATCGCCGCAATGTTGCATCTCTAGCGGTCTTGCACCGCTATTTTCATGCTAACTGCTCTTCTGATCTTGCTAACTGGATGCTTCCCCTCCTCCCGCGGCCTCGCTGCACAACTCTTCTTTCTCTCACCTCTATTCTGTCCATCTCTCTAATGCAAGAGTTAACCAGTATTCTCTGTCATTCATGCCTTTCTCTGGTAAACTCTGGAATTCCCTAACAGCTTCTGTATTTCCATCTTCCTTTGACGAATTCCTTTAAGAGGGAGGTTTCAAGACACTTATCCTTAAATTTTTGACCACCGCTGTAGATTCTTTTATGGGACTGGCATCTCAGTGGGCTTTTTTTTTTTTAGATTTTTGTTGCCTTTGGCCAGTGTCCCTCCTACATAAAAAAAAAAAAAAGCTAGCTTGATTGGTGATTAGGCTGACCATTCAGGCTTCCATGGTTTCTAGACGTGATTCGGAGGCGGCATAACGATTCTTTAACTCGTCCACAATACTGCCAAGAGCTTGTGCCTGTGGTGAGGAAGAGGCAGCGGCTGAACCCTACAGTGCACCAGCAGAAGTTTGTTGTGACAGCTGAGGCGCGGGCAAAGAATGTGACAAGGATGGACCTGCTGGTGAAGAATGCAGGAGGTGACTCAGGAAAACTCCACATTATAACGATCATGTTAATGGGGTTACCATTTTAATGAAAACGATGGGCGTTTTAAACTCATGGCAGCTCCTCGTTTATGGTCGGATCTACTCCCACCGGGTAATGAGTCACCAAGAAGTCGATAATTTACGAGGCCTAGTGGGATAATCTTGACTGCTAAGTGTAAGTGAAAGAAATTCACCAGCCTGCACACTTTTCACGATGTCTTGGCGCTTACGAGAGATGTACACAAACATAGAAGTTACTAGTGACATCGTTATCTCTACTTGCTGCGCGACCAGCACCTCTTTTAATAGAACTCACTTCTAACTGGCGATGACTGTCACAACAAACATCTGCTGGTGCACCGTCGGGTTCAGCCGCTACCTCTTCCTCGCCACAGGCACAAGCTCTTGGCAGTGTTGTGGACGAGTTAAAAAATTGTTATGCCGCCTCCGAATCACGTCTGGAAACCATGAAAGCCCGAATGGTCAGCCTAATCACCAATCAAGCTAGCGTTTTTTTTTTTTTTTATGTAGGAGGGACAATAGATTCTTGATGAATAAATTCTTCTGGCAGGGGGGATAGCACCGGATGCTGAACTTTTGTTTTAAAAGGACACAGCACCTACAAGAATCCACTCACCAGAGGGCCCGGGAAGTGAAATCCACAGGCTGGAGTGCAGTGGGAATACAGTGGTATCTCTGCGTAGGCAGAGAAACAGCAAGAAGCCCAGGCGTGCAGCTTTCCTATGTCAGACAAGGAACCAGCGAGAGACAGAGAAGGCGAGGTGTGCTCCGTGTGGAGGCAGGCTAGTGTCTGCCCTGGCTCGCCAGCGTGGCTGTGGCGTTGCCTCGGAATCCCCGGGGACCAGGGAGTAGGAGGGACCAGGGATAGTAACGAGGTCGTCAGACTTGAACTACGTGTATAGCAAGGCTGGCAGAGCTTATGTAAAGAGGCCACCAGGGCGTAGGTAGTTAAGCCGGCCCGATGTGCATATATATCCCACACACGGTCTCCTAAACAAGAATCTACTGGAAGTAGATTAAGAGTTAGGAAGATCTGCTAAGCAGGTCAGCACCCAAATTATCTTTCCCTGCCACGTGAACGACTCAGAAGGGAAAAACGCCCAACGAAGTAGTCGATCATTCTTTCCTTTAAAGGTTGACAGGTACAACAGAGGCTTGTGATCCATCTCCAAAACAAATTCCTTACCGCGAAGGTAGAAATCAAACCGGCTGACAACGAAGACAATCGCAAGACACTCCCGCTCAATCGTGGAGTACCTTGTTTTACGCTCGAGTAAATTCCGACTGGCGTAGGCGACGGGATGGGGACGGTCGTCTTAGTACTGGAAAAGGACTGCTTCAATTCCACGGCTGGAGGCATCGGTCCTCATTACGAAGATCAGATCCGGGCTTAGCAGACGGAGCTCTGGTGGCGAGACCAACTTGTCCTTCAGGTGTCTGAACCGCACCAACAAGTCTTCACTCCAGACCAAAGGTTCGGAAACAGTCTTCTTCAGCAAATCGGATAAGGGCCCGGTGTATTCAGCTGCTTGTGGGATAAACATGAGGTAAAAGGACTCAAGCCCAAGGGAAGCTTTGAGAAGTTTCTTGCTGGCAGGTGGAAGCATGCTGGTGATGGCTTCGGTCTTGTCATGCTGTGGTCGAACGTTCGTCCTGTCGATGTTGAATCCGAGGTAACGAATGGAGGTGACTCCGAAACAACACTTGTATGGTTTCGTGGTGAGATGATGAGCTTTGGCCCTGTCGGTAAGAGGTATCTGGAAATACTTGGATCCTGAGAAATTATGCAAATCCTCGGTAATGCTGCAGATGGGTTCAGCATGGAAAACAATGATGGAATTTAATTGACGGTAGTCAATAGCTATCCTATACGAATTGTCTTGTTTCCTTACCATCACAACAGGAGAACAGTGAGGAGAGGACGAGCGTTGGATGATTCCTTGATGGAAGAGAGTCTCGACTTCTTGATTAAAAGATGGTTGAAGATGGACAGGGACTGGATAAACCTTGGCTTGAACTCGGTCGGTCGTGGTGAGAGTGATGTCGTGTTTCGAGGTAGTGCAATGACCTGGAGCATCTGAAAAGACATCTTTAAATTGTCCTAAGAGGTCTTCAATGCTAAAGTGCTGGTCCCAGGCGAGGGATTCTCCTACTTGAGGCTTACCGGTAGCAAGGACCTCTGAGGAACTCTGGGTCGGGAGCTGAAAACCCTTGCTGGAAAACTGCTCATCGATGACGGCGGGTCCATCTTTCCCAGGCGCGGAGAGTGTGCCTCTAGTACTGTCACTTCCTCCAGGACTCGTACACACTGAACGTGGGCCCTGCGGTAGTACTTCTTCAGTATGTTAATGTGAAAGACTTTAGGCCCTTGGGGAAGATCAACGAGATAGTCAACTTTGCCCTTTTCTGTAGGATCCTGTAGGGACCCTTCCAGGATACAAGGAGCTTACTGGTGTCGCAGGGTAGAAGAACGAGGACCTCGTCCCCTGGCTTGAAACTCCTATCTTGAAATCGAGGTCGAAGTAAGTCTTGTAGAGGCGGCGACTGACCAGCATTTTGGGCGGCGACCTTGCTGCATTCTTCCAGTTTGTCTCGTTTCTCCAGAACGTATTGGAAGCTCGTCCGCTCGTCCTGTCGAAATGTCTAGTCCTCCCAAAGGCCACGCAATACGGAGAAAGGACCATGGACGCTCAGGATGGCTTTCAGGGGACCGTGTAGCCTTTCAATGCAACCGTTGCCACTGGGGTGGTAAGGCGTGGTGAAGACCAGCTTGACTCCCAGTAGCCGATGTAGTTCTTGCCGAAGTGAATTGGGTCCCACGATCAGAAAGAACCTCACGAGGGATGCCAACTCAGGAGAAGATGGTGAGAAGAGCTTCAGCCACTGAAATTGAATCTATGTCCTTTAGTGGCAGGGCCTCAGGGGAACCTGTGGAAAAGTCAAGGAGGGTTAGGATATATCTGTGTTCGACAGAGGAAGGAGGGGAGTTGTTTCGAACTTGGTCGATCTCTCCTGTTGCAGCCTTGGCTCGTGCGATGGTCAGTGTATCACAGGACATCTGGAGACGACCAAACTCCTCAGGAGTGACAGACAGTGGCAGGAGATCAGGAAGATTAAGATGAAGGCGCTTCATCCTAGCTGTGGAACTGGAGTGCAGTGGGAAGACAGTGGTGGTGTCTGGTCAGCCGGTAGAACCAAGGGGGAGAAACAGCACGAAGCCCAGTCGTGCAGTTTTTCCAGGTGAGACGAGGAACCAGCGAGAGACAGAGAAAGCGAGGTGTGCTCTGTGGGGAGGCAGGCTGGTGTCTGCCCTGGCTACCCAGCCTGGCTGTGGCGTTGCCTCAGAATCCCCAGGTACCAGGGAGTAGGAGGGGCCAGGGGTAGTAACGAGGTCGGCAGACTTGAACTACGTGTATAACAAGGCTGGCAGAGCGCATGTAAAGAGGCCGGCAGGGCGTAGGTAGTTAAACTGACCCGATGTGTATCTATATCCCTCACATTGATAGATGGAGGAATTGAGTTTTTGAGGTATTGAACAATACCAAGTTTGTTGTACCCCTATCAGAAATTTTAGAGAGAGATCAGAAGTCAGGCGTTCTGTGGCCTCCCTGCGTGAACTGTTTACTTCCTGAAGGATTGGAAGTCTATGAAATGACGTGGAAAAATGCAGTGTGGTATCATCAGCGTAGGAGTGGATAGGAAAAGAAGTTTTTAAATTTAGATCATCGATGAATAATAGGAAGAGAGTGAGTGACAAGACAGAACCCTGAGGAACACCACTGTTAATAGATTTACGAGAACAGTGACCGTCTACCACGGCACCAATAAAACGGTCAGAAAGATTGAGTTACAGTTGAAATTAAGTTACAGAGAGAAGAATAGAAGCCATAGGAGGGTAATTTAGAAATCAAAGCTTTGCGCCAGACTCTACCAAAAGCTTTTGATATGTCTAAGGGAACAGCAAAATTTTCACCAAAATCTCTAAAACAGAATAATCAAAACTCAGTAAGGAAAGCCAGAAGATCAATAGAATGGCCTTCACCGAACTCATACTGACGATCAGAAGGAAGGTTCTGAAGTGATAGATATTTAAGAATCCTCCTCTTGAGGATAGATTAAAAAAAACTTTAGATAGGCAGGAAATTGAGGCAATAGAACGGTAGTTTGAGGGATTACAACGGTCACGCTTTTTAGAAACAGGGTGATTGAAGACAAACTTCTAGCAAGAGCGAAAGGTAGATGTTGACAGAAGGAGTTGAAAGAATTTGACTAGGCAAGGTGCAAGCACATAGGCGCAGCTTCAGAAAAACAATGGGAGGGACCCGATCAAGTCCATAAGCCTTCCGAGGATTTAGACCAGCGAGGGCATGAATAATATCATTGCGAAGAATTTTAATGGGTGGCATGAAGCAGTCAGAGAGTAGAGGAGAGGGAGGAACAAACCCTGAATCATCCAAGGTACAGTTTTTTAGCAAAAGTATGAACAAAGAGTTCAGCTTTAGAGATATATGTGATAATAGTGGTGCCATCTGCTTGAAATCAATGAGGAAAAGAAGAAGAAACAAAGTGTTTGGATATGATTTTGACTAGATACCAGAAGTCACGAGGGGAGTTACATCTTGAAAGATTTTCACACTTTCTATTAATGAAGGAGCTTTTGGCTTGTTGGAGAACAGACTTGGCATGGTTCCGGGCAGAAATATAAATCACATGAGATTCTGGTGATGGAAGGCTTAAGTATCTTTTGTGGGCTACCTCTCTATCTCGTATAGCATGAGAACAAGCTGTGTTAAACCAAGGTTTGGAAGGTTTTAGGTCGAGAAAAAGAGTGAGGAATGTACACCTCCATGCCCGACACTTTTACCTCTGTTATGCGCTCGGCACACAGAGACGGGTCTATGTCACGGAAACCGTAGTCATTCCAAAGGAAATCAGCAAAATACCTCCTCAGGTCCCCCCAGCTAGCAGAAACAAAACGCCAGAGGCACCTCCGCTTAGAGGGATCCTGAGGAGGGATTGGAGCGATAAGACAAGATAGATATTGTGATCGGAGGAGCCCAATGGAGAAGATAGGGTAACAACATAAGCAGAAGGACGAGAGGTTAAGAAAAGGTCAAGAATGTTGGGCGTACGTCCAAGACGGTCAGGAACACGAGTAGGGTTTTTGCAGCATAGACCAAATTGGTCTAGGTCGTGGAGGATAGCAAAGCTGAAGGCTAGTTCACCAGGATGGTCAGTGAAGGGAGAAGAAAGCGAAAGCTGGTGGCGAACATTGAAGTCTCCAAAAATGAAGATCTCCGCAAAAGGGAAGAGAATCTAAATCTGACCTCCTTTCGAAATTAAGTAGTCTTATAGTCAGAGGAGTTAGGTGAGAGGTATACAGCACAGATAAATTTAGTTTGAGAGTGACTCTGTAGTCGTGGCCAGATTGTGGAAAACTCGGAAGATTCAAGAGCGTGGGCACGAGAGCAGGTTAAGTCATTGCTCGCATAAACACTATATCCAGCTTTGGATTGAAAATTAAGACAAAGAAAGTAGGAGGGAACAGAAAAGGGGCTACTGTCAGTTGCCTCAGACACCTGTGTTTCAGTGAGGAAAAGAAGATGAGGTTTAGTGGACGACAGGTAGTGTTCTACAGATTGAAAATTAGATCTAAAACCGCGAATGTTGCAGAAGTTAGTGAAGAAAAGTTGAGGGGAGTACCAAGACACTTAGGGTCGATACCATAAGTGCAGTCCGACCTCGGGACATTTGTGGTCCCTTCCCAAGATAGGGACTCCGAGGCTAGTGTAGGAGTTCCCTTGATAATTTTGAATTTTCAGTGAAGGGTGAATGTGTAGTTAGGTGTTTGTAGTTTTTGTGTAATGAAGGAGAGTTGTCTTAAGAGGGCAGGATGGGACTGCCCCCTTCTGTTGTAGGACACAAAGGGAAACGTTCGGTGAGGTCACGGCTAAGTTTAATGATAAGTTCACAGCATCCCCTGATCCAGTGCTTTAGATCTCATTGGAAGTAATTATCGTTTCGGGAGGTGCCTACTGCCTCCTCCTTATGTGTGCCTCCTTGCGTGTACTCCAGTCATCTTGTTAGCTCTCTTTTCGTTTTCTGTCCTTTTCTTTTAATTTATGTTTTTCACAAATAAATCCAGAGCTGCCTTGTAGGCTTCATTATAGGTAATTAGGATGGGTTTCAGCATTGCGTGGTCCGTTATCTTGGTCGAAACACGAAGAGTAAGCGAAGGTATGAGAAGCACGACCTGTTACTATGAATGAGACGAGAGTCAGAGAGAGAGAGAGAGAGAGAGAGAGAGAGAGAGAGAGAGAGAGAGAGAGAGAGAGAGAGAGAGAGAGAGCAGTGGGAGACAAGACAAGAATAATACATGTTATGCAACTATTGGTGGTGACCATTCCTGTACAAGAAGCCAGAAACAGCTCCACGGAGATAACGGGCGTGCGCACACGCTCGCACACACACACACACACACACATACACACACCTATCACATAGCAAGATACACGTGTTGAGTTGCCTTATCTGCCGATCACAGTTCCCGCCAAGTTCAGTTCTTGTCGTGACGAATGTTTGATCAAGGAAACGTTTTGTTCTGTTGGGGAAAGATAAGGAGGGTGCCGTTATGGGGATGGGGGATGTGGCGGTAGTATTTATTGACGCAGGTAGCGAGGACAGCACCAGTAAGAGAAATGACGTTAACAGTAACGGTAGCATTATCGGAAGTACTACTAACAACGCTACTATGGCACTTCACACCATCGTGGCATTCAGTCTGGCTCTCAGTGTGGTCCTTACCGTACCCCTGACAGCCGCATACCCACCTCATCCTCGGCCTGCCTCCTCTGACGCTATCTTCATGCATCCCATCATCGCTAACGGCAGCAGGGTAGCCGTATCCGCTATGAGCGAAGCTTTCCTCTTCTGTTGGGTGGACGGCGCTCCCGCACACCAGGTGTGGAGGGGTAGTAGTAGTAGTATAGTAATAGTAATAGTAGCATTAATACTAGTGATTATTGGTGCTGCAACGTAATATTAATAAAGACTAAAACGTAAAGTAAAACGTAGTAGTAGAAAAAATTATAATAGTAGTAGTAGTAGTTAGTAGTAGTAGTAGCAGTAGTAGTAGTAGTAGTAGTAGTAGTAGTAGTAGTAGTAGTAGTAGTAGTAGTAGTAGTAGTAATAGCAGCAAGAACAGCAGGATATGGAATTAAACTTGGCTGTATTACTACTAGTATTACTACTAGTAGTAATACAAATGCTGCTACTAATACTACTAATACTAATACTACAACTGCTACTACTACTACTACTACTACTACTACTACTACTACTACTACTACTACTACTACTACTATTACTACTAATGCTACTACTATTAGTACTACTATTACAAATAATACAAATAATAATGGTAATGATAATAATAATAATAATAATAATAATAATAATAATAATAATAATAATAATAATAATAATAATAATGACAATAACATCAATCATTGGTAATAATAATTTGTTACCGTTATTAGGTCGAGTGGTGGGATCCTTTGAACGCCCCAGTGCCGCAGTGGAGTCCCGGTGCCTCCCGTTACCAGCTGGGCTAAGGAACACACCTGCCTCACGCCTACCTAGTCTTTGTTGACTTTCGCCAGCCAGGCGTTTACACATGTGTGGCTGGAGGACCTGCAGCGATGAAAGAAGGGCGTGCCAGTGTGATTGTGACTCTTGCTACGCCTTGACACACCGTCTACTACAACATTCCCTGATACCTCCATTCTACACCTATCTGAAGACATCATCACCATAGTTGATATAATATATTTATTTTCCACCTATTATTTATTCCTTATTGACATTGTTATTTATTGGTAAGGGCTGTGACCAGCATTTATAAATAAAAGAAAAAAATAATGAAACGATAATGGTAATTTGCTCAAATTATATATATATTGTGTTTTTGTACGCAAACACACACACACACACACACACACACACACACACACACACACACACACACACACACACACACACACACACACACACATGTACATGTATTTTTCACACATGTACAGATATTTCTCATATTAACACATTGGAAAAGTGGTCATATTAAAAATACAAAAAATAAATAAATAAATAAAACGACGTCGAAAAAAAATGAACACAAATTTATCTGTCCTAAAAGGACAGCAGCAGAAAGTTGTCAGTAATTGTAATGAATGCACAAAAGCCTTAACAAACAATACAGAATATAAAGCTGAAAGTATTTACACAAAAATTGTAAATACTGAAAAAAAAGATAGATAAATCTTGCACCAAATCATCTTAAGCAAAACATGATAGATATAAATTAATAAAGAAAAAAAATATTGAAGCTAAGCTAAGCTGTCCGTCTGTGGACATATTCTATGTGTGAGGCGTCGCTCAGGAATTGCAATGGCCCATCTCTTAACGCGTTACACGCGTCTCTCACATTATGTCTCGGAAAACACAACCATACTGTGACGACTGCTTAGTGCTGCTTAAAGTGCGGCACTTCGTGATGGAGTGTCCCGTTCTGGTGGACGTGCGGGAGCGATACCTCTTCCGTTGCCATTGTGAAGATGGAATTTTTCGGATGTCACTAATACTTGGAGAAAGGACTCTTTCCCGGAATATATGAGGCCTTCATGTTTGGGCTTTTAAATTAATTTTAGCTTGGATTTAAAAAAAAATTATATTAATTTGAATTATTTTACTAGTAATATACTATTAGGCATAACTTTTACCTTGCACTTGGAGAACCTAGAGGCCAGTGAAGAAAGAACGTAGAAAAACGCTGGGTCCTATGGCCTGCATCACTGGGATCAATGTCTTGGGCACATAACAACTAATAATAACTCCAGATGTCTATGTCTGTGGGGTTAGTACCTTGGAGACGAAACGAACAACGACATATATACCGTTCTGGGTCAAAGGGGACCATTAACGATTCACTTGAAATTAACACATTCAAATGCCATCCCTCTTACTTTGTTGCTCTTCACTTTTCGCTGATTTACCCCATTTTCCTTTCCTTCTCCATGTGATGGTGCGCCTCTCAGAGACTGCACTGGACCATCTCCGGACAGGCCACATGTTTCTCACCCATGGATATCTCATGTCATGGTTAACACAACCATTTTTATGATCACTGCGTTATGTCCAGACGAGCAGGCCAGATCGGCATGCATGACCGTTAACGGGCACATTTGATGGGCAAACTGTCAGATTGCCCGAGTGCCCTTTGAGCGAAATCACCAGGCGGGGTGTGGTAGCTTGAACTTCGACACTGCCAGAATACGTTAACATACCGTACCCATAGCAAGGTTATTATTATTTGTTATCACACACACAGACATACAAACACCACACACACACACACACACACACACACACACACACACACACACACACACACACACACACTTCCTTACACATTACACGAGAGAGAGAGAGAGAGAGAGAGAGAGAGAGAGAGAGAGAGAGAGAGAGAGAGAGAGAGAGAGAGAGAGAGCTTGATTTATTGTCAAATTACAGACAATTGGATGAAGTAGATATCTAATTTCACCCAGTACCACATCATTCATAATTACAAAAAAAAATTATAACCAGTCATGAGAAATAAATTCTACAGCAATTACATTGTAGGAACAATATGATATACCTACAAGCACAAGAAAATAAACAACTAAAAATTACTCATAGATCACAAAAACTCCTGGACAAATTATCACAGTCATCCAGCCAAAAATCATAACCGTGGTGCAAAAGCCATGTATTTCTTTAATATTTTTTTCCACCACTCCATTCTGTAACATCCATATAATCTGCAGTCACATCATCAATGTTATTGTTCCGGAATTCTCTCACACATGAACACCTCAATACATAATGCTCTAAACTAAAGTGTGACCATTTTCTTCCCTACACATCCTGAACCGTGCTTTCTCAATGTTAAATACTTATTTGTACTTCCAATAATACTTGTAACCTAGCCTCATCCTCATCTTCACCGCATCACTTCTTACACCATCTCTTCCATAGGTAACACTTACATGGTTACTAACCGTATCATAATGTTCAAATGTACTACTGTTGACATGTACCCTAGCCATCCTAGTTCTTTCTATACAATACTGTTCCTTCCTAACTACACTCCTTATTTGCCGAATTGATAAGTTACATATCACATCAATTACATCTCTCTAAGCCCCACACTTGGCCAGCATATCTGCCTTTTCATTTTGGGGAATGCCAACATGAGAGGGTACCCAATAAAATGTAACATTAATTCTCCTCAAAATGGCTTTACATAGTGACACAGTTACTGCATATACAGGTTTCCGACTATTAAGTGAATTTAGTGCCGCCCTACTGTCCACAAAGATGCGCAGATCCTTACCTTTAGTTAACACTTCACGAAGAGCTACATAAATAGCATACATGATGATATGCCATCAGACAATCGAATAGCTACTGTACTTTCACACGACTCAAGAGACACACACACACACACACACACACACACACACATACACTCTTTAGTAACCATTAGACAGACAGAGAGAGAGAGAGAGAGAGAGAGAGAGAGAGAGAGAGAGAGAGAGAGAGAGAGAGAGAGAAAGTATGGAACATGCCACCCGTACCGAGACTCTTGAAGGATAGGCTATCAGCGACACAATCTCTCTTTCTCTCTCTCTCTCTCTCTGCTGAAGTAAGGTTTTATTGAGATACTACATAAAACTATGATAATTTATGGAGACATTGCTATCCTGGTAAATAGTCGAGTCGGTAACTCGAGCTAAATAATTTCTATAACATTCACCTAAATCCTCACGTAAATTGTATACCGCATTTATATAGAGAGCAAAAATTACACACGGACAGGTACTTACACTATGAGAAACAATTCATAATACAGTAGCTAATCACTGCTCTTCTCTAAGTGACGACTGTGTCGAATTGCCAGTTACTCTTTTCCAGTCGATTATCTATTTATTGATTTATCCTATATTCCTGCGAACATGCACATGTTCATATTTTTCATGTGTATTGAGTACGTACGCTATCTTTTGGCAAGAATGAAATTCGAGTAAAATTTCTCATAACGAAAATAAAAATACCGCTTATATTTACATGTCTTCAAAAATTAATCCGGCAGTGTAAGGGTTAGGGGTTATCAAGAACTCCATCATTTGACTATTGGTACCTACCATAAGAATAGTATTACCATAGTTTCTTTTTTTTCACATTTACATAATAAGTTTGTGTTGGTTAAAGTAGGAAGTCAATCGCCATATAATACTTAAGGGCAAAAACATGTTGGTGTTTATATCTTGTAACTGAATTAAACATCATGCCTTGGTATTATAACAACAGAATAAAAATAAATAAATAAGTAAATAAAAAAGATGAGGTGACGTATAAGACTGCAGCAGAAAATTAATCTTCTGTGTCTAATGATCAAGCGGTTGAGTTGAATTCCATAATTACAATGATAATATGTGGTGAATGTTTTCCAATGAATATTGGTGTTAGGCATTCCTTGATGTATGCTAGTTATTGTTTTTTTTTGTCTTTGCCTAGATTCTTAAAAAAAACAGCATCAATCATCTCCCTCCTTGTCTCATATATATATATATATATATATATATATATATATATATATATATATATATATATATATATATATATATATATACATATTACATATTATTATATATATTATTATATATTATTATATTATTATTATTATATATTATATATTGTTCATTTAATTATTTCTAGGGAAAGCAATAAGTGGATGACAGTGTAGTACTTCAAGACTGAGTAAAAATGAAGAACCAATGGGTGCCTTTATCTTTGACTTAGCCATTGGTGGGCAATGCAGAAGTGCCAGGTAGGTTTTCATTCCTGAAATCCAAGGGATCATTTTCTTGAATTGGGCCGTTCGCTATCGTATGGAAAAACTGCCAGATTCACCAGTCTTAATGTTACACATAAAACGCGGTCAGAAGGGAAAGGAAAAAAAAAAAAAACGCTATTTATGTGTTGTGAAAGTAACTAATGATATATAAAGAACATTTTTAGCAACCATCATCAACAAGAGGTCAAGAAATGTGGCAAGACGAGCTAAGTACTACGCATATTTTGCATACGCTAAACACTACACTTTAGTTTGGGATGTATCATCACCTTGGGATGAACGGTATTTTTTCTCTTTATATAAGATTACTTATTTAAATGATACGATTAACATAAAACTAAAAATCCTATATAAGAGAAGCAACCGTGTTTTGATGTCAAATCTTAGCAGGATACTGCTGAAGATTGTTTACATTATGTCTCCCAATGTTTTTCCTGTGTTGCCGTTTGTATGTTTACATCGTGTCTTCCAATGTCTTCTCTGAATTACACAACCTATCCTTTCTCAACTTGATTCTTCTTTCATGACATGTTCGTGCAGTCAACCACTATAAAGATTTGAAACAGCACTGAGAACTAATATCTAATTATTTATTTATTTATTTATTTATTTATTTATTTATTTTTTTTTTTTTTTGTGTGTGTGTGTGTGTGTGTGTGTGTGTGTGTGTGTGTGTGTGTGTTTCGGAGAAGTCGGCGTGTCTGATATCGGCCTGGCTATTCGACTCGGCACGGTTTCAGCCGTCACAATATCATACCAGCACAAATAGTACTTGCTTGAATCTTTTTGGGATTTGCCAGATAAGTCATTAGTCCGGCGGAAAGATGTTCCAAACTAAATATGTAGTAGAAGACTAGAAATAAATGTGAAAACACTGAGAACCAAGTTGCGAGTATTTTCCTTGTAATAATTGTTCAGTAGAATGCGCATCATCAGATCCAGTGCATACTGTTATCATCAACACTTAGAAGTAATATTTGTAGCATATTGGTACAGAACGTCAAAATATATCACGAGAGGAATTTTTAGAATGTGTTTCTCCAAAGAACTGTGGGAGCGTTGACCAATCCCTACATGAAAACAGCCGGCCATCATCGGCAACTTGTCCCATACTAAACGCCCCAGTTGTTATCGTTTATACGCAGATGATTAATATTTGTAAACATGGTTTTGTTTTAAGATGCGGTGATATATGTACAATATCAACAATGAAAGAAAGAACTTGGTGTACAATGTTAATTTTGTTTTCTTTATTTTTTTATTATTTATTTATTTATTTTTTTATTTAAAGTAAAAATATGTGTATGTCATGCAGCCATCATTTACTCTTACATGAATTTTGTTTCAGGTTTATATACTCTCCCTGTTGGTATTTTTTGACAGTTCAAGATAAAAAAAATTGTGGGAATCATTGACATAATGAAAGGTAATAAAAAAAAAATATTGAAGATAGAAAGCAAGAGGATTGCAGTATTGCTTTTTATGAAGATAATAGTTATATATATATATATATATATATATATATATATATATATATATATATATATATATATATATATATATATATATATATATATATATATATATATATATATATATATATATATATATATATATATATATATATATATATATATATATATATATATATATATATATATATATATATATATATATATATATATATATATATATATATATATATATATATATATATATATATATATATATATATATATATATATATATATATATATATTACTTTTGTTTTGTGCATTTTTTTTTTTTATATGTGACCGGAGAATTGGCACATAAAATTTGGGTATGTGTATATTTGTGTACCTCAAACATCACTCCAGGCGTAACTGTGGATACTGCCCACAGTAACATATCAGTGGATCCAAGCCCCAGTAGTGTGATATTTGACACAGCACCCTTAAGCCGTTAAACCCCCAAAAAGTTCATAGGCAGGTCCTTCGAGAAAAACCACATTAGATGGAAAGCTTTATGTCAATTTTCCAGGGAATGGAACTAAACCTCTTGCACTTGAAATGCTAGATTAGCTAGAAGCTCTGAGAGGAAATCAGGGATAGTGTGAAGAGGTGTGTAGTGTCCCTGTCAACCTAAATGACAACAATTGCAGAATTTGCTTCGTGCTACAAGAAGCATCATCCCTTATTATCAGTTGTTTCATTGAAGTACAAGAAGTTGAAAATTTGTTTATCATGGAAAGGATTTTTTCTTTATATTCTTTCTTTTATTACATTCAAGGAAATTCATTATGAATGGGAGACGTCATCTATTTTCTCATGGGCTGGAAAGTGGCATGGTCTTAACGGAACACGTGTCCCACTGCAGTTCAACAACGACTAGTCACAGACACCCATTACCTCATTCTGCCTGAAGATGTTGGACGAAACGTCGTATATATGGAGCTGTCTTTTGGATAGCTCCTCGGTGGCTTGCTGACCAAAACAGAGATTTACCAAAATAGAAATAATTCATCAGAAGCATTCAACTTTGTTTAAAATATAATTTATTTCCTGGCTAGACTAATGCATTTTCTTGTAATTAATCACTTGCATGTATTTCTCAAGTGTTTATATCAAATGTATGCTGCTCAGTGATTTACTGATAATATTTGATATATATATATATATATATATATACGAGTATATATATATATATATATATATATATATATATATATATATATATATATATATATATATATATATATATATATATATATATATATATATATATATATATATATATATATATACATATATATGTCTTTTAAAGTGTTGTTAATGGATGCTGGTCAGTAATTTATTAATAAGATTATGTATTTTCTTATACATTTTTAATACTAAAAAACTTCACAACATATAAAAATAAGAGTATCTTTAAGCACATATTAATCCCAACCTCAAGATCATCAAATCAGTTATTTCTCATATTTAGATTAGGAAGGACAAGGATTTATAGTTTTGAATGTGATATGCTTATGATATAAAGTCAATGAAACTACTGAAAAAAAAAAAATCATATAATAATAACACAACATTCTCAAGTAGCTAGAAATTTATTACCCAATATATTAAGTTTCCATGGTGAATTGCAAATACTTGACGGATAAGTTCTTTGTCCTGTAACCTTTGTATGACCCACATTCACGTTACCAGCATCTGTGCATGTGAGGATATGTGTTCATTACCTGCGGCTCGTTCTTGCAAGGGTATTCTTCTATTCATGTAATGGTTATGCAGGCGTATGCATAGTGAAATTATTGCACATTATACTAGTTTAAACTGGAATCCCCATGAAGGCATTTGAAGAGTGTTTCAAGAAAGCCAAAAGTTTGTTCTACAACAATATATCTCTTTGCATGGTTACTGGTGCTTTGCTGCTGCGCGGGATCGGCAAGTTTGAGCAGGAAGGGTTCCTACAGATATCCGCTATCTCCTAAATTAAGAGCAAAATATAATAAAATTTTCATATGATATGCGTTTCGAGTCTCCCTCGGAAATGAACGTGGAATTTAAGGTAATTTTTTTTTCACATAAATTATGTGAAAAAGAAAGAATAGTGCGGCATACAGGACTGGAGTCAAAATGGAATGGCTATTATTAACTAATCTAATAACTTTTCCTTCCACAATATTGTATCATCATTTGCGTCATATGAATATTAAATATGAAATTATCTAATTTGAAAACAGGGTCAGAGGTGACCCTCTGAAGTGGAAAATGTTTGTTGCAAATAGAGTTACAGAAATTCAAAGCTTAATACCACCAAGTTCTTGGCATCATTTCCCTGGACATGAGAATCTAGCTGATTTAGTTTCTAGAGTTGTCTTAGGAGATGAGATTGAGTCAATTAAATTGTGGCTCACTGAACCTCTTAGAATAAGTATAAAGGAAACAGAGTCAATTTGTACAAATGAACAGTACAAGACTAATGAGGATCTAGCATGTGTAAATGTACACACATGTATGTGTTTGAGTTTGAGAGGTGGGGTGACTTTAGTAAGATTTCTGGTATGTTGTTGCTTGGGTGTTGAGGTATGCACATAATTGTATAACACCTGATAATAAGATTTCTGGTGTGTTGTTGCTTGGGTGTTGAGGTATACACTTAATTGTATAACACCTGATGATAAGATTTCTGGTCCTCTTTCATCCAAGGAGTTGGATGATGCCAAGGTAAAGGTGTTTTATCATATGCAGAGATATATATTTCCTTATGAGATTAAGGCTCTGCTAAGTGACAAGCCTCTTCATAAGGGGTCTAAGTTGAGTAATCTAGATCCTTTTCTTGATGGTAAAGATTTATTGAGAATCAGAGATAGATTGGAAAATGCAGAATTAAGTTTTGACTGCAAACATCCAATAATAATTCCTAAATGTCACTTAGCAAAGCTACTGGTCAAGTTTCATCATCTTTTTCTTAAACATGCAGGTCTTTCTACCATTGTGTCTACCTTGAGAGAAAAGTTCTGGATTATAGGAATTAGAAGAGTTGCCAAGTCTGTCATCAAGGAATGTGTAAGATGCCAGAGACATGACTCCTGAGCTTGTAGCCAGCCAGTAGCCCCACTACCTGAACTGAGAGATAAGGCTGGTCCACCGTTTACAGTGACTGGTCTGGATTTTGCTGGCCCTATGTTTTGTTCTGATTTCCCTTGTAAGAAATTTTACATTTTACTGTTCACCTGGGCTGTTGTCAGAGCTACACATTCAGAGCTCACTGACTCTATGAGTGTTGAGGATTGCATGCTTGCCCTACATAAATTCATTGCACGGAGAGGGCTGCCTTCAGTAATGTACTCAGATAATGCCAAAACATTTGTTGCTTACAGTGGGCAAATGCAGAAGGTTTATGGTCGCATATCTCCACACTGGAAGTTCATAGTCCCCCGTTCTCCATGGTGGGGAGGGTGGTGGGAACGTCTGATTAGATCTGTCAAGTCTGCCATTAGGAAAACTCTAAGTGTTAAGTATGTTTCCAGAAGTGAACTAGAGACTTTACCACATGAAACAGAAGCATGTGTAAACTCAAGACCTCTCACTTATGTTGGGGATGAACCTAATAGTGCTACTCCCTTATCCCCATCACATTTCCTCATTGGCAGAAATGCTAGTACTCACTCTGAGCTGGACCCTAACCTTTTTGTATTTCCCCTCAAGATCTGAGGAATAGAGAACATTTAAGAAGCTAGATTTTTGATAAATTTTGGAAGAAGTGGAGCTCAGATTATATTATTAATTTGCTCCCAGCTGCTAAGGGTTTCACTACAAAATGCAGTATTAAGAAAGGTGACTTAGTCCTAGTGAAGGAGGAGAACATTCCAAGTCTACAGTGGCTTCTGGGTTTGCTTGTAGATATTTTTCCTGGTCAGGATGGTGTTCTTAGAAGTGTAAATGTGAAGACTTCCAGAGGAGTACTAAATAGGGCGGTTCAGGAGTTACATAACTTGCAAGTATCAAGCCATGAGTATACTAATGTTAATGAGACTGCCCAAGATTTACCTGATATTGATGCAGCTGTCCAGGAGTCCTCAGATTCTAGACCACTTCCTGAGACAGCTGCTGAGACTCATACTCGCTCTGCTAGGTCTGTTAAAGTTCCTAGAAAACTTGACTTGTAACTTCAATTCATACTCAACTTGGCAGACTAGTTTCTGAGGCTGTGAATAGTATTTCCCAAGTGATTAATTTAAGATTGATGCTTTACGCTCAGGAATACAATTGTCCTATTTGATAGGAGTGCTAGACTCCTATGGTGGGGAGTATGTTAAAGTTAGTCACAAAGTTATGTGAGTCTTCCATGTAAAGTACAGTTTCCTTTACTTACTCCTACATGTATTTTTGATAAATGTAACAGTTTAAGCTCAAATTACTGAATACTTTATTTCCCTTCATTATAATTAACTTTATTTAGTTTCTATGAGTCAAGTTTTATTTTTTTAGTTAAATTAATGTAGGTACATATTTGCCTTCTCGAGTTTGTCTGTACGAGTTCCTATCGACAGAAAGAAATTGAGACGCAGAATCGCGTTTCACAGCAGCCACTACCAGCCTTTCTCTACCCTTTATTCACTTCCAGATCTTCGCCCTGGTGTTGTCATTCAACAAGCGTCAATCGTACAACCCCACTATCACAGGTTTGTAAATCCATTCATGTATTAGATAACAAAAACCATACTCACCAATTACATCTCTGAAAGTCAGTAATAATATAATAGAAAACCAAGCAACTATCGCCAACACAATAGCCCAACATTTTCACCAGACCAGCAGTACCAGATGCTTTGACCCTCTCCCAGCGGTGTCGCTGAACAAGACTTTCTACTCTCTCTCACCCCTCTTTTGTTTATCTCTCTAATGCAATATTTTCAATCATTCATCCCTTTTCTGGTAAAATCTGCTTTATATTTCCTCCTTCCTATGACTTAAACTCTTTAAAGGGGGAGCTTTCAAGACACGTGTTCTCCAATATTTGATTATTGTTTCTTATTACACTTTTGTAACTGTCAATGAAGTGGTCTTTTTTTTTTCTTTTCACCTTGACCGGTACCAAAAAAAAAAAAAAAAAAAAAAAAAATTGTGATAGTACAACAGAGTCAGAGAATGGCATTAAAACAAAGTTAGAATAGCCAGTAGACCCTGAAACGGGATAATTATTTACCACCTCGTCCATGATTCACATACTAGTCACTCTTATTAGAATAGTGTATGATTGTAGATACCATACAAAAACGCTGAAGGCACAGATCCAGATCTATTCGAAAAATTTCTTGATGTCTGTATAAATTTGTGATAAATTTATATAAATCCATACTCGTATGTCTAGACATGAGATAAGCCTTTCTCAGGATAAAAGTAAATGTGGACGATAGAAATTTCTATAAATTTTCCTGAACCAGAAATCTTTATGATGAAGGTAGTCCCTTAATTACTTACAAATTTAAGTCAGTGTTATTTGGTTCCTGTTTGTCTGATAAATAATACTTCATAATATTATTTCTAGAAATCCCAATACTTACAGTTACCAAGGGCTCTCAAAGTCAGTGGTGGACAACGCACAATCAACTCTGTTTTAGTGCAATAACACACACACACACACACACACACACACACACACACACACACACACACACACACACACACACACAATCAATAGTCTCTTCTAGATTTGACTTACCTTTAGGATTAATGTCAAGTATTTCCCCACCCCCAATGTACATTTTCAGTTTGTTGACTGCCTAAAGAATAAACCGTTTATTATTATTATTATTATTATTATTATTATTATTATTATTACACACACACACGTACCGCGTAGTATTGTGGTCAGCAAGCTCGGCTCACAACCGAAAAGGCCCGTGTTGAGTCCAGGGCGCGGCGTGGCAAATGGGGGAGCCTTTTGATTTGTAGCCCCTGTTCACCTAGCAGCAAGTAGGTACGGAATATAACCCGAGGAGTTATGTAGGAGTTATGGCCTCGCTGTCTCGGTGTGTGGTGTGTGAGTGGTCTAAGTCGTACCCAAAAATCGGTCACTATGAGCTCTGAGCTCTTTCTGTAGGGTAACGACTGGCTGGAAGATCAACAGACGACCGTAGGTGAATGAGACACACACACACACACACACACACACACGAACCCTCAGAGGTTTAAAATATAAACAAAAAATTAAAGATGATGCCGATGAAAAAAAAATAAATAAATGATATCATTATAGCTTAAGCGAAGAAGAAAACCTGTATCAAACAGGACACCATCGACGAGATGAGAGAAGAGAAAATATAGGAAGATAAGGGAAGATAAAGATGTTGAGAACTGCACCATGTGCAGTATAGCTCTGTAGTTAACAGGGCAAAAGTTTGTTCCTGGAGTGCAAAAAATTATACGAAACGAGTCTGTTCGGATCATGAATAAAAAAATATTGTAATTGACTTCTCAATCTTGTAATATCACTTCTCAATCATGGAGGTGAGAGAGAGAGAGAGAGAGAGAGAGAGAGAGAGAGAGAGAGAGAGAGAGAGAGAGAGAGAGAGAGAGAGAGAGAGAGAGAGAGAGAGAAACTATGTTTAATGGAGCCTGAAATACAAACTTTCATTACTATATGTTTCACACACACACACACACACACACACACACACACACACACACACAAACACACGCGCGCGCGCGCGCGCGTATCGCGTAAGGAGATACACGTCTCGGTTTTCCTTATATGCTCCTAATAATAATGATAATGATAATAATAATAACAATTATTATTATTATTATTATTATTATTATTATTATTATTATTACTATTATTATTATTATTATTATTATTATTATTATTATTATTGTTCCTGTTGTTGTTGTTGTTATTATTATTATTATTATTATTATTATTATTATCATAATCACAATGATACTACGAATTACAACAACAGTGCCTCCTATTGTTCTCTGAAACTATGCCTCCGTGCTAGTGTAGCATGTACATACAAATTACACTAAACCTATTTGCACAAATGTACGTTTTCTCTCGCATTCCATTTTCTCTCACACACTTCTCACAATCCATTTTCTCTTACACACCATATCCACTATGTTTCCAAAACACAAATTTTATATATATTTTTTTCTTTCTACATTATATACCCGTACATTTTTCACAGCGCAACACACATATATAATACAATATAACCATTTAACTAAAAATAATAATTACTTGTTTATGTATACTGCTCGCCTCTCAGTATTTACTCTAAGATTAATTATTTTGTATGTTTGTATGATATCATTTCTCAAATGTTTATACTTGTATATATATATATATATATATATATATATATATATATATATATATATATATATATATATATATATTACTCTCCTTGTATGTTTCTACTCTTTATTCTTCTTATATACGCCCCTTCATCTATTTCACCCCACCATTCTTAACATTATACTATGTATCCTGAGAGAAGACAGAGAGAGAAAGAGGGACAAACTAAACACATTGGTTCCATTCCTTGTTGCCTTAAGGGAATCTAAACACCGCGCTGACTAACAGTGTTTGGCAAAAGACAAGGATGGAGCTTTTTGCCTTAAGGGATGCGAGACCGCGCTTGATAAGAAGCGACTGGCACAATGTTCAACGGAGCTTGCACCATTAACCACCACATGGTTAAACTAGCGTCTTGCCTGGTTAAACTCTTCTAACTCTGTCTATCAACACTACCTTTCTTGAAGTTTGCCTACATTCACCCTGGTTTTCAAAAGGGTGACCGCTCTTACCTCTGTAGGTTTGAATCTATCGTCAATAGAAAGTTTCTTAAACATATATCTCTTCAAAACCAGTATGGGATCCGATGTGGCTGCAATATTGGTGATCTGGCTTTTGTTTATATGTAATAGGGTTACTGTCCAGGGGCAACTATTTTTTTTTCAATAAAAAAAGACCCACTTAATTCCAGTAACCAAAGAGATGGCAGAAAGAATTAAAAAAAAAAAAAAAAAGAAAAGAGGTGTCTTGAAACCTCCTTGAAAGAGTTCAAGTCATGAGAAGGAAGCAGGGAGTTTAGAGTTGACGAGAGAAAGAGATGAATGGTTGAGAATACTGATTAAATCTTGCATTAGAGAGGTGGACAAAATAGTTTATGATGTAAATGAAGATGTAGTAGAGGGCTTTGCTGAAGAAGTAGAGGAGTTGACTGATGATGCAAAAGAGGGCTTATCTGTGATATCTTCCAAAACAGAAAATTTGTTGCAGGCAAAGTAAAGAAGCAACATTCTCACAAGAAAGAAAAGAAAAAAAATCATAGCAGAGAAAGTCGGAAACGTGTTACAACCGTACTACCTGTAGTAGAGATGGAGGAACTAGATTGGAGGGAAGAGATGTCTTTGCCCCACCATCTTTTTGTCTGAAAAGAAATTCCTGCCTGGCACTACCAAGACTTATAAACTGAGAATTAGCCAGTTGAAGAATGTTCTACTCGAGATGGTACATCTTGCATTGTCGAGAATATAGTGGGTGAGCTTCCCAGTAGAAGCAATAAAGTTCCAATTCGCATTCAGGAGTATGGTGTGGGTCAAGGACACAACAGTGACCGCACAGGGGACGATTTGTGTATATTTTTTTTCCTTCCGTGACCGAACTGATACCACCAGTAACATTGGAAATGATGTTCTATAAAAGCCTTTGCTGACAGAGAAATAGTACTAATCTTAATGCACTCAAAGATAAAAGAACCAACCATAAAAAGTGAGAATGATCTTATTACTATTTCCTCTAATTTTGAATACTCGTTGAACATTATCAGGACATCACTGAAGGATGTCATCTTCTGATAATTTATATAAGTCCACACAACAGATCTCAACCAAGACAGCCAACCATCCAACAAAGGACGATCTTAAATGGTGGCCCCTCTGGTGAGCAGCACCGAAATCCGGGAACCATTTAGTCTGATACCTCACTGGCGACCTTGCTAGCATGGGTAGCCAGTCCACTCCTATGCTGATGATACCACCCTGCACTTTTCCACGTCTTTTCATAGACGTCCAACCCTTCAGGAGGTAAACATATCACGCAGGGAAGCCACAGAACGCCTGACTTCTGATCTTTCTAAAATTTCTGATTGGGGCAGAGCAAACTTGGTATTGTTCAATGCCTCAAAAACTCAATTCCTCCATCTATCAACTCGACACAATCTTCCAGACAACTATCCCCTCTTCTTCAATGACACTCAACTATCCCCCTCTTCTACACTGAACATCCTCGGTCTGTCCTTTACTTATAATCTGAACTGGAAACTTCACATCTCATCTCTAGCTAAAACAGCTTCCATGAAGTTAGGTGTTCTGAGACGTCTCCGCCAGTTTTTCTCACCCCCGCAGCTGCTAACTCTGTACAAGGACCTTATCCGTCCATGTATGGAGTATGCTTCACATGTCTGGGGGGGTTCCACTCATACTGCTGTTCTAGACAGGGTGGAATCAAAAGCTTTTCGTCTCATCAACTCCTCTCCTCTAACTGACTGTCTTCAGCCTCTCTCTCACCGCCGCAATGTTGCATCTCTAGCTGTCTTCTACCGCTATTTTCATGCTAACTGCTCTTCTGATCTTGCTAACTGCATGCCTCCCCTCCTTCCGCGGCCTCGCTGCACAAGACTTTCTTCTTTCTCTCACTCCTATTCTGTCCACCTCTCTAACGCAAGAGTTAACCAGTATTCTCAATCATTCATCCCTTTCTCTGGTAAACTCTGGAACTCCTTGCCTGCTTCTGTATTTCCACCTTCCTATGACTTGAATTCCTTCAAGAGGGAGGTTTCAAGACACTTATCCACCAATTTTTGACCACTGCTTTGACCCTTTTAGGGACTGGCATTTCAGTGGGCATTTTTTTTTATTAGATTTTTGTTGCCCTTGGCCAGTATCCTTCCTACATAAAAAAAAAAAAAAAAAAAAAGCCCTCTTCCCCTAAACAGGGCGGAGCAGGCGCCGAAGCCCCCTCTAGCTTTCCTCAAGTTATAGGGACACACAAGCCCCCCACCACGACAAGGCGGTTCCCACTATGGGAGAGAGAGAGAGAGAGAGAGAGAGAGAGAGAGAGAGAGAGAGAGAGAGAGAGAGAGAGAGAGAGAGAGAGAGAGAGAGAGAGAGAGAGAGAGAGAGAGAGAGAGAGAGAGAGAGAGAGAGAGAGAGAGAGAGAGAGAGAGAGAGAGAGAGAGAATCAGAAGATGTATAGTTGTTTTTCCCGGGATATGAGGCAACCATGCGTGAAACACGTGAGATACGTCCAAAGACGGGCAAGTGCAGTTCCTGAGCAACGCCCTCGCACATGGAATATATCCACAGACGGACATTTTAGCTTAGCTTTAATTATTTCAGTTTCTTTTTTTTTTTCTACCAACCCTTTTTTTCTTAAATAATATGACGTGGTGCAATAATTATTTTAGTGTTTTCAGTATTTACACTTCAAGTTCTGCATTTTTTTATTATGGCTTTTATGCATTCATTACACTTACTGACATGATTTTCTGACACAGCAATTTGAAGACAGTTTCATTATAAATTTGTGTTAATTTTCCTTTTGTCGTGTTTTGACGTTTTTTTTTTAAGTTATGCTTTTGTATTTTCAATATGACCACTTTTGTAAAGTATTAGTGTGAGAAATAAGAAATACCTGTGTGTGTGTGTGTGTGTGTGTGTGTGTGTGTGTGTGTGTGTGTGTGTGTGTGTGTGTGTGTGTGTGTGTGTGTGTGTGTGTGTTTTCGGACAAATACGGAATATATAATTTTAGAAAATAATATACCATTATCGTTTTTATTTATTTTTTTTCATTACAAAAGCTGTTTACAGCTATAACCAATAAATAGCAATGTGATAAAGGAATAAATAATAGATGAAACATGAATATATTATGTCAATTATGGTAATGATGTCTTCAGGTAGGCGTAGTGTGGAGGTGTCAAGGAATAGTGTGGAAGACGGGCGTGTCAGGACGTGGCGAGAGTAACAATCACACTGGCACGCCCTTCTTCCATCGCTGCAGCTCCTCGAGCCACACATGTGTAAACGCCCGGTTGGCGGAAGTCGACAAAGACTAGGTAGGCGTGAGGCAGGTGTGTGCCTGAGCCCAGCTGGTAACGGGAAGCTTCGGGGCTCCAGTGCGGTAGTGGGACATTCAAAGGGTCCCGCCACTCGACCTAGAAGTTGTTATTACCAGTGATGTTATTATTATTATTATTATTATTATTATTATTATTATTATTATTATTATTATTATCATTATTATTATTATTATTATCATTATTATTATTATGTGGTAATTAGTAGTAGTAGTAATAGCAATAATAGTAATAGTATTTGTATTACTACTAGTGGTAATACTATTATTTCACTACAATCATCATAATTATTGTATATAAAAAAAATGTAAATATAGCCAAGTTTATTTCTCTATCCTGCTGTTGCTACTACTACTACTACTAGTACTACTACTAATAGAACTACTACTAGTACTACTACTACTACTATTACTACTACTACTACTATTACTACTACTACTACTACTACTACTACTACTACTACTACTACTACTACTACTACTACTACTACTACTACTACTATTACTGCTGCTACTGCTACTGTTACTACTACTACGACTACCACTACTACGTCTACTACTACTACTACTACTACAACTACTACTACTACTGCTACTACTACTAATACTACTACTACTATTACTGCTACTACTACTACTACTACTACTACAACTAGTCCTACTATTGCTTTTGGTGCTACTACGTTTTACTTTACGTTTTAGTCGTTATTATCATTATTGAGCGGCACCAATAATCAATACTACTACTTCTACTACACACCTGGTGAGCGGACGCGTCGTCCACCCAGCAGAAGAGGAAAGCTTCGCTCATGGCGGACACGGCTACCCTGCTGCCGTTAGCGATGATGGGATGCATGGAGACAGTGTCAGAGGCGGCAGGCCGAGGTGGTGGGAGGGCGGTTGTCAGGGGTACGTTAAGGACCACACTGAGTGCTACACTGAATGCCACGATGATTTGAGGTGCCATATTTGTGTTGCTAATAGGTCTTGTGATAATGCTTCTGTTACTATTAACGTTATTTCTCTTACTGGTGCTGTCCTCGCTACCTGCGTTAATAAATACTACCGCTACACCCCTCCCATCCCCAAAGCGGCACCCTCCCCATCTTTCCCCATCAGAACAAAACGTTTACTTGATCAGATATTCGTCACGACAAGAACTTAACTTGGCGGTAACAGTGATCGGCAGATAAGGCAACCTAACACGTGTATCTTGCTAAGTGATAAGTATGTGTGTGTGCGTGTGTGTGTTGGCGAGCGTGTTCGCACGCTTGTTATCTCTGTGGAGTTGTTTCAGGGTTCTTGTACAGGAATGGACACCACCAATAGTTGCATGACATATATTATTACTCTTGTCTTCTCTTACATTGCTTACTGTAAATGCCATATTTTGGCCTTAACACTATTTCACTCTGATGTGTATCCTTATAGATTTTTTTTTTTTTTATGTAGGAGGAACACTGGCGAAGGGTAAGCAAAAAATCCCCCCCCCAAAAAAAAACTCACTGAGATGCCAGTCCCAGAACAAGGTCCAAGGCGGTAGACAAAAATTGAAGGATAAGTGTCTTGAAACCTCCCTCTTCAAGGAATTCAAGTCATAGGAAGGTGGAAATACAAAAGCAGTCAGAGTGTTCCACTGTTTACCAGAGAAAGGGATGAATGAATAAAAATACTGTTTTAACTCTTGCATTAGAGAGGTGGACAGAATAGGGGTGAGAAAAAGAAGAAAGACTTGTGCAGCGTGGGCGCGGGAGGAGGAGAGACATGCAGTTAACAAGTTGATAAGTTGATAAGACGTTGAGAGTTGATAAGACGAAAACCTTTTGATTCCACCCTGTCTAGAAAAGCGGTGTGAGTGGAACCCACCCAGACATGCGAAGCATATTCCATACATGGACGGATAAGGCCCTTGTACAGTTAGCAGTTGGGAATGAGAAAGACTGGCGAAGACGACTCAGAACGCTTAACTTCATAGAAGCTGTTTAAGCTAGAGATAAGATGTGAAATTTACAGTTAAGATTACTTACAATGTCATGACCGAGGATGTTCAGTGTAGAAATGACAGAGTGTCATTGAAGAAGAGGGGATAGTTGTCTTGAAGGATGTGTCGAGTTAATAAATGGAGAAATTAAGTTTTTGAGGCATTGAGCAATAACAAGTTTGCTCTGCCCCAATCAGAAATTTAAGAGAGATCAGAAGTCAGGCGTTCTGTGGCCTCCCTGCGTGAAATGCTTACTTCTTGAAGGGTTGGACATCTATGAAAAGACGAAGAAAAGTGCAGGATGATATCATCAGCATAGGAGTGAATATGACAAGAAGTTTGGTTTAGAAGGTCATTGATGAACAATAAGAAGACAGTGGATGACAGAAAAGAACCCCTGTTAATAGATTTAAGAGAAGAACAGTGACTGTCTACCACAGAAGCAATAGAACGGCCAGAAAGGAAACTTGAGATAGAGTTACAGAGAGAAGGATAGAAGCCATAGGAGGGTAATAGTATGAAGTAATATGAAGACGCAGTGAGAAGATAGGGAACAGTGTGGTGGATTTCCGCGGGTACGCCCTGGCGGTTCCCCTCACGATCCATAGTAGCCCTGTGGTGTCCTAGTGTTCACTCGGTGGTCCCTTCCTTCCTCCTGGCTTCACCTTGACAGCACCTACGGGGAATGTTTTGGCGTCACATCTGGTGCTAGCGGCAACCCTTGGGGTGTCGTCAACACATGGTGGCACCAACTCACCGCGCCTGCCTGACCTTGGAATCTGGAGTGAATAACAGGAAGGCATGTCTTCTCGCACTGGGTTTCAGAACTAGAGAGAACGAAAATGGTCGCGTGGGTCGTGATTGGCCACGATTCTCATCATCCGCACTACTTAGACACCCGGGAAGCCATCTTATTATCTTCTTCCATCTCCTATCTCTAACTAATATTCTCCTTCTCTGCCTGTATTTGGCATTATTAATGCACAATATTCTCTTTTTAATGAGTTACTTGGCCATTCTGAGTGAGCAGCCTCCTGTGGGCGCTTTTGAAAAACAACTAGAAAATAAGTGGTGTGTCCGTGAGTGATTTTCATGGAGGACTAGTGTAGTCTCCACTGTTTTAAGTATAAAAACTGATACAATCAGAAAAGGTTCTTCTGCTTCTCCAATCTCCTCTTCTGCCACTGAAGTTTATGCAGGAAAAAAAAAAAAAAAAAAAAATATATATATATATATATATATATATATATATATATATATATATATATATATATATATATATATATATATATATATATATATATATATATATATATATATATATATATATATTTATGTAGGAGGGACACTGGCCAAGGGCATCAAAAATAAAAAAAATAAAAAATGCCCACTGAAATACCAGTCCCATAAAAGAGTCAAAATTTGATGGATAAGTGTCTTGAAACCTCCCTCTTGAAGGAATTCAAGTCATAGGAAGATGGAAATACAGAAGCAGGCAGGGAGTTCCAGAGTTTACCTGAGAAAGGAATGAATGATTGAGAATACTGGTTAACTCTTTCATTACAGAGGTGGACAGAATAGGGGTGAGAGAAAGAAGAAAGTCTTGTGAAGCAAGGCCACGGGAAGAGGGGAGGCATGCAGTTAGCAAAATCAGAAGAGCAGTTAGCATGAAAATAGCGGTAGAAGATAGCTAGAGATGTAACATTGCGGCGGTGAGAGAGTGGCTGAAGACAATCATTTAGAGGAGAGGAGTTAATGAGACGAAAAGCTTTTGATTCCACCCTGTCTAGAAGAGCAGTATGAGTGGAAACCCCCCAGACATGTGAAGCATACTCCATACATGGACGGATAATGCGCTTGCACAGAGTTACCACCTGGGAGGTTGAAAAAAACTGGCGGAGACGTCTCAGAACATCTAACTTGATAGAAGCTGTTTTAGCTACAGATGAGATGTGAAGTTTCCAGTTCAGATTATAAGTAAAAGACAAACTGAGGATGTTCAGTATAGAAGAGGGGGACAGTTGAGTGTCATTGAAGAAGAGGGGATAGTTGTCTGCAAGATTGTGTCGAGTTGATAGATGGAGGAATTGAGTTTTTGAACCACTGAACAATACCAAGTTTGCTCTGCCCAATCAGAAATTTTAGAAAGATCAGAAGTCAAGCGTTCTGTGGCTTCCCTGCGTGATATGTTTACCTCCTGAAGGGTTGGACGTCTATGAAAAGACGTGGAAAAGTGCAGGGTGGTATCATCAGCGTAGGAGTGGATAGGACAAGAAGTTTGGTTTAGAAGATTAATGAATAATAATAATAATGATTAATGAATAATAAGAAGAGAGTGAGTGACAGGACAGAACCCTGAGGAACACCACTGTTAATAGATTTAGGAGAAGAATAGTGACCGTCTACCACAGCAGCAATAAAACGGTCAGAAAGGAAACTTGAGATGAAGTTACAGAGAGAAGGATAGAAGCCGTAGGAGGGTAGTTTGGAAATCAAAGCTTTGTGCCAGACTATCAAAAGCTTTTGATATGTCCAAGGCAACAGCAGAAGTTTTACCAAAATCTCTAAAAGAGGATGACCAAGACTCGGTAAGGAAAGCCAGGTCACCAGTAGAGCTGCCTTGACGGAACCCATACTGGCAATCAGATAGAAGGTTGTGAAGTGATAGATGTTTAAGAATATTCCTGTTAAGGATAGATTAAAAAGATTTAGATAGGCAGGAATTTAAAGCAATAGGACGGTAGTTTGAAGGATTAGAACGGTCACCCTTTTTAGGAACAGGCTGAATGTAGGCAAATTTCCAGCAAGAATGAAAGGTAGATGTTGACCGACAGAGCTGAAAGAGTTTGACTAGGCAAGGTGCAAGTACGGAGGCACAGTTTCGGAGAACAATAGGAGGAATAGTCAGAGGAGTTAGGTGAGAGGTACACAGCGCAGATAAATTTAGTTTGAGAGTGACTCTGTTGTCGTAGTCAGAAGGTGGAAAACTCGGAAGATTCAAGAGCGTGGGCACGAGAGCAGGTTAAGACTTTGCACACATAAACACAACATCCAACTTTGGATCGAAAATGAGGATAGAGAAAGTAGGAGGGAATAGAAAAGGGGCTACTGTCAGTTGCCTCAGACACCTGAGTTTCAGGTAGGAAAAGAAGATGAGGTTTAGAAGAGGAAAGGTGGTGTTCTACAGACTGAAAATTAGATCTTAGACCGCGAATGTTGCAGAAGTTAATGAAGAAAAAGTTGAAGGGGGGTGTCAAGACACTTAGGGTCGTCCGACCTGGGGACATTTATGGTCCCCTCCCCAGATGGGGACTCCGAGGCTGGTGTAGGAGTCGTCATGATGATTTTGAAATTTTTGAGTGAAGGGTGTGTGTGTTATTAGGTGCTTGTAGTTTTGTGTGGAAGAAGAGAGTTGTCTTTAAAGTGCAGGTTGTGACTGCCCCTTGTGTTGTGAGACACAAAGGGAAACGTTCAGTGAGGTCAAAGCTGGGTTTAATGATAAGTTCACAGCACCCCCTGAACAGTGCTTTAGACCTCACTGGGAGTAATTATCGTTTCGGCAGGTGTCTACTGCCTCCTCTCTCTCTCTCTCTCTCTCTCTCTCTCTCTCTCTCTCTCTCTCTCTCTCTCTCTCTCTCTCTCTCTCTCTCTCTATATATATTATCTTCAAGCAATACTGCAATCCTCTTCCTTTCTATCTTCAATATTTTTTTTTATGTCAGTGATTCCCACAATTTCTTTTACCTCTCACTGCTTAACAGTTATATAATAAAACTAGAACTGTCAAAAAATACCAACAGGGAGAGTATATAACCCTGAAACAAAATTTATGTAAGAGTAAATGATGGCTGCACGCCATGCACATATTTTTACTTTATTTATTTATTTTTTAAATAAAAAACTAAAAGATAAATAAATCATTAATTTAACATTGTACACCAATTTCTTTCTTTCATTGTAGATATTGTACATAATTATCTCACTGCATCTTAAAACAAAACCATATTTACATATATTAACCATCTGAGTATCAACGATAACAACTGGGAGTGTTTACTATGGGCCAAGTTGCCGGTGATGGCCAGCTGTTTTAATGTAGGGATTGGTTAACGCTCCCACAGTTCTTTGGAGAAGCACATTCTAAAAATCTCTCTCGTGATACATCTTCATGTTGTGTACCAATATGCTACAAATATTAGTCCTAAGTGTTGATGTTAACAGTATGTACTGGATCTGATGATGCGCATTCTACTGAACAGTTATTATAAGGTAAATACTCGCAACTAGGTTCTCAGTGTTTTCACATTTATTTCTAGTCTTCTATTACATATTTAATTTGGAACATCTTTCCACTGGACTAATGACTTATCTGGCAAATCCCAAAATGATTCAAGCAAGTATTATTTGTGCTGGTATGATATTGTGACGGCCAGGCCGATATCAGACACGCCGACATCTCCAAAACACACACACACACACACGCACACACACACACATGCACATACAAACACACACACACACACAAAAAAAAAAAAAAAAGAGAGAAAGATATTAGTTCTCAGTGCTGTTTGAAATCCAATACTGTGGTTGACTGCACGAACATGTCATGAAAGAAGAATCAAGTTGTGAAAGGATGGGTTGTATTTCCAAAGAGTAAAGAAGTAATTCAAGGAAGACATTGGAAGACACGATGTAAACATACAAGCGGCAACACAGGGAAAACATTGGGAGACATAATATAAATAATCTTCACCAGTGTCCTGCTAAGATTTGACATCAAAACACGGTTGCTTCTTTTATATAAGATTTTTGGTTTTATATTAATCGTATAACTTAAATAAGTAAACTTATATAAAGAGAAAATACCGTTCATCCCAAGGTGATTTTCTGCTACAGTCTTATACATCACCTCATCTTTTTTTATTTACTTATTTATTTTTATTCTATTATTATAATACCAAGGCATGATGTTTGGTTCAGTTACAAGATATTAACACCAACATATTTTTGCCCTTAACTATTATATGGCGATTTATTTCCTACTTTAACCAACACAAACTTATGATGTAAAAAAAAAAAAAAAAAGAAAAAAGAAAAAAAAGAAGAAAAAAAAAAAACTATGGTAATACTATTCTTATGGTAGGTACCAATAGTCAAATGATGGAGTTCATGCTAACCCCTAACCCTTAAACTGCCGGATTAATTTTCAAGACACGTAAATATAAGCGGTATTTTTATTTTCGTTATGAGAAATTTTACTCGAATTTCATTCTTGAAAAAAGAAAGCGTACGTACTCAATACACAGGAAAAATATGAGCATGTGCAGTTCGCAGGAATATAGGATAAATCAATTTAAATAGGTAATCGACTGGAAAAGAGTAACTGGCAATTTGCACAGTCGTCGCTCAGAGAAGAGCAGTGATTAGCTACTGTATTATGAAGTGTTTCTTATTATGAAGTGTTTCTCATAGTGTAAGTACCTTTCCGTAAATAATTTTTGCTCTCTATTTAAATGCGGTATACAAATTACGTGAGGATTTAGGTGAATATTGTAGAAATTATGTATCTCAATGTGAGCGACACACGAGTTACCGACACCATTATTTACCAGGATAGCAATGTCTCCAGAAATTATTATAGTTTTATGTGGTATCTCAATAAAACCTTACTTCAACAGAGAGAGAGAGAGAGAGAGAGAGATTGTATCGCTGATAGCCTATCCTTCCAGAGTCTCAGTTACAGGTGCCATGTTGCATCCTTCTCTCTCTCTCTCTCTCTCTCTCTCCCCAGCCTTCACAACGAGCAGACGTGTGTTGTGTGCTGAAGTTCTCTCTCTCTCTCCCTCTCTCTCTCTCTCTCTCTCTCTCTCTCTCTCTGTCTAATGGTTACTGAAAAGTGTATGTGTGTGTGTGTGTGTGTGTGTGTGTGTGTGTGTGTGTGTTTCTCTCTCTCTCTCTCTCTCTCTCTCTCTCTCTCTCTCTCTCTCTCTCTCTCTCTCTCTCTCTTCAGCCTTCACAACGAGCAGACGTGTGTTGTGGTGATCCTGAACATTTACTCTCCAATCTCTACTGGACATATTCCGTCTCTACCCCTGTCAAAATGGATACCTCGAGCTTGAAGACTCTTTTGGCTACACAAGACCAAGCCTATCGTAGTGCTTTAGAAACTTTCTTGAAAAATGTGAAAGACGATATGAGGGCAATGCAAACTAGCATTAATGACCTTACTACTAGCCTGGAATTTACTCAACGAGAAGTAGAGGATTTGAAGCAGGAGGTGAAACAGGGTAAGGAAGAAAATAGAACCTGCCGTGAAGTAATTAACACCTTAATAGAAAAAATAGACAAGAGTGAAGAAAGATGTAAGGAATTAGAAGACAGCGAATTATCAGGAGGATTATAACCGGCGAAACAACCTGCAAATTGTTGGGAGAAACATGGGAACAGACAGCTGTTAAGGTCTCGGAACTCCTAACCAACAAGTTGGAGCTACCAAACATCGAGCTGGAGCGTGCACACCGTGTAGGACAACGTGACACCCATCGGTACCGCACCATTGTCGCCCGCTTTACAAGGTATGGAGACCGAGAGGCTGTCATGAGGAACGTAACAAAGCTAAAAGGAACAGGAATTTATATTAACGAAGATCTGTGTCCAGCATCCCAGAACATACGAAAAGCTCAAATACCAGCCATGAAACAAGCTAAAAGTGAGGGAAAAGTGGCGTACTTGAGCCACACTAAACTGATTATTAAGGAACGACTTAATAGTGGTGGTTCTTCAAGGAGGGTCGTTACTACAGGTGCCTCGACTCATGGATCGTCTGACCGGCCTGATGACGTGTCGAGTGGCGACAGCGCAGTGGGCAGCGACGGCAGTGTGGTTGTTATTAAAGGCCGGGACACACTTCCCGATGAGGATAGTACTGTCACCGACGCCACGATGGCTCCTGCTGCTGATGGCTCATCTGGCGTGACTACTGGTGGTGTGACCAGCGCTGCTGACAGGAAGAAGGACGCCACGACGACCAGGGACAACAGAACGGCTAATAGGACAGAGGCTCAACGGACAACGAGATCCTCCCGTGGAGGAAGATAAGGTGTTTCAGATTGGTAATGTTATATTGATTACTCCATACCTAACTTATGGCTACCAATGCTATTTTTCCATTTCATAGTTTAAACAACAGTGATCTGACTAATATTTTAAATGAAGATTCCTCTCATAACTTTCCCTTAAGTGTTATCGAAACAATGACATATGACCTGTCAAAGATAATGATACTCATACAATAGATAATTCACTCTTAAATAATATCCTTAACGAACCTAAGTGTAGTTATTATTTTAGCGATACAGAACACTCTATACCCTCTAACTTAACTAGAACTTCCTTAGATATCCTGTTCCACAACATTAGTAGTGTACCATTACATCTTGACATTTTACTTGATCAATGTCTACCTTCATTTCATATGAAATTTCATATTATAGGTTTGTGTGAGACGCGCCTTAGTGATGAAATCTGTGGTCATTATAAAATAAGGAATTACAATGGATATTTTAAAAACAAGAACATCAGTGGTGGTGGTTTAGCTTTGTACCTGCACAAATTATACGAAGGCTCTCTCATGCAGAACTATAATTTGTAATTACCCTACTTAGAATCTTTGTTTCTTCCTGTAACACAACCATATAAGTTTCTAGTAGGTTTACTTCATAGACCACCAAATTCAAGTATTAGTGACTTTTTATCATCATTAGAGCTCTTGATTGGTCTTATAAGTAGGGCACAATTACCATGTTATATTTTAGGTGATTTTAATATAAACTTACTGGCTAAGCATGCCTCTGTACAAAGCTTATCCGATTTATTTTACTCATACTCATATTTTCCAGTGATAACTAAACCAACAAGAGTTACTAAGTCGTCAGCCACATTAATAGATCATATATGGACGAATGATGTAAATTATAATTTTAGAGGAATAATCTATTCATCAATTAGTGATCATTTCCCAGTGTTTAGCTTGTTTTCTGCACCGTCATTTCACAAGTATTCGGATAAAATCATAACTAAAAGGATGATAAATGACAATTATATAAATGATTTTACAGCTGAGCTACAAGAATATAACTGGGTAGCAGCCATGACTAGCCCTTGCGTAAGTGACTGTTTAGACGTATACATAACTAAATTTTCAAGCATCTGTAACAAACTTTTTCCAATTAAAACCTTCATAATCAAAGATAGGTATAGTAATAAGCCTTACATAACTCAAGGCCTACGGAAATCTATAAAACAAAGAAACAGACTACAGAAACTTTACGCAAAATGGCCATTAACTTATAGTGCAATATTAAAAAAAATATAGAAATACATTAACTTCTCTAATCAGGATTGCCAAAGATAATTATTAGAAGTCTAAATTTAAAGAAAATGCAGGAAATACTAAAAAAAAACCTGGGAGATGATTAATGGTATTATGGGTAAGAGTCTTCGGGAAAATCCTAAGTCTATAACAGTTCATGGCAAAACTATTTCCCAGAGTAACGAGGTGGCTGAAGCTTTTAATGATTACTTCAGTAGCGTTGCAAACAGCCTTGTTACAAACATTCTTCCACCACCAGTGCCATTCACTCGCTACTTACTCAAAAAGAAATTGAAAATATAATAAAACATTTGAAAATAACTTCTCCCGGCTATGACGATATAGACATTAAAGTAATTAAAAAGTGCAGTAATACAATATCCCCATTTTTAACTTACATAATTAATAAGTCTTTTGAAGAAGGCACTTTTCCTGAACATCTCCAGATGGCCAAAATTGTTCCAGTGTTTATAAAAGGTGATAAACTACTTCATACAAATTATAGACCCATAGCTATCTTAACAACTTTTAGCAAAATATTTGAAAAGGTAATGGCCTCAAGACTCATGGACTATCTCACTCAAAATTCAATATTAACAGACCAACAGTTTGGATTTAGACCTCAATATAGTATCGAATTGGTCTTACAACAGTTATGTCAATATATTTATGATGCAATGGACGAAAATTCTTACAGTATTACTGTATTTTGTGATTTAACCAAAGCTTTTGATATCATTTCTCATCTAATACTGCTAGAAAAACTTAAAAACTATGGAATTAGAGGTACAGCTAATAATTGGTTTAATAGTTACGTTAGTCACAGACAACAGTTCACTATATATAATAATCAGTCATCTTCTCATAAAGCAATTACATCTGGTGTTCCTCAAGGCTCAATATTGGGACCCTTACTATTTTTGGTATACATTAATGATTTACCACGCTGTAGTGAAGTACTACAATTTTTACTTTTCGCTGACGACACATCAGTACTACTCAAAATAGAAATATTAAGGATTTGGAAAAAATTACAAATGAAGAGATGGTCAAGGTTGCAAACTGGTTAAAAAGTAATAAGCTCACACTAAATATTAAAAAGACCAGTTGTATGATAAATCGACCACTGATGTCTCAGGCACCCTTATTAACTATCAAAATTGACAATATTCCTATAAGCCAGCTCAGCGAAGTGAAATTCCTTGGAATTACTATTGATAATACCCTCAAATGGAACTCTCATATTGATACTTTGAAAACCATACTTAGTAAAATAACAGGTCTATTGTATAGAATAAGGAATCAGCTGCCCATTGAATGTATAAAATTGATTTACATGTCAACGGTATATCCACATTTGTTGTATTGTTGTACTGTGTGGGGTGGAGCATTTAAAACTTTAATTAACAGTCTTTTTCTCACACAGAAGAAAATGTTTCGTATTTTGTTCTACCATCACCGCTATGATCACACTTGTCCTCTCTTCACTGAACATAAAATACTTAAGCTCCATGACATCATAAAATTACAGACCTTTTCATTTGTACATGCATCGCTAAATTCCTTCCCTGTACACTGTGGCTTCCAGTCAATAACAAGAAACAGACAAAACCTCCGTATTCCGTTGTGTCGCACCGACCATGCACAGCAGAGTGTCCTGGTGCGGGGCAGCAGGCTCTGGAACACACTGCCACAGGATATTAAAGGCATTACCCAACGGACACTTTTAAGAAAAAAATTAAAACAACACTTCTTCATAACACCCAGCAATGACAACTATAACTATTATCTAGTGATTTCAGTGCACTACACTTATTCATTTGTTATTACCCTATATATTAATGTATGTTGTTAGTATTATTGTTAATACTATTATTGTTATTGATATTACTTTTTACGGTATCATTATTATTATTATTATTATTATTATTATTATTATTATTATTATTATTATTATTATTATTATGTCTGTATTAGTTATTATCACTATTATTATCATTATTAATTATTATTATTATAATTATTATTATTATTATTATTATTATTATTATTATTATTATTATTATTATTATTATAATTATTATTGTTTTCTACAATATATATTATTTTAATAGACAATGACCCACATCACATGTACCTGCTCAATTTACAAATAGTAGATGGTCCATAGTCAAGTTTCGGCTTATCGGACTATAGGCTATAGAATTGTACATATTTGTATATAAATGTTTTTCTAAGGGGCCAATAAAATATCTTGTATCTTGTATCTCTCTCTCTCTCTCTCTCTCTCTCTCTCTCTCTCTCTCTCTCTCTCTCTCTCTCTCTCTCTCTCTCTCTCTCTCTCTCTCTCTCTCGTGTAATGGGTAATGAAGTGTGTGTGTGTGTGTGTGTGTGTGTGGTGATTGCATGTCTGTATGTGTGATGACAAATAATAATAACATTGCTATGGGTACACTATGTTAACGTTTTCTGGCAATGTCGAAGCACAAGCTACCACACCCCGCTTGGTGTTTTCGCTTCAAGGGCGTTTGGGCAATTTCAGAGAGACAGAAAGAGATGCCAGTATGGCACTTCAAGACTGAGTAGAAATGAACAGGCAATGGGTGCTTTTATCTTTGATTTAGCCGTTGGTGGGCACTGTTTTCATTCCAGAAGTCCATGGGATCATTTTCTTTAATTGGGCCGTTCGCTATGGTATGGAAAAACTGGCAGACCTACCAGTCTACTTAATGTTAAACATAAAACGCCGTCAGCTGGAAAAGAAAAAAAGAAAATGCGCTATTTGTGTGTTGTGAAACTAACTAATAATATATTAAGAACATTTTTAGCAACCATCATCAAGCAGAGGGCAAGAAATGTGGTAAGACGACCTAAATACTACGCATATTTTGCATACGCTAAATACTACGCTCTAGTTTGGGATGAACGGTATTTTTTCCCTTTTTATAAGTTTACTTAATTAAGTTATACAATTAACATAAAACTAAAAATCCTATATAAAAGAAGCAACCGTGTTTTGATGTCAAATCTTAGCAGGACACTGGTGAAGATTATTTACATCGTGTCTCCCAATGTTTTCCCTGTGTTGCCACTTGTATGTTTACATCGTGTCTTCCAATGTCTTCCCTGAATTACCTCTTTAGTCTTTGGAAATACAACCCATTCTTTCACAACCTGATTCTTTCATGACATGTTCGTGCAGTCAACCTCAGTACTGGATTTGAAACAGCACTGATAACTAATATCTCTCATTTTTTTCTTCTTTTTGTGTGTGTGTTTGGAGAAGTCAGCATGTCTGATATCGGCCTGGCCATTCGACTCGGCTGTGAAAAATAGCTTTTATGAAGTTAGGTGTTCTGAGATGTCTCTGCCAGTTTTTCTTTCCCCCTCCCCCCCACTGCTATCTCTATACAAGGATCTTAGAAAGGGTAGAATCGAAAGCTTTTCGTCCTCGAGCTGACAGCCTTCAGCCTCTTTCTCATTCCGGCAATTTTGCATCTCTAACTACCTTCTACCGCTATTTTCAAGCTAACTGTTCTTCTGATCTTGCTAACTGCATGCCTCCCCTTTCTCAGATAAATTCTGGAACTCCCTGCCTGCTTCTGTATTTCCTCCTTCCTGGAGTTCAATACACTTATCCTTCAATTTTTTAACACCGCTTCGGACCCTATTTGGGGACCGACATCTCAGTGGGCTTTTTTTTTTTTTTATATATATATATTTTTTTGCCCTTGGCTGGTGTCCTTACATAAAAAGAAAAAAAAAGGTCCCCACACTCGTATGGTGGTTAATGTTGCTGGTGACGAAAAGTTAACTGCTCACTGTTCAAATAAATCTAGTGAATATTAAGGGAAGAAATATTCTGTTACCTCCCATGCTTGGAAAGTAAATCTATAATGATTATGATTTTTTTTTTTTTTTGATGATTAGTTTTACGGCCTGCTTCATATAGGTTCCCTCTTTCACCTGCCAAGAGTCTCTCCTCACATTTCTCTAGAGACCTCATACTGGTTCAGATTTGTAGGTGTTGGGTCCTCTTGAAACCATAGTTCAGCCTCCGCTGTTGTCCCTTCTGCCTGAAAAATATATTCATCAGGAATCCAGGAGAAGGCTCTCTGCTGTCGCTTGATGTGAGGTTTAAAGACTGAATGATAGTAAAAATAATGTTTGGCTTTCACAAGAAAACAATACAAGGTCTCAGCAGACTGATAGAATTGTGGAAGAAGGGCAGACACATCGGGGATATATGTATTTGGGGGTACTTGGGAGGTATATTGATGCGTGTTCGATGGAATACACGTTCAAGATCTGCTGGCAGAAAGTATTTAAAGTTGAGGGCAACATAATCCGAGAAGAGGTTGATTGATTAATTTAATTTATGTCTCCGGAACATCGCGGTCATATGGCGCCGGTCCGAGAAGAGAGCGGGGATAGAAGAACAGGTGACGTGGGCTGCCGCTAGTCCAAATATCATGACGTGATCGAGCGTCCCTCCTTCTGCATGCGCGGCTCCATCACTTGAGGTGGTTACTGCGTATGCACTGAAGGCGGCGGCATCCTTTGTTGATCGGTGTTGAGGAGGCATTGCCGAGCTCCGGATGACAAGGATTAAAGTTACCCAAGTAAAACGTTTCCTGAGATGCTACGTATGGAAGAGAAGCGGTAACTATACCAGCAAGAGCACAATAAATATTATATATTCGTATCTTACCAGCCTCAAGTGTTACTTCGAAAAACTAAAAAAGTGTTTGCTTTAGTAGAGCAGCGTACTGTTGTAGTTTATGTTGTATCGAGGAATGAACACACGTAATAAGGTTGGTGTAGAAGACGTAATTTGTGGGTACAGGAGCCTCTCTGTTGAGTCGAAGTTCTCCTACAAAAGCCTCCTGAATAAAGATAACAAGTGGGTGATGAAGATACACATGAGCGCAAAGGGCAGCAAGCTTGTGGAAAGCAGTTGCTCCACAAGCATTCCAGGATATGTGTAACGAATCTCTGTTATCGAAGGGCATGTGTCTAACTTACGAGTGTCTAGGTAGGGACAAATACCAGAAAGAGGAGTGGTACAAGAGGGAATGCGAACACTCTTGATCTCATCATTGCGAAATCCTACAGTACCAAACCTTTCTTGTGGTAATGAGATGGAAGTGAAAACAGTGTGTTGTGCGTCCACTAGCAGGGTGAGTGTTTCCTCCACGCTGATTGTCTTCAGCCCCTCTCTCATCGCCGCAATGTTGCATCTCTAGCGGTCTTGCACCGCTATTTTCATGTTAACTGCTCTTCTGATCTTGCTAACTGGATGCTTCCCCTCCTCCCGCGGCCTCGCTGCACAACTCTTCTTTCTCTCACCTCTTTTCTGTCCATCTCTCTAATGCAAGAGTTAACCAGTATTCTCTGTCATTCATGCCTTTCTCTGGTAAACTCTGGAATTCCCTAACTGCTTCTGTATTTCCATCTTCCTATGATGAATTCCTTTAAGAAGGAGGTTTCAAGACACTTATCCTTAATTTCTTTACTACCGCTGTAGAATCTTTTATGGGACTGGCGTCTCAGTGGGCATTTTATTTTTTTTAGATTTTTGTTGTCCTTGGCCAGTGCCCCTCCTACATCAAAAAAAAAAAAAAAGCTAGCTTGATTGGTGACTAGGCTGACCATTCGGGCTTCCATGGTTTCCAGACGTGATTCGGAGGCGGCATAACGATTCTTTAACTCGTCCACAATACTGCCAAGAGCTTGTGCCTGTGGTGAGGAAGAGGCAGCGGCTGAACCCTACGGTGCACCAGCAGAAGTTTGTTGTGACAGCTGAGGCGCGGGCAAAGAATGTGACAAGGATGGACCTGCTGGTGGGCGGCTCCTGGCAACGAGGTCATCGCCAGTTAGAAATGAGTTCTATTAAAAGAGGTGCTGGTCGCGCGGCATGCCATTCCGTGGTATGCGGTGGTCGTGGGGAGCCGCGGTGCGGGCAGGTGCAGGAGTCGTGAGGCTTTGTACATCATGCGCAACGCTCCAAAGCAAAACTGTATCGGGAAATCTGGCCTACATCCCAGCATCTGTAACATGTCAGGTGGTCATTATCCAAGTTACGGATCTCGCAGGGAGGGAGGCAGGGCAGAAAGCTGAAGGTGAAGAATGCAGGAGGTGACTCAGGAAAACTCCACATTATAACGATCATGTTAATGGGGTTACCATTTTAATGAAAACGATGGGCGTTGTAAACTCATGGCAGTTCCTCGTTTAGGGTCGGATCTACTCCCACCGGGTAATGAGTCACCAAGAAGTCGATAATTTACGAGGCCTAGTGGGATAATCTTGACTGCTAAGTGTAAGTGAAAGAAATTCACCAGCCTGCACACTTTTCACGATGTCTTGGCGCTTACGAGAGATGTACACAAACATACAAGTTACTAGTGACATCGTTATCTCTACTTGCTGCGCGACCAGCACCTCTTTTAATAGAGCTCATTTCTAACTGGCGATGACCTCGTTGCCAGGAGCCGGGTGTCAGTGTGTGACACGGCTGCTCGAGACGCCCACCAGCAGGTCCATCCTCGTTACATTCTTAGCCCGCGCCTCAGCTATCACAGCAAACATCTGCTGGTGCACCCTCGGGTTCAGCCGCTGCCTCTTCCTCGCCACAGGCACAAGCTGTTGGCAGTGTTGTGGACGAGTTAAAGAATCGTTATGCCGCCTCCGAATCACGTCTGGAAACCATGAAAGCCCGAATGGTCAGCCTAATCATCAATCAAGCTAGCGTTTTTTTTTTTTTTTATGTAGGAGGGACAATAGATTCTTGATGAATATATTCTTCTGGCAGGGGGGATAGCACCGGAGGCTGAACTATTGTTTCAAGAGGACGCAGCACCTACAAGAATCCACTCACCATAGGGCCAGGGAAGTGAAATCCACAGGCTGGAGTGCAGTGGGAATACAGTGGTGGTGTCTGGTCGACCGGTAGAGCCTAGGCAGAGAAACAGCACGAAGCCCAGGCGTGCAGTTTTCCCATGTGAGACAAGGAACCTGCGAGAGACAGAGAAAGCGAGGTGTGCTCCGTGTGGAGGCAGGCTAGTGTCTGCCCTGGCTCGCCAGCCTGGCTGTGGCGTTGCTTCGGAATCCCCGGGTACCAGGGAGTAGGAGGAACCAGGGATAGTAACGAGGTCGGCAGACTTGAACTACGTGTATAACAAGGCTGGCAGAGCTTATGTAAAGAGGCCACCAGGGAGTAGGTACTTAAGCCGGCCCGATGTGCATATATATCCCTCACACGGTCCCCCAAACAAGAATCTACTGGAAGTAGATTAAGAGTTAGGAAGATCTGCTAAGCAGGTCAGCACCCAAATTATCATTCCCTGCCACGTGAACGACTCAGAAGGGAAAAACGCCCAACGAAGTAGTCGATCATTCTTTCCTTTAAAGGTTGACAGGTACAACAGAGGCTTGTGATCCACCTCCAAAATAAATTCCTTACCGCGAAGGTAGAAATCAAACCGGTTGACAGCGAAGACAATCGCAAGACACTCCCGCTCAATCGTGGAGTCCCTTGTTTTACGATCGAGTAAATTCCGACTGGCGTAGGCGACGGGATGGGGACGGTCGTCGTAGTACTGGAAAAGGACTGCTTCAAACCCATGGCTGGAGGCATCGGTCCTCATTACGAAGATCAGATCCGGGCTTGGCAGACGGATCACTGGTGGCGAGACCAACTTGTCCTTCAGGTGTCTGAGCCGCACCAACAAGTCTTCACTATTAACAGTGGAATTCCTCAAGGTTCTGTCCTGTCACCCACTCTCTTCTTATTATTCATTAATGATCTTCTAAACCAAACTTCTTGTCCTATCCACTCCTACGCTGATGATACCACCCTACACTTTTCCACGTCTTTTCATAGACGTCCAACCCTTCAGGAGGTAAACATTTCACGCAGAGAAGCCACAGAACGCTTGACTTCTGATCTTTCTAAAATTTCTGATTGGGGCAGAGCAAACTTGGTATTGTTCAATGCCTCAAAAACTCAATTCCTTCATCTATCAACTCGACACAACCTTCCAGACAACTATCCCCTCTTCTTCAATGACACTCAACTGTCGCCCTCTTCTACACTGAACATCCTTGGTCTGTCCTTTACTTATAATCTGAACTGGAACCTTTACATCTCATCTCTAGCTAAAACAGCTTCCATGAAGTTAGGTGTTCTGAGACGTCTCCGCCAGTTATTCTCACCCCCCCAGCTTCTAACTCTGTACAAGGGCCTTATCCGTCCATGTATGGAGTATGCTTCACATTTCTGGGGGGTTCCACTCATACTACTCTTCTAGACAGGGTGGAATCAAAAGCTTTTCGTCTCATCAATTCCTCTCCTCTAACTGACTGTCTTCAGCCTCTTTCTCACCGCCGCAATGCTGCATCTCTAGCTGTCTTCTACCGCTATTTTCATGCTAACTGCTCTCCTGATCTTGCTAACTGCATGCCTCCCCTCCTCCCGCAGCCTCGCTGCACAAGACTTTCTTCTTTCTCTCACCCCTATTCTGTCCACCTCTCTAACGCAAGAGTTAACCAGTACTCTCAATCATTCATCCCTTTCTCTGCTAAACTTTGGAACTCCCTGCCTGCTTCTGTATTTCCACCTTCCTATGACTTGAATTCCTTCAAGAGGGAGGTTTCAAGACACTTATTCATCAATTTTTTTACCACTGCTTTGACCCTTTTATGGGACTGGCATTTCAGTGCATTTTTTTATTGGGTTTTTGGTTCCCTTGGCCAGTGTCCTTTCTACATAAAAAGAAAAAAAATTGATAGATGGAGGAAATGAGTTTTTGAGGCATTGAACAATATCAAGTATGTTCTACTCCAATCAGAAATTTTAGAGAGATCAGAAGTCAGGCGTTCTATGGCTTCCCTGCGTGAACTGCTTACTTCCTGAAGGATTGGAAGTCTATGAAATGACGTGGAAAAATGCAGGGTGGTATCATCAGCGCAGGAGTGGATAGGAAAAGAAGTTTGATTTAGATCATCGATGAACAATAGGAAGAGAGTGGGTGACAGGACAGAACCCTGAGGAACACCACTGTTAATAGATTTAGGAGAACAGTGACCGTCTACCACAGCACCAATAAAACGGTCAGAAAGGAAACTTCAGATGAAGTTACAGAGAAAAGAATAGAAGCCATAAGAGGGTAATTTGGAAATCAAAGCTTTGTGCCAGACTCTACCAAAAGCTTTTGATATGTCTAAAGGAACAGCAAAATTTTCACCAAAATCTCTAAAACAGAATAACAAGAACTCAGTAAGGAAAGCCAGAAGATCACCAGTAGAACGGCCTTGACGGAACTCATACTGACGATCAGAAGGAAGGTAAGGTTCTGAAGTGATAGATATTTAAGAATCCTCCTCTTGAGGATAGATTAAAAAACTTTAGATTGGCAGGAAATTGAGGCAATAGGACGGTAGTTTGAGGGATTAGAACGGTCACCCTTTTTAGGAACAAGCTGATTGAAGACAAACTTCTAGCAAGAAGGAAAGGTAGATGTTGACAGAAGGAGTTGAAAGAATTTAACTAGGCAAGGTGCAAGCACATAGGCGCAGCTTCAGAAAAACAATAGGAGGGACCCGATCATGTCCATAAGACTTCCGAGGATTTAGGTTTAGGGCATGAAAAATATCATTGCGAAGAATTTTAATGGGTGGCATAAAGCGGTCAGAGGGTGGAGGAGAGGGAGGAACAAACCCTGAATCATCCAAGGTACAGTTTTTAGCGAAAGTATGAGCAAAGAGTTCAGCTTTAGAGATATATGTGATAATAATGGTGCCATCTGCTTGAAATCAATGAGGAAAAGATGATTTTGACTAGATGCCATAAGTCACGAGGGGAGTTACATCTTGAAAGATTTTCACACTTTCTATTAATGAAGGAGCCTTTAGCTAGTTGGAGAACAGACTTGGCATGGTTTCGGACAGAAATATAAAGCACATGAGATTCTGGTGGTGGAAGGCTTAAGTATCTTTTGTGGGCTACCTCTATCTCGTATAGCATAAGAACAAGCTGTGTTAAACCAAGGTTTGGAAGGTTTTAGGTCGAGAAAAAGAGTGAGTAATGTACACCTCCATGCCCGACACTTTTATCTCTGTTATGCGCTCGGCACACAGAGACGGGTCTCTGTCACGGAAGCAGTAGTCATTCCAAAGGAAATCACCTCCTCAGATCCCCACAACTAGCAGAGGCAAAACGCCAGAGGCACCTCCGCTTAGAGGGATCCTGAGGAGGGATTGGAGCGATAAGACAAGATAGATATTGTGATCGGAGGAGCCCAATGGAGAAGATAGGGTAACAACATAAGCAGAAGGACGAGAGGTTAAGAAAAGGTCAAGAATGTTGGGCGTACGTCCAAGACGGTCAGGAACACGAGTAGGGTTTTTGCAGCAATTGGTCTAGGTCGTGGAGGATAGCAAAGTTGAAGGCTAGTTCACCAGGATGGTCAGTAAAGGGAGAAGAAAGCCAAAGCTGGTGGTGAACATTGAAGTCTCCAAGAATGAAGATCTCCGCAAAAGGGAAGAGAATCAAGATGTGATCCACTTTGGAAGTTAAGTAGTCTTATAGTCAGAGCAGTTAGGTGAGAGGTATACAGCACAGATGAATTTAGTTTGAGAGTGATTCTGTAGTCGTGGCCAGATGGTGGAAAACTCGGAAGATTCAAGAGTGTGGGCACGAGAGCAGGTTAAGTCATTGCTCGCATAAACGCTATATCCAGCTTTGGATTGAAAATTAGGATAAAGAAAGTAGGAGGGAACAGAAAAGGGGCTACTGTCAGTTGCCTAAGACACCTGTGTTTCAGTGAGGAAAAGAAGATACACCTGTGTTTCAGTGAGGAAAAGAAGATGAGGTTTAGTGGACGACAGGTAGTGTTCTACAGATTGAAAATTAGATCTAAAACCGCGAATGATGCAGAAGTTAATGAAGAAAAGTTGAGGGGAATACCAAGACACTTAGGGTCGATACCATAAGTGCAGTCCGACCTCGGGACATTTGTGGTCCCCTCCCAAGATAGGGACTCCGAGTCTGGTGTAGGAGTTCCCTTGATAATTTTGAATTTTCACTGAAGGGTGTGTGTGTGTAGTTAGGTGTTTGTAGTTTTGTGTAAAGGAGGAGAGTTGTCTTTAGAGGGCAGGATGTGACTGCCCCCTTCTGTTGTGAGACACAAAGGGAAACGTTCGGTGAGGTCACGGCTAGGTTTAATGATAAGTTCACAGCACCCCCTGATCCAGTGCTTTAGACCTCATTGGAAGTAATTATCGTTTCGGCAGGTGCCTACTGCCTCCTCCTTATGTGTGCCTCCTTGCGTGTACTCCAGTCATCTTGTTAGCCCTCTTTTCGTTTTCTGTCCTTTTCTTTTAATTTTTGTTCATCACAAATAAATCCAGAGCTCCCTTGTAGGCTTCATTATAGGTAATTAGGATGGGTTTCAGCATTGCGTGGTCCATTGTCTTGGTCGAAACACGAAGAGTAAGCGAAGGTATTAGAAGCACGACCTGTTATTATGAGTGACACAAGAGTCAGAGAGAGAGAGAGAGAGAGAGAGAGAGAGAGAGAGAGAGAGAGAGAGAGAGAGAGAGAGAGGTCACTGAGAGGTCGTCGGGAGAGGACGTGTCCGAGGTCGCTCCGGCAGTGTGAGAACCACATATCATATCGAACTTCATTCTCTTCACGACACACGGGTTTTTTTCCGTATTAAAAACCTGTAAACTTACTGGTGGAAGAAAATTTACTTAAGTGGAAACAGCGACACACTGAAACACAACATCGCCAGCACGTGGACGTCGAGTTTACTGTGTTCTACAAGGCCTTGGTGTTCTGTATTGCCGGAGGCACCAACATCGTGAAATGTACAGTGAGTGAGTGCAGTGTTAACAGTGCAGTGCAGTGCAGCGACATTACAGTGACAGTGTGAAGTGCAGCAAGGTAGACGCCAACTAGCGTGTTCACGGTAAGGAGCTAGTCGACCTGACCTCACCCTGCTTAGGCTCCGGGGGCTGAGATCTCTTGGGAATTCCACCAAGCTGCACCCACAATCATTAAGGAATTATCGCGCTGACGAAACTGCCCCACGCACCCTCTCCCCGACGCGCCCGCCCCGCTACGCCCACCCCGCTACACCCACAGAATGGCGTTGGAGTGCTATGAGCGCCGCATAGAAAGGCCGAAAGGTCTCTGTGGATACAGACCAAGTTACTGGTGTACGAGTACAGTCTGTGGCCGTAAGACGTCACCGACGACCGATCAGCAGTGCACCACAGAATGCTGCCCCAACTTCTGCCACGTCCACTGTCTGGGCGACGCGACAGAGTACAGGTGTGGCGACACAGGTCAGCTCCGCGCCCTGGCGGGGATAACTGATCCTGTCACATTTTTTGTGGAAAACTCACAAGAACCTACAGCGTCCCTTCCCTCCTCCTCTCTTCCCCCTACACCATCAGCGGATCTGGTTGAGGAGCAGCAAGAGGACGGCCTGGACAACCTAACAAAGGAGGAGCTGATACAACAGTTAAGAAAGGTTCGCAGTGAGCTGGCCATGACAAAAGGTCAGCTGACAAACTACAGAGCCATAACTGCAGGTCTTGCCGAGAAAAGGTGTGTGCTAGTGGAAGCCATATCCATAGTGGACACCATCTTGGCCACTCACGCCAGCGAGGACCTGCAGCAGAGGTCAGTGGCTTGTTCAGCCAGACCTCACAAAATTCACCGTCTCCGCGGACACCCCGGAAAATACGTCTCTGTCCTCCCCACCGACCAACACCCCTCGCTCTTCATCACCTGACCCAGCGCCTGAAGCAGCGGAGGGGCAAAGACAAGGAGGATCACCCCCCAAACGGCCCCTACCCCCTTCTTCACATCACTCCTCGCTCGAATCAGCTGAGGAACGAGGTGAGGCGCTGTCCTTCACTCCTCTCCCATCCTCACATCACCCCGCGCTCGTATCATCGGAGGAAAGAGGTCAAGCGCTGTCAGTCGCTCCTCCCACATCCTTCTCTCAGCCCGGGCAGCCGATGCCACCAACAGCTGGTACTCGTCGAGAGACACGGACGAGCGGCAACAGCTCGACGGAGGACAGACAGGCAGGAGGGCACCAACGACCACTCAAAAGAAAGAAAAGGCCAGTAACGAGACAGAACGCCCTCTCGGAGAGAGAGGCACCTCAGACCACGTGGCTGTCCTCACCAGGATACAATTCAGGACACCACGAGAGGAAAGCTTTACCCGCACCCTCTGGAGGTGGGAGGCCGCCGACTGGGATGCCCTCCGTGCCGCCCTGAGGACACAGACTGGGGAGACGTGCTGCATGGCGACGCTAACCAGCAGGTGAGGCGGCTCACCCAGCTGCTCCACGCCCTGCAGGCCCGCTGGGTGCCGCACTCGGACCACAAAACCAAGGCATCAGACCAGCCCTGGTTTGGCCCTGCGTGCCGCTCTGCCTCTGATGCCAAGCACCGAGCCTGGCTTGCTCTTAAGAGACACCCCACTGCCAGGAACAGGTTAAGGCACCGAGAGGCAACAATGCACATGAATACCACGCAAACATGGGCAGTGGAGCAGTGGAAAGCTAACCTCAAGAGTAAGCTAAGGGGAGGCCAGGTTGGTTGTAAACAGTGGTGGAGCCTTGTCAAGGACCAGCAGGGTGAGTCGCGGGGCACTTCCATCCCTGCACTCCACCGGGCAGACGGCAGCATTGCCCACACTGCTCGTGACAAAGCGGACCTCCTGGCCAAGCACTTCGCTGAAAAGATGTGCATCCCCGACCCTGAAAGACCATCTCCGCTACTCCCTCATCGTGAAAGAAACACTAGAGACAGTGAACACAAGTGAAGTGGAAGTGAAAGTGATACTAGCAAACTTGGATGAGAAAAAAGCGGTGGCGCCACAGGACACAAGTCCCCACGTACTCCGACAGTGTGCTGCGGAGCTGGCGCGCCCACTCGCTTCACTCTTTAAAGCACTGCCTCAGCAACGCCACATGGCCTGAAATGTGGGTGGGGAGTAGTGTGGTGCCTCTGCACAAGAAAAATGCAAAGACAGAGGCAAAAAACTACAGACCCGTGTCCCTGCTGCCTGTGCTGAGCAAAGTGCTGGAAACTGTTGTGGCCTCGAGAGTCACGCGGCACCTCGAGAGGCACCACCTGCTGAGCAACAGATAATTTGGGTTCAGGCAGGGGAGATCGGCGGCAGACCTGCACCTGCTCCTCTCGACGGAGTGGAGTGGGGCCCTGGACCAAGGGAAGACCATGGCTGTCGTGGCTCTTGACATCGAGGGGGCGTTCGACAAAGTGTGGCACGCAGCCCTCATCACAAAGCTCCGTGCTATAGGCGTGGACGGGGCTCTCCTCCAGCTCTTTGAGAATTACTTGAGAGACAGACATCTCAAATCCACAGCCCATAAGGGCAGGTGTTCTTCAAGGGAGCTGCCTCTGCCCTTTGCTGTGGAATGTGTATGTCAATGATCTGATGCACCTCGTTCCTACCGCGAAGGCGTTTGCAGATGTCATAACACTATTCCACAGCTACGGACTGGAGGAGGAAGCTGCAGCCAACCACGACATCAACGCCACCCTGAGCCGTGTTGCAGCCTGGGGAAGGAAGTGGCAAGTAAAGTTTGCCGCTCACAAAACCCAGCAGCTCACTATCAACAGGACAAGTAGAGCCCCGCGCCTCACCTTCAACGAGGAGACACTGACGCCTCGGGATGAGGTGGAGGTGCTGGGGGTCACTTACGACCGTAAGTTGACCTTCAGAACCCACGTGGAGCGACTCGCCAGAGAGGCCTCAGGGAAGCTGGCATCCCTGAGGAGAATCTCCTACCTCCTTGACGCCAAGGGACTGGAGTTACTCTACAAGGCGTAGGTCCGCTCCTCCTTGGAGTACGCGTGCCTGGCCTGGGACGGCGCGGCAAACAAGCACCTAGCTCTCCTGGACAAGGTGCAGGACCGAGCGGCGAGGCTCATCAGGAACAGTGAGCTCTGCCTTCAGCCTGCACTGCACACCCTCCAGCACCGACGAGACGTGGCGGGCCTCACCGTCATGTTCAAGGTGCAACAGCAACGGGTGCCGCACCTACAGGCTCCCCGGCAGCCTGCCCAACATGCCGAAGTCACCACCAGAGCTGTCACACGTGCCCCTGGGGAGCTGCACCAGCCCAAGTGCAGAACGTGGCACCATCAAAGACAGTTTCTGAACACATACATCGGCTGGTGGAACGAGTTTGTTACCGTGCAGCCAAGTGTTGAGGGCTGGACCAGGCAGCAGTTCAAGACTGCAGTGAATGTGTGGTTGCCACAGACAGACAGAGAGAGGCTTTCAGATAGAAGGCATTAACAGTGACTTCTTTAGCCTAATTTGTTGTATTAAATATGTAAAGTATATGTACAGCAACTCTGTAAACACATATCATGTAGATTTGTATAAATAAAATAAAGAGAGAGAGAGAGAGAGAGAGAGAGAGAGAGAGAGAGAGAGAGAGAGAGAGAAAGACAAGAGTAATACATGTTATGCAACTATTGGTGGTGACCATTCCTGTACAAGAAGCCAGAAACAACTCCACAGAGATAACGGGCGTGCGCACACGCTCGCACACACACACACACACTTACACACACACACACACACACACACACACACACACACACACACACTTATCACATCGCAAGATACACGTGCTGAGTTGCCTTATCTGCCGATCACAGTTCCCGCCAAGTTCAGTTCTTGTCGTGACCAACGTTTGATCAAGTAAACGTTTTGTTCTGTTGGGGAAAGATGGGGAGGGTGCCGTTATGAGGATGGGGGATGTAGCGGTAGTATTTATTGACGCAGATAGCGAGGACAGCACCAGTAAGAGAAACACCGTTAACAGTAACGGTAGCATTATCAGAAGTACTACTAACAACGCTACTATGGCACCTCACACCATCGTGGCATTCATTCTGGCTCTCAGTGTGGTCCTTACCGTACCCCTGACAGCCGCCTTCCCACCTCCTCCTCGGCCTGCCTCCTCTGACGCTGTCTCCATGCATCCCATCATCGCTAACGGCAGCAGGGTAGCCGTATCCGCTATGAGCGAAGCTTTCCTCTTCTGTTGGGTGGACGGCGCTCCCGCACACCAGATGTGGAGGGTTAGTAGTAGTAGTATAGTAATAGTAATAGTAGCATTAATACTAGTGATTATTGGTGCTGCTACGTAATATTAATAACGACTAAAACGTAAAGTAAAACGTAGTAGTAGCAAAATTATAATAGTAGTAGTAGTTAATAGTAGTAGTAGTAGTAGTAGTAGTAGTAGTAGTAGTAGTAGTAGTAGTAGTAGTAGTACTAATAGTAATAGCAGCAAGAACAGCAGGATATGGAATTAAACTTGGCTGTATTTATTATTTTTTTTATTTATAGTACACACGCTATACAGGTAAAAAAACAATAATTATGATGACTGTAGTGAAATAATAGTATTACTACTAGTAGTAATACAAATGCTACTACTATTACTACTACTACTAATACTACAACAACAACAACAACAACTACTACTACTACTACTACTACTACTACTAGTATTAGTACTACTATTACAAATAATAATAATAATAATAGTAATGATAATAATAATAATATTAATAATAATAATAATAATAATAATAATAACATCAATCACTGGTAATAATAATTTATTACCGATATTAGGTCGAATGGCGGGATCCTTTGAACGCCCCAGTGCCGCATTGGAGTCCCGGTGCCTCCCGTTACCAGCTGGGCTCAGGTACACACCTGCCTCACACCTACCTAGTCTTTGTCGACTTCCGCCAACCAGGCGTTTACACATGTGTGGCTCGAGGAGCTGCAGCGATGGAAGAAGGGCGTGCCAGTGTAATTGTGACTCTTGCTACGTCCTGACACACCGTCTACTACAACATTCCCTGATACCTCCACTCTACACCTATCTGAAGACATCATCACCATAGTTGATATAATATATTTATTTTCCACCTATTATTTATTCCTTATTCACATTGTTATCTATTGGTAAGGGCTGTGACCAGCATTTGTAAATAAAACAAAAAAAATAATGAAACGATAATGGTAATTTGCTCAAATTATGTATATTGTGGTTTTGTACACACACACACACACACACACACACACACACACACACACACACACACACACACACACACACACACACACATGTACATGTATTTCTCACATATGTACAGATATTTCTCACACATGTACAGATATTTCTCATACTAACACATTGGAAAAGTGGTCATATTAAAAATACAAAAAAAAAAAAAAAAAAAACGACGTCGAAAAAAAAAAAAAATGAACATAAATTTATCTGTCCTAAAAGAACAGCGGCAGAAAGTTAAGTCAGTAAGTGTAATGAATGCACAAAAGCCTTAACAAATAATACAGAACATAAAGCTTAAAGTATTTACACAAAAAGTGTAAATACTGAAGAAAAAAAAAAAAAATCTTCACCAAATCATTTTAAGCAAAAAATGATAGATATAAATTAATAAAGAAAAAAAATATTAAAGCTAAGCTAAGCTGTCCGTCTGTGGACATAATTATTCAATGTGTGAGGCGTCGCTCAGAAATTGCAATGGACCGTCTCTTAACGCGTTACACGTGTCTCTCACATATGTTTCGGAAAACACAACCATACTGTGATGACTACTTAGTGCTGCTTATAGTGCGGCACTTCGTGGTGGAGTGTCCCGTTCTGGTGGACGTGCGGGAGCAATACCTCTTTCGTTGCCACGGTGAAGATGGAATTTTTCGGATATCGCTAATACTTGGAGAAAGGACTCTTTCCCGGGACAAGAGGCCCTCATGTTTGGGCTTTTAAATGAATTTTAGCTTGGATTTAAAAAATATTTATATTAATTTAAACTACTTTATTAGTAATATACTATTAGGCATAACTTTTACCTTGCACTTGGAGAACCTAGAGGCCAGTGAAGAATGAACGTAGAAAAACGCTGGGTCCTGTGGCCTGCATCACTGGGATCAATGTCTTGGGCACATAACAACTAATAATAACTCCAGATGTCTATGTCTGTGGGGTTAGTACCTTGGAGACGAAACGAACAACGACATATATACTGTTCTGGGTCAAAGGAGACCATTAACGATTCACTTGAAATTAACACATTCAAATGCCAACCCTCTTACTTTGTAGCTCTTCACTTTCCGCTGATTTACCCCATTTTCCTTTCCATGTCTATGTGATGGGGCGCCTCTCAGAGACTGCAATGGACCATCTCCGGACAGGCCACATGTGTCTCACTCATGGATATCTCATGTCCTGGTTAACATAACCATTCTTTGATCACTGCGTTATGTCCAGACGAGCAGGCCAGATCGGCATGCATGACCGTTAATGGGCACATTTGATGGGCAAACTGTCAGATTGCCCGAGCGCCCTTTGAGCGAAATCACCAGGGAGGGTGTGGTAGCTTGAACTTTGACACTGCCAGAATACGTTAACATACCGTACCCATAACAAACCGTAACATACCGTACCCATAGCAAAGTTATTATTTGTCATCACACACACAGACATACAAACACCACACACACACACACACACACACACACACACACACACACACACACACACACACACACACACACACACTTCATTATCCATTACACGAGAGAGAGAGAGAGAGAGAGAGAGAGAGAGAGAGAGAGAGAGAGAGAGAGAGAGAGAGAGAGAGAGAGAGAGAGAGAGAGAGAGAGAGAGAGATTGATTTATTGTCAAATTACA
>NC_087153.1:27660521-27675521 GCF_035594125.1 Scylla paramamosain | reverse complement strand
CAGAAGCATTACACACGAGAGAGAGAGAGAGAGAGAGAGAGAGAGAGAGAGAGAGAGAGAGAGAGAGAGAGAGAGAGAGAGAGAGAGAGAGAGAGAGAGAGAAACTTCAGAAGCATTACACACGAGAGAGAGAGAGAGAGAGAGAGAGAGAGAGAGAGAGAGAGAGAGAGAGAGAGAGAGAGAGAGAGAGAGAGAGAGAGAGAGAGAGAGAGAGAGAGAGAGAGAGAGAGAGAGAGAGAGAGAGAGAGAGAGAGAGAGAGAGAGAGAGAGAGAGAGAGAGAGAGAGAACTTCAGTATCCCACGGCCAGGAATCGGCAGACACAGGGAGGCAGCTCAGCACATGAGGAACACCCAGGAGTGGGCCGCCGAACAATGGAGAAGTACACTGAAGACGAAACTGAGAGGTGGCCAAGTCGGAACTAAACGCTGGTGGAACCTGGTTAAGGAGCAGCAGGGTGCATCGCGGGAAGGCACCGTCCCTCCCCTCCGTAGGAAGGATGGCAGCGTGGCTCACACCGCCCGAGACAAGGCGAACCTCCTGGCCAGACACTTCTCAGAGAAAATGAACATCTCTGATCCGGGCAGAGCACCTCCAACTCTGCCTGCAGTGACAAAAAATAAGTTACTGGCAGTGATGACAAGTAAGAGTGAAGTGAAAAAATTGCTCTACTCATTGGATGAGAGTAAGGCAGTGGGGCCGGACTACATCAGTCCCCGCCTGCTCCGTCAGTGTGCCGGGGAGCTGGCGCGCCCACTGACATCTCTCTTCAACCATTGTCTACGGAGCAGCAGATGGCCCAAAGTCTGGAAAATCAGCAAGGTTGTTCCGATCCATAAGAAAAATTCTAAAAGTGAGGTGAAAAACTACCGCCCTGTGTCTCTGCTGCCCGTGCTCAGTAAGGTGCTGGAAAGCATCGTGGCTATGAGAATGACGGAGCACCTTGAGCGCCATCACTTGCTGTGCAGCAGACAGTACGGGTTCCGACAAGGCAGATCGGCCGCTGACCTGCACCTGCTGTTAACCGCGAAGTGGAGTGCGGCCCTGGACAAAGGAAGGGCCCAATGTCGCTTTGGCACTCGACATCGAGGGAGCTTTTGACAAGGTGTGGCATGAAGCTCTCATCGAAAGACTTCGTGCTACAGGTGTCGAGGGGCCTCTTCTCCAGCTCTTCACCGACTACCTGAGGGAGAAACATCTGAAAGTTGTGCTCAGCGGCAGAGTCGGAAGTACAACCAATCAAAGCAGGTGTTCCCCAGGGAAGCTGCTTAGGCCCTCTGCTATGGAACATACTCGTATATATAAATGAACTATTAAATTTAATACCCAGTGCACAGGCCTATGCAGACGACATCACCCTGACGCACAGCTACGAGGCAGGGGAAGAGGCTCGCTCCACAGCTGAACTCAACAACACTCTGAACCGCATCGTAGCCTGGGGCAATAAGTGGCAGGTGAAATTTGCCCCTAACAAGGCTCAGCTGCTTACTGTCTCCAGGTCAGGGGAGCCTCTATCCCTGGTCTTCGAAGGAAAGGCACTGGCGTCCCAGGAGGAAGTGGAAATTTTGGGGGTTACCTACGACAGGAAGCTGACCTTCAAATCCCACATCGAGCGACTCGCCAGAGAGGCTTCAGGCAAGCTGGCATCCCTGAGAAGGATGTCATGGGTGCTTGACGGCGAGGGGCTTCAGACTCTTTATAAGGCGCAGTTTCGCTCGTCCCTGGAGTACGCATGCCTCGCGTGGGGCGGCGCGGCACGCAAACACCTCGCCCTCCTCGACAAGGTCCAGGGCCGTGCAGAGAGGTTGATCAGGGAAAGCAGAAGAGCGCAACAACATCCAGGACTCTGCAGTCTTCAGCACCGCCGCGATGTGGCGGGCCTCACGGTGATGTTCAAGATACATCAGCAGCGGGTCCATCACCTTCAGCCTCTCAGGCAGCCCCTTCGGCGGGCACAGGTGGACACAAGATCAGTCTCCCGAGCTCCCGCCGAACTTTTACAGCCCCGCTGCAGAACGTGGCACCACCAGAGGCAATTCATTAACACTTATGTAACCTGGTGGAATGGACTGCTTGCTTCACAGCCACGCCTGGACAACATGACGGCACAGAGCTTCAAGGAGCTGGTGAACGCGTGGCTGCCGTCATGAGAACACCAGACATCAGAGTTGGGCTTTAAGATAGGACACACTAATCATGTTTCCTTTAGCCCGTAAAACATTGTACTTGTATGTAATATGCATTACATTGAACTCTATAACAAGTAATGTATTCTGTATAAATAAAAAAAAAAAGTAGCATTGCACACGAGAGAGAGAGAGAGAGAGAGAGAGAGAGAGAGAGAGAGAGAGAGAGAGAGAGAGAGAGAGAGAGAGAGAGAGAAAGTATGGAACATGCCACCCGTACCGAGACTCTTGAAGGATAGGCTATCAGCGACTCAATCTCTCTCTCTCTCTCTCTCTCTCTCTCTCTCTCTCTCTCTCTCTCTCTCTCTCTCTGTTGAAGTAAGGTTTTATTGAGATACTACATAAAACTATGATAATTTCTGGAGACATTGCTATCCTTATAAATAATGGTGTCGGTAACTCGTGTGCCGCTCACATTGAGATACATAATTTCTACAACATTCACATAAATCCTCACCTAATTTGTATGCTGCATTTATATAGAGAGCAAAAATTACACACGGACAGGTACTTACACTATGAGAAACACTTCATAATACAGTAGCTAATGACTGCTCTTCTCTGAGCGACGATTGTGTCGAATTGCCAGTTACTCTTTTCCAGTCGATTATCTATTTATTTTATATTGATTTATCCTATATTCCTGCAAACATGCACATGCTCATATTTTTCCTGTGTATTGAGTACGTACGCTATCTTTTGGGAAGAATGAAATTCGAGTAAAATTTCACATAACGAAAATAAAAATACCGCTTATGTTTACATGTCTTGAAAATTAATCCGGCAGTGTAAGGGTTAGGGGTTATCATGAACTCCATCATTTGACTATTGGTACCTACCATAAGAATAGTATTACCATAGTTTCTTTTTTTTTTTTTTTTACTTTCACATCATAATTTTGTGTTGCTTAAAGTAGGAATCGCCATATAATACTTAAGGGCAAAAATATGTTGGTGTTTATATCTTGTAACTGAACTAAACATCATGCCTTGGTATTATAACAATAAAATAAAAATAAATAAATAAGTAAATAAAAAAGATGAAGTGATGCATAAGACTGTAGCAGAAAATTAATCTTCTGTGTCTAATGATCAAGTGGTTGAGTTGAATTCCATATTTACAATGAAAATATGTGGTGAATGTTTTGCAATGAATATTGGTGTTAGGCATTTTCTTGAGTATGATAGTTATTGGTTGTTTTTGTTTTTGCCTAGATTCCTCAAAAAACATCATCAATTTCCCTCCCTGTCTCATATATATGCTACAGTAAGATTGTGAAACTAGGGATTTCGTGAAATCCCTAAAACTTTCAGGGAATTCGTGAAATTACTGTTTCACTTTGTGACTTCATGAAATTACTAAAATATCTAGATGTTTCATGTATTTTCTGAAATGATACTCCAGTTATTTCATGAAATCCCTGATGATAGTAAATACATAGAACAACAAAAAATTTATTTTAAAATTTTATTCATAAATCATCATATCATAAAAATCATGTATAAAATCAAGGAGAGTGTGTTAGGTTAGCTTAGGTTACGTTAGGTTAGGTTCACTAGGTAGCGCATCATTATTTACACTGTACAACTGTGTGAGCTCTACACAACATGGGAAATAACTTAAATAACATGGAAAAATAACATGGAATAATACTTATGTGCGGAGTAAGGAAGAGGCACGCTTACCTGCCCAACGTCCGAGGCGAGTCTGACAGGTCTAGAAGTTTTCGAACCACTGAAATTCCGATTCTAGAAGCAAGTTTTCGAACCACTGAAGTTCCGACTATTCCATCTCTAAGTTGAGAGTGGTTTGAAAGATCAACTTGTTCGAGCACCCTGATGAAAATCGTGGCCAATTACGACGCACACGACCATTTTCGTTCTCTCTAGTTCTGAAACCCAGTGCGAGAAGATATGCTTTCCTGTTATTCACTTCAGATTCCAAGGTCAGGCAGCCACGGTGAGTTGGTGGCCACCATGTGTTGACGACACCCCAAGGGTTGCCGCTAGCACCAGATGTGACGCCAAAATATTCCCCCATAGGTGCTGTCAAGATGAAGCCAGGAGAAAGGAAGGGGCCATCGAGTGAACGCTAAGACACCACAGGGATAATAAGGATCGTGAGGGGAACCGCTAGGGCGTACCTGCAGAACTACACCACGCTGTTCTCTCTCCTCCCACTGCATCTTCATATTACTGGTGAGTCCACATGGTCATCTCTGGCCACCCTGCACCTTGACCCCGACCTGCCTGCAGGAACAGAACGAATCTTCAAGCACGGCACAGATAAACACTCGGATCCAAAGTATTGTTAGGTTAGATAAATAGGTAGGTAGTTCAGCCCCTACGGGGACTTTGGAAGAGATCCTTCTCGGTCTGGCTTCCATCTTGTCAGTGTTACGGTAAAAATATTTATTTATTTATTTACTCATTTACTTCAGCCAGTAACTTATTTTGTTTGTTTCTTTTTTTTTTTTAACTTGGTATGCTTCAGTACTCCAATTAACTCCAGCTATATATATATATATATATATATATATATATATATATATATATATATATATATATATATATATATATATATATATATATATATATATATATATATATATATATATATATATATATATATATACTTTTGTTTTGTGTATTTTTTTTTTAATATGTGACCGGAGAATTGGCACATAAAATTTGGATATGTGTATATTTGTGTATCTCAAACATCACATCTAGGCGTAACAGTGGATACTGCCCACAGTAGCATAGCAGTGGATTCAAGCCCCAGTAGCGTGATACTTGACACAGCACCCTTAAGCCCTTAAACCACCAAAAAGTTCATAGGCATTTCCTTCGAGAAAAACCACATTAGATGGAGAGCTTTATGTCAATTTTCCAGGGAATGGAACTAAACTTCTTTCACTTGAAATGCTAGAAGCTCTGAGGGAAATCAGGGATAGTGTGAAGAGGTGTGTAGTGTCCCTGTCAACCTAAATGACAACAATTGCAGAATTTGCTTCGTGCTAAAAGAAGCATCATCCCTTATTATCAGTTGTTTCATTGAAGTACAAGAAGTTGAAAATTTGTTTATCATGGAGAGGATTTTTCCTTTATATTCTTTCTTTTTTTTACATTCAAGGAGACGTCATCCATTTTCTCATGGGCTGGAAAGTGGCATGGTCTTAGCGGAACACGTATCCCACTACAGTTCAACAACGACTTGTCACAGACACCCATTACGTCATTCTGCCTGAAGATGTTGGACGAAACGTCGCATATAAGGAGCTGTCTTTTGGATAGCTCCTCGGTGGCTTGCTGACCAAAACAGAGATTTACCAAAATAGAAATAATTCATCAGAAGCATTCAACTTTGTTTAAAATATAATTTATTTCCTGGCTAGACTAATACATTTTCTTGTAATTAATCACTTGCATGTATTTCTCAAGTGTTTATATCAAATGTATGCTGCTCAGTAATTTACTGATAATATTTGATTTATATGTCTTTTAAAGTGTTAATAATGGATGATGGTCAGTAATTTATCAATAAGATTATGTATTTTCCTATACATTTGTAATGCTACAAAACTTCACAAAATATAAAAATAAGAATATCTTTAAACACATATTAATCCCAACCTTAAGATCATCAAATCAGTTATTTCTCATATTTAGATTCGGAAGGACAAGGAATTATAGTTTTGAATGTGCTATGCTTATGCAAATACTTGACGGACAAGTTTTTTCTTTTGTAACCTTTGTATGACCCACATTCACGTTACCAGCATCTGTGCGTGTGAGGATATGTGTTCATTACCTGCGGCTCGTTTTTGCAAGGGTGTTCTTCTTTTTTTTTTTTTTATGTAGGAAGGATACTGGCCAAGGACAACAAAAATCTAATATAAAAAAAATGCCCACTGAAATGCCAGTCCCATAAAAGGGTCAAAGCAGTGGTCAAAAATTGGTGGATAAGTGTCTTGAAACCTTCCTCTTGAAGCAATTCAAGTCATAGGAAGGTGGAAATACAGAAGCAGGCAGGGAGTTCCAGAGTTTACCAGAGAAAGGGATGAATGATTGAGAATACTGGTTAACTCTTGCGTTAGAGAGGTGGACAGAATAGGGGTGAGAGAAAGAAGAAAGTCTTGTGCAGCGAGGCCGCGGAAGGAGGGGAGGCGTGCAGTTAGCAATATCAGAAGAGCAGTTGGCATGAAAATAGCGGTAGAAGACAGCTAGATATGCAGCATTGCGGCGGTGAGAGAGGGGCTGAAGACAGTCAGTTAGAAGAGAGGAGTTGATGAGACGAAAATCTTTTGATTCCACCCTGTCTAGAAGAGCAGTATGAGTGGAACCCCCCCAGACATGTTAAGCATACTCCATACATGGACGGATAAGGCCCTTGTACAGAGGTAGCAGCTGGGGGGGGTGAGAAAAACTGGCGGAGACGTCTCAGAATACCTAACTTCATAGAAGCTGTTTTAGCTAGAGATGAGATGTGAAGTTTCCAGTTCAGATTATAAGTAAAGGACAGACCGAGGATGTTCAGTGTAGAAGAGGGGGACAGTTGAGTGTCATTGAAGAAGAGGGGATAGTTGTCTGGAAGGTTGTGTCGAGTTGATAGATGGAGGAATTGAGTTTTTGAGGCATTGAACAATAACAAGTTTGCTCTGCCCCAATCAGAAATTTTAGAAAGATCAGAAGTCAAGCGTTCTGTGGCTTCCCTGCGTGATATGTTTACCTCCTGAAGGGTTGGACGTCTATGAAAAGACGTGGAAAAGTGCAGGGTGGTATCATCAGCATAGGAGTGGATAGGACAAGAAGTTTGGTTTAGAAGATCATTAATGAATAATAAGAAGAGAGTGGGTGACAGGACAGAACCCTGAGGAACACCACTGTTAATAGATTTAGGAGAAGAACAGTGACCGTCTACCACAGCAGCAATAGAACGGTCAGAAAGGAAACTTGAGATGAAGTTACAGAGAGAAGGATAGAAACCGTAGGAGGGTAGTTTGGAAATCAAAGCTTTGTGCCAGACTCTATCAAAGGCTTTTGATATGTCCAAGGCAACAGCAAAAGTTTCACCAAAGTCTCTAAAAGAGGATGACCAAGACTCAGTAAGGAAAGCCAGAAGATCACCAGTAGAGCGGCCTTGACGGAACCCATACTGGCGATCAGATAGAAGGTTGTGAAGTGATAGATGTTTAAGAATCTTCCTGTTGAGGATAGATTCAAAAACTTTAGATAAGCAGGAAATTAAAGCAATAGGACGGTAGTTTGAGAGATTAGGAACAGATTGAATGTAGGCAAACTTCCAGCAAGAAGGAAAGGTAGATGTTGACAGACAGAGCTGAAAGAGTTTAACTAGGCAAGGTACAAGGACGGAGGCACAGTTTCGGAGAACAATAGGAGGGACCCCATCAGGTCCATAAGCCTTCCAAGGGTTTAGGCCAGCGAGGGCATGGAAAACATCATTGCGAAGAATTTTAATACGTGGCATGAAGTAGTCAGAGGGTGGAGGAGAGGGAGGAACAAGCCCAGAATCGTCCAAGGTAGAGTTTTTAGCAAAGGTTTGAGCAAAGAGTTCAGCTTTAGAAATAGATGTGATAGCAGTGGTGCCATCTGGTTGAAGTAGAGGAGGGAAAGAAGAAGAAGCAAAGTTATTGGAGATATTTTTGGCTAGATGCCAGAAATCACGAGGGGAGTTAGATCTTGAAAAGTTTTGACATTTTCTGTTAATGAAGGAGTTTTTGGCTAGTTGGAGAACAGACTTGGCATGGTTCCGGGCAGAAGTATAAAGTGCATGAGATTCTGGTGATGGAAGGCTTAAGTACCTTTTGTGGGCCACCTGTCTATCATGTATAGCACGAGAACAAGCTGTGTTAAACCAAGGTTTAGAAGGTTTAGGACGAGAAAAAGAGTGAGGAATGTACGCCTCCATGCCATGCCTCCATGCCTCTGTTATGCGCTCAGCACACAAAGACGGGTCTCTGACACGGAAGCAGTAGTCATTCCAAGGAAAATCAGCAAAATACCTCCTCAGGTCCCCCCAATTAGCAGAGGCAAAGCGCCAGAGGCACCTTCGCTTAGGGGGATCCTGAGGAGGGATTGGAGTGATAGGACAAGATAAAGATATGAGATTGTGATCGGAGGAGCCCAACGGAGAAGAAAGGGTGACAGCATAAGCAGAAGGATTAGAGGTCAGGAAAAGGTCAAGAATGTTGGGCGTATCTCCAAGACGGTCAGGAATACGAGTAGGGTGTTGCACCAATTGCTCTAGGTCATGGAGGATAGCAAAGTTGTAGGCTAGTTCACCAGGATGGTCAGCGAAGGGAGAGGAAAGCCAAAGCTGGTGGTGAACATTGAAGTCTCCAAGAATGGAGATCTCTGCAAAAGGGAAGAGGGTCAGAATGTGCTCCACTTTGGAAGTTAAGTAGTCATAGAATTTTTTATAGTCAGAGGAGTTAGGAGAGAGGTATACAGCACAGATAAATTTAGTAGGAGAATGACCCTGTAGTCGTAGCCAGATGGTGGAAAACTCGGAAGATTCAAGAGCGTGGGCACGAGAGCAGGTTAAGTCATTGCGCACATAAACGCAGCATCCAGCTTTGGATCGAAAATGAGGATAGAGAAAGTAGGAGGGAACAGAAAAGGGGCTACTGACAGTTGCCTCAGACACCTGAGTTTCAGTGAGGAAAAGAAGATGAGGTTTAGAAGAGGAGAGGTGGTGTTCTACAGATTGAAAATTAGATCTTAGACCGCGAATGTTGCAGAAGTTAATGAAGAAAAAGTTGAGGGGGATGTCAAGACACTTAGGGTCGTCGACGGAAAGGCAGTCCGACCTGGGGACATTTATGGTCCCCTCCCCAGATGGGGACTCCGAGGCTGGTGTAGGAGTCGCCATGAGTTTAAAATTTTTGAGTGAAGGGTGTGTGTGTTATTAGGTGCTTGTAGTTTCGTATGGAGGAAGAGAGTTGTCTTTAGAGGGCAGGCTGTGACTGCCCCCTTGTGTTGTGAGACACAAAGGGAAACGTTCAGTGAGGTCACAGCTGGGTTTAATGATAAGTTCACAGCACCCCCTGAACAGTGCTTTAGACCTCACTGGGAGTAATTATCGTTTCGGCAGGTGTCTACTGCCTCCTCCTTGCAAATGAAAGGCATTTGAATGCAAATGAAGGCATTTGAAGAGTGTTTCAAGAAAGCCAAAAGTTTGTTTTACAACAATATATCTCTTTGCATGGTTACTGCTGCTTTGATGCTGTGCTGGGTCGGCAGGTTTGAGCAGGAAGGGTTCCTACAGATATCCGCTGTCTCCTAGATTAAGAGCAAAATATATAAAATTTTCATATATTATATGCATTTCGAGTTTCCCTCGGAAATGAACGTGGAATTTAAGGTAATCTTTTTCACAGAAATTATGTGAAAAAGAAAGAATAGTGCGGCATGCAGGACTGGAGTCAAAATGGAATGGCTATTATTAACTAATCTAATAACTTTTCCTTCCACAGTATTGGATCATCTTTTGCGTCATATGAATATTAAATATGAAATTATCTAATTTGAAAATAGGGTCAACCATACTACATATTTTCTCATCCTTTTAACCATACAGCCCTCATCTTTTTCTCTATTTTGAATCATATATATATATATATATATATATATATATATATATATATATATATATATATATATATATATATATATATATATATATATATATATGTATGTATGTATGTATGTATGTGTATATATATATATATATATATATATATATATATATATATATATATATATATATATATATATATATATATATATATATATATATATATATATATATATATATATATATATATATATATATATATATATATATATATATATATATATATATATATATATATATATATATATATATATATATATATGTTTTTTTTTATTTATTTGTAATGTTAGAAAAACTATATTACATGGTTAGCGAAGCAAAACTAGACATATAATTCCTAAGTATGACTTCTTAAGTATGAATATTAGCTGTGAGGTTTGTGTTGAATGTGATTTATCATTAAGTATTAAATATGTGAAATTACTTGAATCGGAAGTGTAAAGTAAAGTGTTTGAGATATTTAATGGAATTTATTTGAAGTGAGGTGAAATATTTTTGTATTTTTTTTTTTTTTTGTTATCGGAAGTCGTATATGATCGCCTGAGTGTAAATATATGTAAATAATATAAATTAAGTTAATAATTATATATAAAAACTTAAACGCGTTCTTTTGAAAACACAAAAACCAGACTTAGAGATTAGGGACTTAGCAAGACCGTGCAACATAGAAGTAGGACACTGGTGCAATGGTGGGATTTATATTGTAAAGGATAATGTTGCAAAAAAATGTAACCATTCTGATCCCTCAGACTACCATCCTATTGATTTATTTTCCTGCCTACCTTAAGTTGTTTAATCTATCTTCAACAGGAAGATTCTTAAAGATCTTACAACCTTCTATCTGATCGTCAGTATGGGTTCCGTCAAAGCCGCTGTACTTATGATCTTCTGGCTTTCCTTACTGAGTCCTGGTTATCCTCTTTTAGATATTTTGATGAAACTTTTGCTGTTGTCTTCTACATATCAAAAGCTTGTGATAGAGTCTGGCACAAAGCTTTGATTTTCAAACTACCCTCCTACTGCTTCTATCCTTCTCTCTGTAACTTCATCTCAAGTTTCCTTTCTGACCGTTCTATTGCTGCTGTGGTAGACAGTCACTGTTCTTCTCCTAAATCTATTAAAAGGGATTATGTTCTGTCACCCACTCTCTTCTTATTAATCATCAATGACCTTCTAAATCAAACTTCTTGTCCTATCCACTCCTATGCTGATGATACTACCCTGCACTTTTCTTCGTCTTTTCATAGATATCCAACCCTTCAGGAAGTAAGCATTTCACGTAGGGAAACCACAGAACGCCTGACTTCTGATCTCTCTAAAATTTCTGATTGGGGTAAAGCAAACTTGGTATTGCTAAATGCCTCAAAAACTCAATTTCTTCACTTATCGACTATCCCCTCTTCTTCAATGACACTCTGTCATTTCTACACTGAACATCCTCGGTCATGACATTATAAGTAATCTTAACTGGAAACTTCACATCTTATCTCTAGCTAAAACAGCTTCTATGAAGTTAAGCGTTCTCAGACGTCTTCGCCAGTCTTTCTCATTCTCAAATGCTAACTGCACAAGGGCCTTATCCGTCCATGTATGGAATGTGCTTCACATATCTGGCTGGGTTCCACTCACACCGCTCTTCTAGACAGGGTGGAATCAAAAGCTTTTCGTCTTATTAACTCATCTTTTCTATCTGACTATCTTCAGCCTCTCTCTTACATTCATAATGTTGCATCCTTAGTTATCTTCTGCCGCTATTTTCATGCTAACTGCTCTTCTGATCTTGTTAACTGCATGTCTCTCTTCCTCCCGCGCCTACGCTGCACAAGACTTTCTTCTTTTTCTCACCCCTATTCTGTCCACCTCTCTAATGCAAGAGTTAAACAGTATTTTCAATCATTCATCCCTTTCTCTGGTAAACTCTGGAACTCCCTGCCTGCTTCTGTATGTCCACCTTCCTATGATTTGAATTCCTTGAAGAGGGAGGTTTCAAGACACTTATCCTTCAATTTTTGTCTACCGCTTTGGACCTTGTTCTGGGACTGGCATCTCAGTGGGCTTTTTTTTTCTTCATGGCATTTTTTCTTACCCTTCGCCAGTGTCCCTCCTATATAAATATATATATATATATATATATATATATATATATATATATATATATATATATATATATATATATATATATATATATATATATATATATATATAAGGATACACATCAGAGTGGAATAGTATTAAGGCCAAAATATGGCATTTAGAGTAAGCAATGTAAGAGAAGACAAGAGTAATAATACATGTTATGCAACTATTGGTGTTGTCCATTCCTGTACAAGAACCCTGAAACAACTCCACAGAGATAACAGGCGTGCGAACATGCTCGCCGACATACACACACACACACACACACACACACACACACACTTATCACATAGCAAGATACACGTGCTGGGTTGCCTTATCACTGTTACCGCCAAGTTCAATTCTTCTCGTGACGAATGTCTGATCAAGTAAACGTTTTGTTCTGTTGGGGAAAGATGGGGAGGGTGCCGCTATGGGGATGGGAGGGGTGTAGCGGTAGTATTTATTAACGCAGGTAGCGAGGACAGCACCAGTAAGAGAAATAACGTTAAAAGTAACAGAAGCATTATCACAAGTACTATTAGCAACACAAATATGGCACCTCAAATCATCGTGGCATTCAGTCTAGCTCTCAGCGTGGTCCTTAACGTACCACTGACAACCGCCCTCCCACCACCTCGGCCTGCCGCCTCTGACACTGTCTCCATGCATCCCATCATCGCTAACGGCAGCAGGGTAGCCGTGTCCGCCATGAGCGAAGCTTTCCTCTTCTGCTGGGTGGACGGCGCGCCCGCTCACCAGGTGTGTAGTAGTAGTAGTAGTAGTAGTATTGATTATTGGTGCCACTCCATAATGATAATAACGACTAAAACGTAAAGTAAAACGTAGTAGCACCAAAAGCAATAGTAGGAGTACTAATAGTAGTAGTAGTAGTAGTAGTAGTAGTAGTAGTAGTAGTAGTAGTAGTAGTACTAATAGTAGTAGTAGTAGTAATAGTAGCAGTAGTAGTAGTAGCAGTAGTAGTAGTAGTAGTAGTAGTAATAGTAGTAGTAGTAGTAGTAGTAGTAGTAGTAGTAGCAACAGCAGGATAGGAAAATAAACTTGGCTGTATTTACATTTTTTTTTATTTACAATAATTGTGATGATTGTAGTGAAATAATAGTATTACCACTAGTAATAATACAAATACTATCACTATTACTGCTATTACTACTATAGCTAGTTACCACATGATAATAATGATAATAATAATAATAATAATAATAATAATAATAATAATAATAATAATAATAATAATAATGATAATAATAATAATAATAATAATAGTAATGATAATAATAATAATAATAATAATAATAATAATAATAATAATAATAATAATAATAATAATAATAATAATAATAGTAATGATAATAACATCAATCACTGGTAATAACAACTTGCAGGTCGAGTGGCGAGACCCTTTGAATGTCCCACTGCCGCACTGGAGCCCCGAATCCTCCCGTTACCAGCTGGGCTCAGGCACACACCTGCCTCACGCCTACCTAGTCTTTGTCGACTTCCGCCAACCGGGCGTTTACACATGTGTGGCTCGAGGAGCTGCAGCGATGGAAGAAGGGCGTGCCAGTGTGACTGTTACTCTTGCCACGCCCTGACACGCCCGTGTTCCACACTATTCTTTGATACCTCCACACTACGCCTATCTGAAGACATCATTACCATAATTGACATAATATATTCATGTTTCATCTATTATTCATTCTTTATTCACATTGTTATTTATTGGTCATAGCTGTAAACAGCTTTTGTAATAAAAAAAAAAAAACGATAATGGTATATTATTTTCAAAAATGATATATTCCGTATTTGTCCGAAAACACACACACACACACACACACACACACACACACACACACACACACACACACACACACACACACACACACACATACATGTATTTCTCACACTAATACATTACAAAAGTGGTCATATTGAAAATACAAAAATATGCCTTAGAAAAAAAAAAAAAAAACGTCAAAACACATGACAAAAGGAAAATTAACACAAATATATAATGAAACTGTCTTCAAATTGCTGTGGCAGAAAAATCATGTCAGTAAGTGTAATGAATGCATAAAAACCATAATAAACAATACAGAACTTGAAGTGTAAATACTGAAAACACTAAAATAATTATTGCACCACGTCATATTATTTAAGTAAAAATGGTTGATAGAAAAAAAACTGAATTTGTTAAAGCTAAGCTAATAGGTCCGTCTGTTAACATATTCCATGTGCGAGGGCGTTGCACAGAAACTGCACTTGCACAGCTTTGGACGCATTTCACGCGTCTCACGCATGGTTACCTCATGTCCCGGGAAAAACAACCATACTGTGATGACTACTTAGTCCCCCTCTTACAGTGCTGCGCTTTGTGGTGGAGTGACTCCTGCTGGAGCGATACCTCTTCCATTGCTGCGGTGAAGATGGGATTTTCCAGATGTCACTAATACTTGAAGAAAGGGCTCTTTCCTTGGACATCGGGCCCTCATGTTTGTGGCGAAGGCTTGGCTTTTGAATAAATTATAGCTTCGCTTTCAAATGTTATTAATTTGAGCCATCTTACTAATAATATACTATTAGCCACAACTTTGACCTTACACCTGGAAAATCAAGAGGCTAGTAAGGAAGGGACATATAGAAAAATGCTTAGTCCTTTGGACTGCTTCAGTGGGTTTATGTCTTGGGCACATAAGACAACGCCAGACATCTGTGAGATCAGTGTCTTAGGCGCATAAAGGACAATGCCAGATGTCTGTGTCTGCGGGGTACGAAACAAACAACGCCAGACATACTGTTCTGGTTCAGTGGGAGCAGTACCCTCTCACTTGAAATTAATACACTCAAATGGTAACCATATTAATTTGTAGCACTTCACTTTTCGCTGATTCATCACAATTTCCTTTCATATATTTGCATTTTTAGTGATTCTTAGTGTGTTTTTACCGTAGTACAATTTTGTTTTTGATATCGGTATTTTAACATAACGGTTTAGTTGCTTTTACTATTTTATAGCTGCGT
>NC_087153.1:27630521-27655521 GCF_035594125.1 Scylla paramamosain | reverse complement strand
TTGACTCATAGAAACTAAATGAAGTTAATTATAATAAAGGGAAATAAAGTATTCAGTAATTTGAGGTTAAACAGTTACATTTATCAAAAATACAAGTAGAAGTAACTAAAGGAAACTGTACTTTACACGGAAGACTCACATAACTTTGTGACTAACTTCAACATACACCCCACCATAGGAGTCTAGCACTCCTATCAAATAGGACAATTGTATTCCTGAGCGTAAAGCATCAATCTTAAATTAATCACTTGGAAAATACTATTCACAGCCTCAGAAACTAGTCTGTCAACTTGAACATGAATTGAAGGAACAAGTCAAGTTTTCTAGGAACTTTAACAGACCTAGCAGAGCGAGTATGAGTCTCAGCAGCTGTCTCAGGAAGTGGTCTAGAATCTGAGGACTCCTGGACAGCTGCATCAGTATCAGGTAAATCTTGGGCAGTCTCACTAACATTAGTATACTCACGGCTAGATACTTGCAAGTTATGTAACTCTTGAACCGCCCTATTTAGTACTCCTCTGGAAGTCTTCACATTCACACTTCCGAGAACACCATCTTGACCAGGAAAAATATCTACAACCAAACCCAGAAGCCACTGTAGCCTTGGAATGTTGTCCTCCTTCACTAGGACTAAGTCACCTTTCTTAATACTGCATTTTGAAGTGAAACCCTCAACAACTGGGGGCAAATTGGCAATAGCTCCACTTCTTCCAAAATTTGTCTAAAATCTAGCTTCTTAAATGTTCTCTATTCCTCAGATCTTGAGGGGAAATACAGGAAGGTTTAGGGTCCAGCTCAGAGTGAGTACTAGCATTTCTGCCAATGAGGAAATGTGATGGGGATAAGGGAGTAGCACTATTAGGTTCATCCCCAACATAAGTGAGAGGTCTTGAGTTTACACATGCTTCTGTTTCATGTAGTAAAGTCTCTAGTTCACTTCTGGAAACATACTTAACACTTAGAGTTTTCCTAATGGCAGACTTGACAGATCTAATCAGACGTTCCCACCACCCTCCCCACCATGGAGAACGGGGGACTATGAACTTCCAGTGTGGAGATATGCGACCATAAACCTTCTGCATTTGCCCACTGTAAGCAACAAAAGTTTTGGTATTATCTGAGTACATTACTGAAGGCAGCCCTCTCCGTGCAATGAATCTACGTAGGGCAAGCATGCAATCCTCAACACTCATAGAGTCAGTGAGCTCTGAATGTGTAGCTCTGACAACAGCACAGGTGAACAGTGAAATGTAAAATTTCTTATAAGGGAAATCAGAACAAAACATAGGGCCAGCAAAATCCAGACCAGTCACTGTAAACAGTGGAGCAGCCTTATCTCTCAGTTCAGGTAGTGGGGCTACTGGCTGGCTACAAGCTCAGGAGTCATGTCTCTGGCATCTTACACATTCCTTGATGACAGACTTAGCAACTCTTCTAATTCCTATAATCCAGAACTTTTCTCTCAAGGTAGATACAATGGTAGAAACACCTGCATGTTTAAGAAAAAGATGGTGAGACTTGACCAGTAGCTTTGCTAAGTGACATTTAGGAATTATTATTCGATGCTTGCAGTCAAAACTTAATTCTGCATTTTCCAATCTATCTCTGATTCTCAATAAACCTTTACCATCAAGAAAAGATCTAGATTACTCAACTTAGACCCCTTAGGAAGAGGCTTGTCACTTAGCAGAGCCTTAATCTCATAAGGAAATATATCTCTCTGCATATGATAAAACACCTTTACCTTGGCATCATCCAACTCCTTGGATGAAAGAGGACCAGAAATCTTATCATCAGGTGTTATACAATTAAGTGTATACCTCAACACCCAAGCAACAACACATTGAGCTTTACTAAAGTCACCCCACCTCTCAAACTCAAACACAGGTGAAGTAGGGTGTACATTTACACATGCTAGATCCTCATTAGTCTTGTACTTCTCATTTGTACAAATGGACTCTGTTTCCTTTATACTGATACTAAGAGGTTCAGCGAGCCACAACTTAAGTGACACAATCTCATCTCCTAAGACACCTCTAGAAACTAAATCATCTAGATTCTCATGTCCAGGGCAATAATGCCAAGAAATTGGTGGTGTTAAGCTTTGAATTTCTGTAACTCTATTTACAACAAACATTTTCCACTTCAGAGGGTCACCTTTAATCTAACCTAGAGTTATCTGTGAATCAGTCCAGCAAAATACTTTGACATTCATGTTTAGATGAAGGGCATGCTTCACAAAGCTCACTAATCTTGCACACAATAAAGCTCCCATCAACTCCAATCTGGGCAGAGTTATGGTCTTAATAAGTGCCACTCTAGACTTTGAAATGACTAATGCAACCCTGTAGTCACCATCTGGTAAGCAGGTACGGATATATACACAGGCACCATAACCTTTCTCTGAAGCATCTCCAAAGGCATAAAGTTCTACATCAGTAAGGCTATTCCATTTAAGAAAAGGAAAATAACATCTGTCCATCTTCCAGTCCCTGAGAGATGCTGCACTCAGGACCTACCTTTCAAATTTATGCTTCACCCCCTGAGGCAATTTATCATCCCACTGTAGGCCCAGCATCCAAACTTCTTGAAAATGTATTTTGCCAAACATCACAAAGGTATTAATAAAACGTAGATGGTCAAAGATCTTGGCAATCAGGCTCAGCATGCTTCTTTTGGTATATGTCAGCTCAGTCTGAGTGTTCAAATCTAATCCTTCAAAAGAAAACTCATCAGAAGTGTTACACCACTGTACGCCTAACACTTCAGTAGCTTCATCTCTATGTGCTTGATCAATTTTATTCTGAAACATGCAAGTTACTAATTTACTGTTTGAAACCACTTAGTCAAAGGCATGCCAGCATGTGCCTAAACCTAAAGCCTAAACCTAAACATTTGTGCAACTTTTCCTGTCAACAGATACCCCAACCTGACAGCATACGTATCCTTGTCAAGCTGTAACAGTTCTGCTACTCTCTCAGAGCGAGTGAGATACGTAGCTATGTCCTCTCCGTCCTGGTATGCTGGTAATTTGGGACGAACATCTGCCTCAGGGATGGTAAGAGTGTCGGGCTTACCTGTCGCGAACAGACGCATTCGCTCAGTTTCAGCTGCAAGACGAGCAAGTTCTAACCTTTCCTGTCGCTCCGCTTCTTCCTTCCGTGCTTGTCGCTCCTCTTCTTCCTTCCATACTTCTCGCTCTGCTTCTTCCTTCCGTGCTTGTCGCTCCTCTTCTTCCTTCCGTGCTTCTCGCTCTGCTTCTTCCTTCCGTGCTTGTCGCTCCGCTGCTCGTTCTTCTCGCTCGTAGGCGACATATTGTCCAATTTCTGCTCCTGAGAGGCCCAAATCGATGGCCTGCTTCTAAGTTCCTCAAAGGAATATATGGTAAACACATTTGTAGCGCAAAAATAACAGGAGAATACTAATATCTAAGACAGATACCAAACCAACCAAAAACATACAAGGAAACCAACACCTCGCACAAGCCGGAAAAGACAAACTTGGATGGCAATAATAAGACTGTAGAACAATCTACCTGTCTTGACACTGAAGTGATAATCACAAATTAGTCACTCAGTATATAAAAAAAAAAAAAAATAAAAAAAACAGCATACAAAACAGTATGCAAAACAGCAACTTACAAGAATGGACATCTGTAAGGGACTCACTTCCGGGTCTCAGACAGTGAGTGCGCGCTCAAGGCGACTTCAAACCGAAATCCTCTCAAGAGGCTGGAACAATAGATTAAACAATTAATCAGGCAAGTATCCTGGTGAGATTCGCCACATGTGAGGGAAAATGGGAGGCCACGAACTCTCGCCCTCAGAAATAAGATGTTGCAGCCAGGAATGCCATAATAGCCCTTTGGGGAGGAAAACGGCACAAAAAGGTAAGGTGAGTATATTAACACGGCAAAGACAACAAGGTGACCACACGATAACCAAACCACTGTTGAGTGTGAGGATTGGCCCGCTGAATTACTGGGGTTGGGTGCAACGGTAAGAATCCACTCAGCAGAGGGCCGGGGAAGTGAAATCCACAGGCTGGAATGCAGTGGGAAGACAGTGGTGGTGTCTGGTCAGCCGGTAGAGCCAAGAGGGAGAAACAGCACGAAGCCCAGTCGTGCAGCTTTCCCAGGTGAGACGAGGAACCAGCGAGAGACAGAGAAGGCGAGGTGTGCTCTGTGTGGAGGCAGGCTGGTGTCTGCCCTGGCTAGCCAGCCTGGCTGTGGCGTTGCCTCGGAATCCCCGGGTACCAGGGAGTAGGAGGGGCCAGGGGTAGTATCGAGGTCGGCAGACTTGAACTACGTGTATAACAAGGCTGCCAGAGCGTATGTAAAGAAGCCGGCAGGGCGTAGGTTAGTTAAGCTGACCCGATGTGCATGTATATCCCTCACATTGGAGGAGGAGGCAGTAGACACCTGCCGAAACGATAATTACTTCCAGTGAGGTCTAAAGCAATGTTCAGGGGGTTCTGTGAACTTATCATTAAACCCAGCTCTGACCTCACTGAACGTTTCCCTTTGTGTCTCACAACACAAGGGACCAATCACAGCCTGCCCTCTAAAGACAACTCGCTTCCTCCACACAAAACTACAAGCACCTAATAACACACACACCCTTCACTCAAAAATTTTAAAATCATAATAACGACTCCTACACCAGCCTCGGAGTCCCCATCTGGGGAGAGGACCATAAATGTCCCGAGGTCGGACTGCCTTTCTGTCGACGACCCTAAGTGTCTTGACACCCCCCTCAACTTTTTCTTCATTAACTTCTGTAACATTCGCGGTCTAAGATCTAATTTTCAATCTGTAGAACACCACCTCTCCTCTTCTAAACCTCATCTTCTTTTCCTCATTGAAACTTAGGTGTCTGAGGCAGCTGACAGTAGCCCCTTTTCTGTTCCCCCCTACTTTCTCTATCCTCATTTTCGATCCAAAGCTGGATGCTGCGTTTATGTGCGCAGTGACTTAACCTGCTCTCGTGCCCACGCTCTTGAATCTTTCGAGTTTTCCACCATCTGGCTACGATTAGACAGTCACTCTCAAACTAAATTTATCTGTGCTGTATACCTCTCACCTAACTCCTCTGACTATAAGAAATTCTTGGACTACTTAACTTCCAAAGTGGAGCACATTCTGACTCTCTTCCCTTTTGCCGAGATCTCAATTCTTGGAGACTTCAATGTTCACCACCAGCTTTGGCTTTCCTCTCCCTTCACTGACCATCTTGATGAACCAGCCTACAATTTTGCTATCCTCCACGACCTAGAGCAATTGGTGCAACACCCTACTCGTATTCCTGACCGTCTTGGAGATACGCCCAATATTCTTGACCTTTTCCTGACCTCTAATCCTTCTGCTTATGCTGTCACCCTTTCTTCTCCGTTGGGCTCCTCCGATCACAATCTCATATCTTTATCTTGTCCTATCGCTCCAATCCCTCCTCAGCATCCCCCTAAGCGAAGGTGCCTCTGGCGTTTTGCCTCTGCTAGTTGGAGGGACCTGAGGAGGTATTTTGCTGATTTTCCTTGGAATGACTACTGCTTCCGTGTCAGAGACCCGTCTTTCTGTGCTGAACACATAACAGAGGTGATAGTGTCTGGCATGGAGGTGTACATTCCTCACTCATTTTTTCGTCCTAAAACTTCTAAACCTTGGTTTAACACAGCTTGTTCTCGTGCTATACATGATAGAGAGGTGGCCCACAAAAGGTACTTAAGCCTTCCATCACCAGAATCTCATGCACTTTATATTTCTGCCCGGAACCATGCCAAGTCTGTTCTCCAAGTAGCCAAAAACTCCTTCATTAACAGAAAATGTCAAAACCTTTTTCAAGATCTAACTCCCCTCGTGACTTCTGGCATCTAGCCAAAAATATCACCAATAACTTTGCTTCTTCTTCTTTCCCTCCTCTGTTTCAACCAGATGGCACCACTGCTACCACATTTATTTCTAAAGCTGAACTCTTCGCTCAAACCTTTGCTAAAAACTGTACCTTCGATGATTCTGGGCTTGTTCCTCCCTCTCCTCCACCCTCTGACTTCTTCATGCCACCTATTAAAATTCTTCGTAACGATGTTTTCCATGCCCCCGCTGGCCTAAACCCTCGGAAGGCTTATGGACCTGATGGGGTCCCTCCTATTGTTCTCCGAATCCGTGCCTCCGTGCTTGCACCTTGCCTAGTCAAACTCTTTGAACTCTGTCTGTCAACATCTACCTTTCCTTCTTGGTTGAAGTTTGCCTACATTCAACCTGTTCCTAAAAAGGGTGACCGTTCTAATCCCTCAAACTACCGTCCTATTGCTTTAATTTCCTGCCTATCTAAAGTTTTTCAATCTATCCTCAACAGAAAGATTCTTAAACATCTATCACTTCACAACCTTCTATCTGATCGACAGTATGGGTTCCGTCTAGACCGCTCTACTGGTGATCTTCTGGCTTTCCTTACTGAGTCTTGGTCATCCTCTTTTACAGATTTTGGTGAAACTTTTGCTGTTGTCTTGGCCATATCAAAAGCTTTTGATAGAGTCTGGTACAAAGCTTTGATTTCCAAACTACCCTCCTACGGCTTCTCTCCTCTCTGTAACTTCATCTCAAGTTTCCTTTCTGACCGTTCTATTGTTGCTGTAGTAGAAGGTCACTGTTCTTCTCCTAAATCTATTAACAGTGGTGTTCCTCAAGGTTCTGTCCTGTCACCCACTCTTTTCTTATTATTCATTAATGATCTTCTAAACCAAACTTCTTGTCCTATCCACTCCTACGCTGATGATACCACCCTGCACTTTTCCACGTCTTTTCATAGACGTCCAACCCTTCAAAAAAACATTTCACGCAGGGAAGCCACAGAACGCTTGACTTCTGATCTTTCTAAAATTTCTGATTGGGGCAGAGCAAACTTGGTATTGTTCAATGCCTCAAAAACACAATTCCTCCATCTATCAACTCGACACAACCTTCCAGACAACTATCCCCTCTTCTTCAATGACACTCAACTGTCCCCCTCTTCTACACTGAACATCCTTGGTCTGTCATTTACTTATAATCTGAACTAGAAACTTTGCATCTCATCTCTAGCTAAAACAGCTTCCATGAAGTTAGGTGTTCTGAGACGTCTCCGCCAGTTATTCTCACCCCTCAGCTGCTAACTCTGTACAAGGGCCTTATCCGTCCATGTATGGAGTATGCTTCACATTTCTGGGTTGGTTCCACTCATACTACTCTTCTAGACAGGGTGGAATCAAAAGCTTTTCGTCTCATCAACTCCTCTCCTCTAACTGACTGTCTTCAGCCTCTTTCTCACCGCCGCAGTGTTGCATCTCTAGCTGTCTTCTACCGCTATTTTCATGCTAACTGCTCTTCTGATCTTGCTAACTGCATGCTTCCCCTCCTCCCGCAGCCTCGCTGCACAAGACTTTCTTCTTTCTCTCACCCCTATTCTGTCCACCTCTCTAACGCAAGAGGGAGATTTCAAGACACTTATTCATCAATTTTTTACCACTGCTTTGACCCTTTTATGGGACTGGCATTTCAGTGCGCATTTTTTTTATTGGATTTTTTTTTGGCCTTAACCAGTGTCCTTTCTACAAAAAAAGAAAAAAATGATAGATGGAGGAATTGAGTTTTTGAGGCATTCAACAATATCAAGTATGTTCTACCCCAATCAGAAATTTTAGAGAGATCAGAAGTCAGGCATTCTATGGCTTCCCTGCGTGAACTGTTTACTTCCTGAAGGATTGGAAGTCTATGAAATGACTTGGAAAAATGCAGGTTGGTATCATCAGCGTAGGAGTGAATAGGAAAAGAAGTTTGATTTAGATCATCGATGAATAATAGGAAGAGAGTGGGTGACAGGACAGAACCCTGAGGAACACCACTGTTAATAGATTTAGGAGAACAGTGACCGTCTACCACGGCACCAATAAAACGGTCAGAAAGGAAACTTCATATGAAGTTACAGAGAAAAGAATAGAAGCCATAGGAGGGTAATTTGGAAATCAAAGACTTGTGACAGACTCTACCAAAAGCTTTTGATATGTCTAAGGGAACAGCAAAATTTTCACCAAAATCTCTAAAACAGAATAACAAGAACTCAGTAAGGAAAGCCAGAAGATCACCAGTAGAACGGCCTTGACGGAACTCATACTGACGATCAGAAGGAAGGTAAGGTTCTGAAGTGATAGATATTTAAGAATCCTCCTCTTGAGGATAGATTAAAAAAACTTTAGATAGGCAGGAAATTGAGGCAATAGGACGGTAGTTTGAGGGATTAGAACGGTCACCCTTTTTAGGAACAGGCTGATTGAAGACAAACTTCTAGCAAGAAGGAAAGGTAGATGTTGACAAAAGTTGAAAGAATTTGACTGGGCAAGGTGCAAGCACATAGGCGCAGCTTCAGAAAAACAATAGGAGGGACCCGATCATGTCCATAAGACTTCCGAGGATTTAGGGCATGAAAAATATCATTGCGAAGAATTTTAATGGGTGGCATGAAGTGGTCAGAGGGTGGAGAGGAGGGAGGAACAAACCCTGAATCATCCAAGGTACAGTTTTTAGCGAAAGTATGAGCAAAGAGTTCAGCTTTAGAAATATGTGTGATAATAGTGGTGCCATCTGCTTGGAATCAATTCGGAAAAGAAGAAGAAACAAAGTTTTTGGAGATGATTTTGACTAGATGCCAGAAGTCACGTGGGGAGTTACATCTTGAAAGATTTTCACACTTTCTATTAATGATGGAGCCTTTGGCTAGTTGGAGAACAGACTTGGCATGGTTTCGGACAGAAATATAAAGCACATGAGATTCTGGTGATGGAAGGCTTAAGTATCTTTTGTGGGCTACCTCTCTATCTCGTATAGCATGAGAACAAGCTGTGTTAAACCAAGGTTTGGAAGGTTTTAGGTCGAGAAAAAGAGTGAGGAATGTACACCTCCATGCCCGACATTTTTATCTCTGTTATGCGCTCGGCACACAGAGACGGGTCTCTGTCACGGAAGCAGTAGTCATTCCAAAGGAAATCACCTCCTCAGATCCCCACAACTAGCAGAGGCAAAACGCCAGAGGCACCTCCGCTTAGAGGGATCCTGAGGAGGGATTGGAGCGATAAGACAAGATAGATATTGTGATCGGAGGAGCCCAATGGAGAAGATAGGGTAACAACATAAGCAGAAGGACGAGAGGTTAAGAAAAGGTCAAGAATGGTGGGCGTACGTCCAAGACGGTCAGGAACACGAGTAGGGTTTTTGCAGCAATTGGTCTAGGTCGTGGAGGATAGCAAAGTTGAAGGCTAGTTCACCAGGATGGTCAGTAAAGGGAGAAGAAAGCCAAAGCTGGTGGTGAACATTGAAGTCTCCAAGAATGAAGATCTCCGCAAAAGGGAAGAGAATCAAAATGTGATCCACTTTGGAAGTTAAGTAGTCTTATAGTCAGAGCAGTTAGGTGAGAGGTATACAGCACAGATAAATTTAGTTTGAGAGTGATTCTGTAGTCGTGGCCAGATGGTGGAAAACTCGAAAGATTCAAGAGCGTGGGCACGAGAGCAGGTTAAGTCATTGCTCGCATAAACGCTATATCCAGCTTTGGATTGAAAATTAGGATAAAGAAAGTAGGAGGGAACAGAAAAGGGGCTACTGTCAGTTGCCTCAGACACCTTTGTTTCAGTGAGGAAAAGAAGATACACCTGTGTTTCAGTGAGGAAAAGAAGATGAGGTTTAGTGGACGACAGGTAGTGTTCTACAGATTGAAAATCAGATCTAAAACCGCGAATGTTGCAGAAGTTAATGAAGAAAAGTTGAGGGGGGTACCAAGACACTTAGGAACGATACCATAAGTGCAGTCCGACCTCGGGACATTTGTGGTGCCCTCCCAAGATAGGGACTCTGAGGCTGGTGTAGGAGTTCCCTTGATAATTTTGAATTTTCAGTGAAGGGTGTGTGTGTGTAGTTAGGTGTTTGTAGTTTTGTGTGAAGGAGGAGAGTTGTCTTTAGAGGGCAGGATGTGACTGCCCCCTTCTGTTGTGAGACACAAAGGGAAACGTTCGGTGAGGTCACGGCTAGGTTTAATGATAAGTTCACAGCACCCCCTGATCCAGTGCTTTAGACCTCATTGGAAGTAATTATCGTTTCGGCAGGTGCCTACTGCCTCCTCCTTATGTGTGCCTCCTCGCATGTACTCCAGTCATCTTGTTAGCTCTCTTTTCGTTTTCTGTCCTTTTCTTTTAATTTTTGTTCTTCACAAATAAATTCAGAGCTCCCTTGTAGGCTTCATTATAGGTAATTAGGATGGGTTTCAGCATTGCGTGGTCCATTGTCTTGGTCGAAACACGAAGAGTAAGCGAAGGTATGAGAAGGACGACCTGTTACCATGAGTGAAACGAGAGTCAGAGAGAGAGATATCGAGAGAGAGAGAGAGAGAGAGAGAGAGAGAGAGAGAGAGAGAGAGAGAGAGAGAGAGAGAGAGAGAGAGAGAGAGAGAGAGAGAGCAGTGTGAGACAAGACAAGAGTAATACATGTTATGCAACTATTGGTGGTGACCATTCCTGTACAAGAAGCCAGAAACAACTCCACAGAGATAACGGGCGTGCGCACACGCTCGCACACACACACACACACACACACACACACACACACACACACACACACACACACACACACACACACACACATACACACACATACACACACACACACACACACACACACACACACTTATCACATAGCAAGATACACGTGCTGAGTTGCCTTATCTGCCGATCACAGTTTCCGCCAAGTTCAGTTCTTGTCGTGACGAACGTTTGATCAAGTAAACGTTTTGTTCTGTTGGGGATAGATGGGGAGGGTGCCGTTATGGTGATGGGAGATGTAGCGGTAGTATTTATTGACGCAGGTAAGGAGGACAGCACCACTAAGAGAAATACCGTTAACAGTAACGGTAGCATTATCAGAAGTACTACTAACAACGCTACTATGGCACCTCACATCATCGTGCCATTCATTCTGGCTCTCAGTGTGGTCCTTACCGTACCCCTGACAGCCGCCTTCCCATCTCCTCCTCGGCCTGCCTCCTCTGACGCTGTCTTCATGCATCCCATCATCGCTAACGGCAGCAGGGTAGCCGTGTCCGCTATGAGCGAAGCTTTCCTCTTCTGTTGGGTGGACGGCGCTCCCGCACACCAGGTGTGGAGGGGTAGTAGTAGTAGTATAGTAATAGTAATAGTAGCATTAATACTAGTGATTATTGGTGCTGCTACGTAATATTAATAACGACTAAAACGTAAAGTAAAACGTAGTAGTAGCAAAATTATAATAGTAGTAGCAGTTAGTAGTAGTAGTAGTAGTAGTAGTAGTAGTAGTAGTAGTAGTAGTAGTAGTAGTAGTAGTAGTAGTAGTAATAGTAATAGCAGCAAGAACAGCAGGATATGGAATTAAACTTGGCTGTATTTATATTTTTTTATTTATAGTACACACGCTATACAGGTGAAAAACAATAATTATGATGACTGTAGTGAAATAATAGTATTACTACTAGTAGTAATACAAATGTTACTACTATTACTACTGCTACTAATACTACAACTGATACTACTACTACTACTACTTCTACTACTACTACTACTACTACTAGTATTAGTACTACTGTTAAAAATAATAATAATAATAATAATAATAATAGTAATGATAATAATGATAATAATAATAATAATAATAATAATAATAATAATAATAATAATAATAATAATAATAATAATAATAATAATAATAATAATAATGATAATAACATCAATCATTGGTAATAATAATTTATTACTGTTATTAGGTCGAATGGCGGGATCCTTTGAACGTCCCAGTGCCGCATTGGAGTCCCGGTGCCTCCCCTTACCAGCTGGGCTCAGGTACACACCTGCCTCACGCCTACCTAGTCTTTGTCGACTTCCGCCAACCAGGCGTTTACACATGTGTGGCTCGAGGAGCTGCAGCGATGGAAGAAGGACGTGCCAGTGTGATTGTGACTCTTGCTACGCTCTGACACACCATCTACTACAACATTCCCTGATACCTCCACTCTACATCTATCTGAAGACATCATCAACCATAGTTGATATAATATATTTATTTTCCACCTATTATTTATTCCTTATTCACATTGTTATTTATTGGTAATAACTGTGACCAGCATTTGTAAATAAAACAAAAAAATAATTAAACGATAATGGTAATTTCCTCAAATTATATGTATTGTGTTTTTGTACACACACACACACACACACACACACACACACACACACACACACACACATATGCACATGTATTTCTCACACATGTACAGATATTTCTCATACTAACACATTGGAAAAGTGGTCATATTAAAAATATCCCCCCCCCAAAAAAAACGACGTCGAAAAAAAAAAATTAACACAAATTTATCTGTCCTAAAAGGACTGCGACAGAAAGTTAAGTCAGTAAGTGTAATGAATGCGCAAAAGCCTTAACAAACAATACAGAACATAAAGCCGAAAATATTTACACAAAAATTGTAAATACTGAAAAAAAAGATAAATAAATATTGCACTAAATCATTTTAAGCAAAAAATGATAGATATAAATTAATAAAGAAAAAAAATATTAAAGCTAAGCTAAGCTGTCCGTCTGTGGACATATTCAATGTGTGAGGCGTCGCTCAGGAATTGCAATGGCCCATCTCTTAACGCGTTACACGCGTCTCTCACATATGTCTCGGGAAACACAACCATACTGTGATGAATGCTTAGTGCTGCTTAAAGTGAGGCACTTCGTGATGGAGTGTCCCGTTCTGGTGGACATGCGGGAGCAATACCTCTTTCGTTGCCACGGTGAAGATGGAATTTTTTTTCGGATGTCGCTAATACTTGGAGAAAAGACTCTTTCCCGGGACATGAGGCCCTCATGTTTGGGCTTTCAAATGAATTTTAGCTTGGATTTAAAAAAAAAATATATATATTAATTTGAATTATTTTACTAGTAATATACTATTAGGCATAACTTTGACCTTGCACTTGGAGAACCTAGAGGCCAATGAAGAAAGAACGTAGAAAAACGCTTGGTCCTGTGGCCTGCATCACAGGGATCAATGTCTTGGGCACATAACAACTAATAATAACTCCAGATGTCCGTGTCTGTGGGGTTAGTACCTTGGAGACGAAACGAACAACGACATGTATACTGTTCTGGGTCAAAGGGGACTATTAACGATTCACTTCAAATTAACACATTCAAATGCCAACCCTTTTACTTCGTTGCTCTTCACTTTTCGGTGATTTACCCCATTTTCCTTTCCATGTCCATGTGATGGGGCGCCTCTCAGAGACTGCACTGGATTATCTTCGGACAGGCCACATGTGTCTCACCCATGGATATCTCATGTCATAGTTAACACAACCATTTTTTGATCACTGAGTTATGTCCAGACGAGCAGGCCAGATCGGCATGCATGACCGTTAACGGGCACATTTGATGGGCAAACTGTCAGATTGCCCGAGCGCCCTTTGAGCGAAATCACCAGGCGGGGTGTGGTAGCTTGAACTTCGACACTGCCAGAATACGTTAACATACCGTACCCATAGCAAGGTTGTTATTATTTGTCATCACACACACAGACATACAAACACCACCCACCTACACACACACACACACACACACACACACTTCCTTGCCCATTACACGAGAGAGAGAGAGAGAGAGAGAGAGAGAGAGAGAGAGAGAGAGAGAGAGAGAGAGAGAGAGAGAGAGAGAGAGAGAGAGAGAGAGAGATTTATCGTCAAATTACAGACAATTGGATGAAGTAGATATCTAATTTCAACCAGTATCACATAATTCATAATTACGAAAAAATTATAACCAATCATGATAAATAAATTCTACAGCAATTACATTGTAGGAACAATATCATATACCCACAAGCACAAGAAAATAAACACAACTGAAAATTACTCATAGATCACAAAAACTCCTGGACAAATTATCACAGAGTCATCCAGCCAAAAATCATAACCGTGGGGCAAAAGCCATGTACTTCTTTAATATTTTTCCATCACTCCATTCTGTAACATTCATATAATCTGCAGAGTCACATCAACAATGTTATTGTTCCGGAATTCTCTCACACATGAACACCTCAATACATAATGCTCTAAAGTGTGACCATTTTCTTCCCTACACACCCTGCACCGTGCTTCCTCAATGTTAAATACTTCTTTGTACTTCCAGTAATACTTGTAACCTAGCCTCATCCTCATCTTCACCGCATCGCTTCTTACACTATCTCTTCCACAGGTAACACTAACATGGTTACTAACCGTATCATAATGTTCAAACGTACTACTGTTGACATGTTTCCTAGCCATCCTAGTTCTTTCTATACAATACTGTTCCTTCCTAACTACACTCCTTATTTGCCGAATAGATAAGTTACATATCACTTCAATTACATCTCTCTAAGCCCCACACTTGGCCAGCATATCTGCCTTTTCATTTTGGAAAATTCCAACATAAGAGGGTACCCAATAAAATGTAACATTAATTCTCCTCAAAATGGCTTTACATAGTGACACAATTACTGCATATACAGGTTTCCGACTATTAAGTGAATCTAGTGCCGCCCTGCTGTCTACAAAGATGCGCACATCTTTACCTTTAGTTAACACTTCACGAAGAGCTACATAAATAGCATATAATTCAACCTAAGACGATGATATGCCATCAGGCAATCGAATAGCTACTGTACTTTCACAGGACTCGAAAGAGAGAGAGAGAGAGACACACACACACACACACACACACACACACACACACACACACACACACATGCGCACGCACATATACACTCTTCAGTAACCATTAGACAGTGAGAGAGAGAGAGAGAGAGAGAGAGAGAGAGAGAGAGAGAGTATGGAACATGCCACCCATACCGAGACTCTGGAAGGATAGGCTATCAGCGACACAATTTCTCTCTCTCTCTCTCTCTCTCTCTCTCTCTCTCTCTCTCTCTCTCTCTCTCTCTCTCTCTCTCTCTCTCTCTCTCTGTTGAAGTAAGGTTTTATAGAGATACTACATAAAACTATGATAATTTCTGGAGACATTGCTATCCTGGTAAATAATGGTGTCGGTAACTCGTGTGCCGCTCACATTGAGATACATAATTTCTACAACATTCACGTAAATCCTCACCTAATTTTTATACCGCATTTCTATAGAGAGCAAAAATTACACAGGGACAGGTACTTACACTATGAGAAACACTTTATAATACAGTAGGTAATCACTTCTCTTCTCTGAGCGACGATTGTGTCGAATTGCCAGTTACTCTTTTCCAGTCGATTATCTATATTTATTTTATATTGATTTATCCTATAACCCTGCAAACATGCACATGCTCAAATTTTTTATGTGTATTGAGTACGCACGCTATCTTTTGGGAAGAATGAAATTCGAGTAAAATTTCACATAACGAAAATAAAAATACCCCTTATGTTTACATGTCTTGAAAATTAATTCGGCAGTGTAAGGGTAAGGGGTTAGCATTAACTCCATCATTTGACTATTGGTACCTAACATAAGAATAGTATTACCATAGTTTTTCTTTTTTTTTTTCTTTTTTTTTTTACATCATAAGTTTGTGTTGGTTAAAATAGGAAGTCAATCGCCATGTAATACTTAAGGGCAAAAATATATTAGTGTTTATATCTTGTAAATGAACTAAACATCACGGCTTGGTATTATAACAATAGAATAAAAATAAATAAATAGGTAAATAAAAAAGATGAGGTGATAATGATCAAGTGGTTGAGTTGAATTCCATAATTACAATGAAAATATGTGGTGAATGTTTTACAATGAATATTGGTGTTAGGCATTTCTTGGTGTATGCTAGTTATTGGTTGTTTTTTGTTTTTGCCAAGATTCCTCAAAAAAAAACATCATCAATCTCCCCCCCTGTCTCATATATATGCTACAGTAAGATTGTGAAACTAGGGATTTCGTGAAATCCCTAAAACTTTCAGGGAATTCTTGAAATTACTGTTTCACTTAGTGACTTCATGAAATTACTAAAATATCTAGGTGTTTCATGTATTTCCTGAAATGATACTCCAGTTATTTCATGAAATCCCTGATGATAGTAAATACATAGAACAGCAGAAAATCTATTTTAAAATTTTATTCATAAATCATCATATCATAAAAAAAAAAAAAAACGTTTTGTTCTGTTGGGGAAAGATGGCGATGGTGCCGCTATGGGATGGGAGGGATGTAGCGGTAGTATTTATTAACGCAGGTAGTGAGGACAGCACCAGTAAGAGAAATAACGTTAAAAGTAACAGAAGCATTATCACAAGTACAATTAACAACACAAATATGGCACCTCAAATAATTGTGGCATTCAGTCTAACTCTCAGTGTGGTCCTTAACGTACCACAGACAATCGCCCTCCCACCACCTCGGCCTGCCGCCTCTGACACTGTCTCCATGCATCCCATCATCGCTAACGGCAGCAGGGTAGCCGTGTCCGCCAAGAGCGAAGCTTTCCTCTTCTGCTGGGTGGACGACGCGCCCGCTCACCAGGTGTGTAGTAGTAGTAGTAGTAGTATTGATTATTGGTGCCACTTCATAATGATAATAACGACTAAAACGTTAAGTAAAAACGTAGTAGCACCAAAAGCAATAGTAAGAGTAGTAGTAGTAGTAGTAGTAGTAGAACTAGCAGTAGTAGTAGTAGTAGTAGTAGTAAGAATAGTAGTAGTAGTAGTAGTCTCACAACACAAGGGGGTAGTCACAGCCTGCCCTCTAAAGACAACTCTCTTCCTCCACACAAAACTACAAGCACCTAATAACACACACACCCTTCACTCAAAAAATTTTAAAATCATGGCGACTCCTACACCAGCCTCGGAGTCCCCATCTGGGGAGGGGACCATAAATGTCCCCAGGTCGGACTGCCTTTCCGTCGACGACCCTAAGTGTCTTGACACCCCCCTCAACTTTTTCTTCATTAACTTCTGCAACATTCGCGGTCTAAGATCTAATTTTCAATCTGTAGAACACCACCTCTCCTCTTCTAAACCTCATCTTCTTTTCCTCACTGAAACTCAGGTGTCTGAAGCAACTGACAGTAGCCCCTTTTCTGTTCCCTCCTACTTTCTCTATCCTCATTTTCGATCCAAAGCTGGATGCTGCGTTTATGTGCGCAATGACTTAACCTGCTCTCGTGCCCACGCTCTTGAATCTTCCGAGTTTTCCACCATCTGGCTACGACTACAGAGTCATTCTCATACTAAATTTATCTGTGCTGTATACCTCTCACCTAACTCCTCTGACTATAAGAAATTCTTTGACTACTTAACTTCCAAAGTGGAGCACATTCTGACCCTCTTCCCTTTTGCAGAGATCTCCATTCTTGGAGACTTCAATGTTCACCACCAGCTTTGGCTTTCCTCTCCCTTCACTGACCATCCTGGTGAACTAGCCTACAACTTTGCTATCCTCCATGACCTAGAGCAATTGGTGCAACACCCTACTCGTATTCCTGACCGTCTTGGAGATACGCCCAACATTCTTGACCTTTTTCTGACCTCTAATCCTTCTGCTTATGCTGTCACCCTTTCTTCTCCGTTGGGCTCCTCCGATCACAATCTCATATCTTTATCTTGTCCTATCACTCCAATCCCTCCTCAGGATCCCCCTAAGCGAAGGTGCCTCTGGCGTTTTGCCTCTGCCAGTTGGGGGGACCTGAGGAGGTATTTTGCTGATTTTCCTTGGAATGACTACTGCTTCCGTGTCAGAGACCCGTCTTTGTGTGCTGAGCGCATAACAGAGGTGATAGTGTCTTGCATGGAGGCGTACATTCCTCACTCTTTTTCTCGTCCTAAACCTTCTAAACCTTGGTTTAACACAGCTTGTTCTCTTGCTATACATGATAGAGAGGTGGCCCACAAAAGGTACTTAAGCCTTCCTTCACCAGAATCTCATGCACTTTATATTTCTGCCCGGAACCATGCCAAGTCTGTTCTCCAACTAGCCAAAAACTCCTTCATTAACAGAAAATGTCAAAACCTTTCAAGATCTAACTCCCCTCGTGATTTCTGGTATCTAGCCAAAAATATCTCCAATAACTTTGCTTCTTCTTCTTTCCCTCCTCTACTTCAACCAGATGGCACCACTGCTATCACATCTATTTCTAAAGCTGAACTCTTTGCTCAAACCTTTGCTAAAAACTCTACCTTGGACGATTCTGGGCTTGTTCCTCCCTCTCCTCCACCCTCTGACTACTTCATGCCACGTATTAAAATTCTTCGTAATGATGTTTTCCATGCCCTCGCTGGCCTAAACCCTCGGAAGGCTTATGGACCTGATGGGGTCCCTCCTATTGTTCTCCGAAACTGTGCCTCCGTGCTTGCACTTTGCCTAGTCAAACTCTTTCAGCTCTGTCTGTCAACATCTACCTTTCCTTCTTGCTGGAAGTTTGCCTACATTCAACCTGTTCCTAAAAAGGGTGACCGCTCTAATCCCTCAAACTACCGTCCTATTGCTTTAATTTCCTGCTTATCTAAAGTTTTTGAATCTATCCTCAACAGGAAGATTCTTAAACATCTATCACTTCACAACCTTCTATCTGATCGCCAGTATGGGTTCCGTCAAGGCCGCTCTACTGGTGATCTTCTGGCTTTCCTTACTGAGTCTTGGTCATCCTCTTTTAGAGACTTTGGTGAAACTTTTGCTGTTGCCTTGGACATATCAAAAGCCTTTGATAGAGTCTGGCACAAAGCTTTGATTTCCAAACTACCCTCCTACGGTTTCTATCCTTCTCTCTGTAACTTCATCTCAAGTTTCCTTTCTGACCGTTCTATTGCTGCTGTGGTAGACGGTCACTGTTCTTCTCCTAAATCTATTAACAGTGGTGTTCCTCAGGGTTCTGTCCTGTCACCCACTCTCTTCTTATTATTCATTAATGATCTTCTAAACCAAACTTCTTGTCCTATCCACTCCTATGCTGATGATACCACCCTGCACTTTTCCACGTCTTTTCATAGACGTCCAACCCTTCAGGAGGTAAACATATCACGCAGGGAAGCCACAGAACGCCTGACTGCTGATCTTTCTAAAATTTCTGATTGGGGCAGAGCAAACTTGGTATTGTTCAATGCCTCAAAAACTCAATTCCTCCATCTATCAACTCGACACAATCTTCCAGACAACTATCCCCTCTTCTTCAATGACACTCAACTGTCCCCCTCTTCTACACTGAACATCCTCGGTCTGTCCTTTACTTATAATCTGAACTGGAAACTTCACATCTCATCTCTAGCTAAAACAGCTTCTATGAAGTTAGGTGTTCTGAGACGTCTCCGCCAGTTTTTCTCACCCCCCCCAGCTGCTACCTCTGTACAAGGGCCTTATCCGTCCATGTATGGAGTATGCTTCACATGTCTGGGGGGGTTCCACTCATACTGCTGTTCTAGACAGGGTGGAATCAAAAGCTTTTCGTCTCATCAACTCCTCTCCTCTAACTGACTGTCTTCAGCCCCTCTCTCACCGCCGCAATGTTGCATATCTAGCTGTCTTCTACCGCTATTTTCATGCCAACTGCTCTTCTGATCTTGCTAACTGCATGCCTCCCCTCCTCCCGCGGCCTCGCTGCACAAGACTTTCTTCTTTCTCTCACTCCTATTCTGTCCACCTCTCTAACGCAAGAGTTACCCAGTATTCTCAATCATTCATCCCTTTCTCTGGTAAACTCTGGAACTCCTTGCCTGCTTCTGTATTTCCACCTTCCTATGACTTGAATTCCTTCAAGAGGGAGGTTTCAAGACACTTATCCACCAATTTTTGACCACTGCTTTGACCCTTTTAAGGGACTGGCATTTCAGTGGGCATTTTTTTTATTACATTTTTGTTGCCCTTGGCCAGTATCCTTCCTACATAAAAAAAAAAAAAAAAAAGTAGTAGTAGTAGTGGCAACAGCAGGATAGGGAAATAAACTTGGCTGTATTTACATTTTTTTTATTTACTATAATTATGATGATTGTAGTGAAATAATAGTATTACCACTAGTAGTAATACAAATACTATCACTATTACTGCTATTACTACTACTACGAGTTACCACATAATAATAATAATAATGATACTAATAATAATAATGATAATAATAATAATAATAATAATAATAATAATAATAATAATAATAATGATAATAATAATAATAATAATAATAAAAATAATAATAATTATAATAATAATATTAATAATAATAGTAGTATTGATAATAATAATAATAATAATAATAATAATAATAATAATAATAAAAATAATAATAATGATAATAATAATAATAGTAATGATAATAACATCAGTCACTGGTAATAACTTGCAGGTCGAGTGGCGAGACCCTTTGAATGTCCCACTGCCGCACTGGAGCCCCGAAGCCTTCTGTTACCAGCTGGGCTCAGGCACACACCTGCCTCACGCCTACCTAGTTCGAGGAGCTGCAGCGATGGAAGAAGGGCGTGCCAGTGTGATTGTGACTCTTACCACGCCCTGACACGCCCCTCTTCTACACTGTTCCCGGATACCTCCACACTACGCCTACCTGAACACATCATTACCATAATTGACATAATATATTATACATGTTACATATATATAATATAATACAATATAATACATGTTTCATCTATTATTTATTCTTTATTCACATTGTTATTTGTTGGTCATAGCTGTAAAGAGCTTTTGTAATAAAAAAAAAAAACGATAACGGTATATTATTTTCAAAAAATTATATTTTCCGTATTTGTCCGAAAACACACACACACACACACACACACACACACACACACACACACACACACACACACACACACACACACACACACACACACACACACAGACACACACACACACACGCACACACACACACACACACACACACACACACACACACACACACACACACACACACACACACACATATCGCGTAGTATTGTGGTCACAACCGAAAAAGCCCGTGTTGAGTCCAGGGCGCGGCGTGGAAAATGGGGGAGCCTTTTGATTTGTAGCCCCTGTTCACCTAGCAGCAAGTAGGTACGGAATATAACCCGAGGAGTTATGTCGGAGTTATGGCCTCGCTGTCTCGGTGTGTGGTGTGTGAGTGGTCTAAGTCGTACCCAAAGATCGGTCACTATGAGCTCTGAGCTCTTTCTGTAGGGTAACGACTGCCTGGAAGATCAACAGACGACCGAAGGTGAATGACACACACACACACACATACACACACACACACACACACACACACACACACACACACACACACACACACACACACACACACACACGAACCCTCAGAGGTTTAAAATATAAACAAAAAATTAAAGATGATGCCGATAAAAAAAAAAAAATGATATCATTATAGCTTCAGCGAAGAAGAAAACCTGTATCAAACAGGACACCATCGACGAGATGAGAAGAGAAAATATAAGAAGATAAGAGAAGAGAAAGATGTTGAGAGCTGCACCATGTGCAGTATAGCTCTGTAGTTAACAGGGCAAAAGTTTGTTCCTGGAGTGCAAAAAATTATACGAAACGAGTCTGTTCGGATACGTACTGGTGGCGAGTAGATGGTCTGGAACGAGTCGCTGGGCGGCTGCCACCCACTCAACAGTAAACCTGGGCACTACTGTGTCGCATACGCTTTCCTTTTCGTCCGCTGCACAACATAGGGGTGTTTTCAAAAGAATATAATCATGAATAAAAGAAAAAAAAATGGTAACCGACTTCTCAATCTTGTAATATCACTTCTCAATCCTGTAATGACACATTTAAATACAAAGAGGCTAACACACACACACACACAGACACACACACACACACACACACACACACACACACACACACACACACACATACAAACACACACACACACACACACACACACACATTTACGACAATCACAAAACTTTCATATCCTGCGTATTCCCACTTTGCATCTCATTTGTTTGTGTTACCCATATATTTAGCCAGAGTAACGTCTTAGTCCGTAGTAATATATAGCGGCAGTCAAGTGTCCCTTATCTCGCTTCCCACTCATCCTTCATGACGCCAGAATGAAAACAAGACTTAAGAACGTCATGTTTGCACAATGACATCACAAATATCACCTGTAACTCCCTCAATTCCATTTTTTCTTCTTCTCTTTCATTTCTCTCATTGTCCACGTGTCCAGTTCTCGTGATATTGTGGTAGTCATTATTTACACGTTTTTTAAAGATTACAGAATTAAGTTGTAGGTTAAAACCCAAAGTGTTGACGTAATAATTACATACAAAAAACCAACCCTGTATCACTTCTTGAGATGTAGATAGTCAAGATGTAGTATCCGTAGCAGTAACACTTGTATCAGAAGTAGTAGTAGTAGTAATAGTAGTAGTAGTACTGGCACCAGCAATGGTGTAAATCTTGCATAACTATTATTATTATTATTACTATTATTAGTATCATTATTATTATTATTATTATTATTATTATTATTATTTTTATTATTATTATTATTATACATCCCGCAATGTCTTTCTATCACTCTTACCATGTAAATACACCCGGGCAAGTGTCACGATGCAGTTCATACACACGTCTTTTTCTTCCCTTGAAATCACTTGTGGCGTCACATCGAAAAACCGACGTGATTATTGTTTGCTGCCATCTACACCTTATCTCTAGCGGTAGCACCTATACAAGTGACTGTGGAGGTGAAGATAAGGTCTCTCATTCAGGAGTGAAAGAGAGAGAGAGAGAGAGAGAGAGAGAGAGAGAGAGAGAGAGAGAGAGAGAGAGAGAGAGAGAGAGAGAGAGAGAGAGAGAGAGAGAGAGAGAGAGAATTGCTTAATGGAGCATGAAATACAAACTTTCATTACGATGTGTTTCATACGCACACACACACACACGCGCGCGCACGCGTATCGAGTAAGGAGATACACGTCTCGGTTTTCCTTATTTCCTTATATTTTCTAATAATAATGATAATGATAATAATAATAACAATTATTATTATTATCATTATTATTATTATTATTATTATTATTATTATTATTATTATTATTATTATTATTATTATTATTATCATTAATAACATTATTGTTGTTCCTGTTGTTATTATTATTATTATTATTATTATTATTATTATTATTATTATTATTATTTTTATTATTAATATTATTATTGTTATTATCATTATTATTATTATTATCATTATCATTATTATTGATCCTATTTTTGTTATTGTTATTACTATCATAATCACAATAATACTACAAATTATAACAACAGTCCCTCCTATTATTCTCTGAAACTATGCCTCCGTGCTAGTGTAGCATATACATACAAATTACACTAAACCTATATGCACAAATGTACGTTTTCTCTCGCATTCCATTTTCTCTCACACACTTCTCACAATCCATTTTCTCTTACACACCATATCCACTATGCATCCAAAACACAAATTATATATATATATATATATATATATATATATATATATATATATATATATATATATATATATATATATATATATATATATATATATATATATATATATATATATATATATATATATATAATATTTTTTTTTTCTTTCTACATTATAAACCCATACATTTTTCACAGCGCACCACACATACGTAAATAATAATTACTTGTTTATGTATACTGCTTGCCTCTCAGTATTTAATTTAAGATTAATTATTTTGTTTTTTGTATGATATCATTTCTCAAATGTTTATACTTGTATACATGTATATATATATATATATATATATATATATATATATATATATATATATATATATATATATATATATATATATATATATATATATATATATATATATATATATATATATATATATATATATATATATATATATATATATATATATATATATATATATATATATATATATATATATATATATATATATATATATATATATATATATATATATATATATATATATATATATATATATATATATATATATATATATATATATATATATATATATATATATATATATATATATATATATATATATATATATATATATATATATATATATATATATATATATATATATATATATATATATATATATATATATATATATATATATATATATATATATATATATATATATATATATATATATATATATATATATATATATATATATATATATATATATATATATATATATATATATATATATATATATATATATATATATATATATATATATATATATATATATATATATATATATATATATATATATATATATATATATATATATATATATATATATATATATATATATATATATATATATATATATATATATATATATATATATATATATATATATATATATATATATATATATATATATATATATATATATATATATATATATATATATTTATATATATTACTCTTCTTGTATGTTTCTAATCTTTATTCTTCTTATATACCCCGCTTCATCTATTTCACCCGACCATTCTTAACATTATACTATGTATCCTGAGAGAAGAGAGAGAGAGAAAGAGGGACAAACTAAACACATTGGTTCCATTCCTTGTTGCCTTAAGGGAATCTAAACACCGCGCTAACTAACAGTGTTTGGCAAATGACAAGGATGGAGCTTTTTGCCTTAAGGGATGCGAGACCGCGCTTGATAAGAAGCGACTGGCGCAGTGGTCAACGGAGCTTGCACTATTAACCACCAAATGGTTAAACTAGCGCCTTGCCTGGTTAAACTCTTCCAACTCTGTCTATCAACACATACCTTTCTTGGAGTTTGCCTACATTCATCCTGTTTTTCAAAAGGGTGACCGCTCTTACCTCTGTAGGTTTGAATCTATCGTCAATAGAAAGATTCTTAACATATATCACTTCAAAACCAATATGGGTTCCGACGTGGC
>NC_087153.1:27623021-27628021 GCF_035594125.1 Scylla paramamosain | reverse complement strand
AACATTAATCCTGAAGGTAAGTCTAATCTAGGAGGGAAATACTATTGATTGATGGCTCGCACCATGGTGGGAATCGCACTGAGTCTGTACCGGTCCGTGCGCGGCGCCTTCAGGGGCGTTATTTTGTTGTGGTGTCTGGTGGCACGGACAGGGCGAGGCGCGTCGGGCGGCAGCATGTTTCTGAGACGCGGATGATGCATTAGTCCCCTCCCAAACTTCTCCAGAGCCTCTCGGTGCCTGGTGGATATTCTGGACAGACTCAGGGTGGTCAGGGCTTCTTCATAGGTGGTGTATGCAGGGTCAAGGATGACCCTGCACGCCCTTTTCTGCACACTCTCTAGCTGTAGATGTTGAGTGTGTGTGAGGGAGGAGGACCACGCTGGGGAGGCGTACATGAGTTTGGGGAGGATGAAGGTAAGGTACACCCCCCTTAACTCATCTGTCGGCGTCCCCAGCGACCTGAGTCTGCGCAGCATGTACAGCCTGTAGGTAGCTGATCTCACGGTGCTGGCGACATGCTGCTTCCAGGTCAGCTGGTCGTCCACCGTGACTCCGAGAAGCTTGGCACATTGGACCACACACACACCTGTGTGTGTGTGTGTGTGTGTGTGTGTGTGTGTGTGTGTGTGTGTTGGCGAGCGTGTTCGCACGCCTGTTATCTCTGTGGAGTTATTTCAGGGTTCTTGTACAGGAATGGACACCACCAATATTTGCATAACATGTATTATTACTCTTGTCTTCCCTTACATTGCTTATTCTAAATGCCATATTTTGGCCTTAACACTATTCCACTCTGATGTGTATCCTTATAGATTTTTTTATTTTATTTTTTTTTATAGGAGGGACACTGGCGAAGGGTAAGAAAAAAAACAATAAAAAAAAAAGCCCACTGAGATGCCAGTCCCAGAACAAGGTCCAAGGCGGTAGATAAAAATTGAAGGATAAGTGTCTTGAAACATCCCTCTTCAAGGAATTCAAGTCATAGGAAGGTGGAAATACAGAAGCAGGCAGAGAGTTCCAGAGTTTACCAGAGAAAGGGATGAATGATTAAAAATACTGTTTAACTCTTGCATTAGAGAGGTGGATAGAATAGGGATGAGAAGAAGAAGGAACTCTTGTGCAGCGTGGGCGTGGGAGGAGGAGTGACATGCAGTTAACAAGATCAGAAGAGCATTTAGCATGAAAATAGCTGTAGAAGAAAGCTAGGGATGCAACATTGTGAATATAAGAGAGAGGCTGAAGATAGTCTGATAGAAAAGAGGAGTTGATAAGACGAAAAGCTTTTGATTCCATCCTGTCTAGAAGAGCGGTGTGAGTGGAGCCCACCCAGACATGCGAAGCATATTCCATACATGGACGGATAAGGCCCTTGTACAGTTAGCAGTTGGGAATTAGAAAGACTGGCGAAGACGACTAAGAACGCTTAACTTCATAGAAGCTGTTTTAGCTAGAGATAAGATGTGAAGTTTCCAGTTAAGATTACTTATGTCATGACCGAGGATGTTCAGTGTAGAAATGACAGTGTCATTGAAGAAGAGGGGATAGTTGTCTTGAAGGGTGTGTCGAGTTGATAAATGGAAAAATTAAGTTTTTGAGGCATTGAGCAATACCAAGTTTGCCCTGCCCCAATCAGAAATTTTAGAGAGATCAGAAGTCAGGCGTTCTGTGGCTTCCCTGCGTGAAATGCTTACTTCCTGAAGGGTTGGACATCTATGAAAAGACGAAGAAAAGTGCAGGGTGGTATCATCAGCATAGGAGTGGATAGGACAAGAAGTTTGGTTTAGAAGGTCATTGATGAACAATAAGAAGAGAGTGGATGAGAGAAAAGAACCCCTGTTAATAGATTTAAGAGAAGAACAGTGACTGTCTACCACAGCAGCAATAGAACGGCCAGAAAGGAAACTTGAGACCGAGTTACAGAGAGAAGGATAGAAGCCGTAGGAGGGTAGTAATATGAAGTAATATGAAGACGCAGTGAGAAGAGAGGGAACAGCGTGGTGGATTTCCGTGGGTACGCCCTGGCGGTTCCCCTCACGATCCATAGTAGCCCTGTGGTGTCCTAGTGTTCACTAGGTGGTCCCTTCTTTCCTCCTGGCTTTACCTTGACAGCACCTACGGGGATTGTTTTGGCGTCACATCTGGTGCTAGAGGCAACTCTTGGGGTGTCGTCAACACATGGTGGCACCAACTCACCGTGCCTGCCTGACCTTGGAATCTGGAGTGAATAACAGGAAGGCATATATTTATTTTCCACCTATTATTTATTCCTTATTCACATTGTTATTTATTGGTAATGGCTGTGACCAGCATTTGTAAATAAAACAAAAAGATAATGAAACGGTAATGGTAATTTGCTCAAATTATGTATATTGTGTTTTTGTACTCGCGCACACACACACACACACACACACACACACACACACATGTACATGTATTTCTCACTCATGTACAGATATTTCTCATACTAACACATTGGAAGAGTGGTCATATTAAAAATACAAAAAAAAAAAAAAAAAAAAAAAATCGAAAAAAATGAACACAAATTTAAAAGTTAAGTCAGTAAGTGTAATGAATGCACAAAAGCCTTAACAAACAATAAAGAACATAAAGCTGAAAGTAATTACAGAAAAAGTGTAAATACTGAAGAAAAAAAAAACAAATAAATCTTGCACCAATTCATTTTAAGCAAAAAATGATAGATATAAATTAATAAAAAAAAAAATATTAAAGCTAAGCTAAGCTGTCCGTCTGTGGACATATTCAATGTGTGAGGCGTGGCTCAGAAATTGCAATGGACCGTCTCTTAACGCGTTACACGCGTCTCTCACATATGTCTCGGAAAATATAACCATACTGTGATGAATGCTTAGTGCTGCTTAAAGTGTGGCATTTTGTGGTGGAGTGTCCCGTTCTGGTAGACGTGCGGGAACGATACCTCTTTCGTTGCCACGGTGAAGATGGAATTTTTTGGATATCGCTAATACTTGGAGAAAGGACTCTTTCCCGGGACATGAGGCCCTCATGTTTGGGCTTTTAAATGAATTTTAGCTTGGGTTTTAAAAATATATATATTAATTTGAGTTATTTTACTAGTAATATACTATTAGGCATAACTTTGACCTTGCACTTGGAGAACCTAGAGGCCAGTGAAGAAAGAACGTAGAAAAACGCTGGGTCCTGTGGCCTGCATCACTGGGATCAATGTCTTGGGCACATAACAACTAATAATAACTCCAGATGTCTGTGTCTGTGGAGTTAGTACCTTGGAGACGAAACGAACAACGACATATATACTGTTCTGGGTCAAAGGAGACCATTAACGATTCACTTGAAATTAACACATTCAAATGCCAACCCTCTTACTTTGTAGCTCTTCACTTTCCGCTGATTTACCCCATTTTCCTTTCCATGTTTATGTGATGGGGCGCCTCTCAGAGACTGCACTGGACCATCTCCGGACAGGCCACATGTGTCTCACTCATGGATATCTCATGTCCTGGTTAACATAACTAATCTTTGATCACTGCGTTATGTCCAGACGAGCAGGCCAGATCGGCATGCATGACCGTTAATGGGCACATTTGATGGGCAAACTGTCAGATTCCCCGAGCGCTCTTTGAGCGAAATCACCGGGGGGGGTGTGGTAGCTTGAACTTCGACACTGCCAGAATACGTTAACATACCGTACCCATAGCAAAGTTATTATTATTTGTTATCACACACACACACAGACATACAAACACCACACACACACACACACACACACACACACACACATACACACACACACACACACAAACACACACACACTTCATTACCCATTACACGAGAGAGAGAGAGAGAGAGAGAGAGAGAGAGAGAGAGAGAGAGAGAGAGAGAGAGAGAGAGAGAGAGAGAGAGAGAGAGAGAGAGAGAGAGAGAGAGAGAGAGATTTATTGTCAAATTACAGACAATTGGAGGAAGTAGATATCGAATTTCACCCAGTACCATATCATTCATAACTACCCAAAAAATTATAACCAATCATGAGAAATAAATTCTACAGCAATCACATTGTAGGAACGATATCATATACCCACAAACACAAGAAAATAAGCACAACTGAAAATTACTCATAGATCACAAAAACTCCTGGACAAATTATCACAGAGTCATCCAGCCAAAAGTCATAGCCGTGGGGCAAAAGCCATGTACTTCTTTAATATTTTTTTCCACCACTCCATTCTGTAACATTTATATAATCTGCAGAGTCACATCAACAATGTTATTATTCCGGAATTCTCTCGCACATGAAAACATCAATACATAATGCTCTAAAGTGTATGAAAACATCAATACATAATGCTCTAAAGTGTGACCATTTTTTTTCTCTACACACCTTGCACCGTGCTTCCTCAGTGTTAAATACTTCTTTGTACTGCCAATAATACTTGTAACCTAACTTCATACTTATCTTCACTGCATCACTTACACTATCTGTTCCATAAGTAACACTAACATGGTTACTAACCGTATCATAATGTTCAAATGTACTACTGTTGACATGTTCCCTAGCCATCCTAGTTCTTTCTATACAATACTGTTCCTTCCTAACTACACTCCTTATTTGCCGAAAAGATAAGTTACATATCACTTCAATTACATCTCTCTAAGCCCCACACTTGACCAGCATATCTGCCTTTTCATTTTGGGAAATTCCAACATGAGAGGGTACCCAATAAAATGTAACATTAATTCTCTTCAAAATGGCTTTACATAGTGACACAATTACTGCATATACAGGTTTCCGACTATTAAGTGAATCTAGTGCCGCCCTGCTGTCCACAAAGATGCGCACATTTTTACCTTTAGTTAACACTTCACGAAGAGCTACATAAATAGCATACAATTCAGCCTAAGACAATGATATGCCATCAGACAATCAAATAGCTACTGTACTTTCACACGACTCGAGACACACACACACACACACACACACACACACACACACACACACACAC
>NC_087153.1:27615521-27618021 GCF_035594125.1 Scylla paramamosain | reverse complement strand
GTTGTATACATGTGTGTATATATATATATATATATATATATATATATATATATATATATATATATATATATATATATATATATATATATATATATATATATATATATATATATATATATATATATATATATATATATATATATATATATATATATATATATATATATATATATATATATATATATATATATATATGTATATTACTCTCCTTGTATGTTTCTACTCTTTATTCTTCTTATATAACCCGCTTCATCTATTTCACCCGACCATTCTTAACACTATACTATGTATCCTGAGAGAAGAGAGAGAGAGAAAGAGGGACAAACTAAACACATTGGTTCCATTCCTTGTTGCCTTAAGGGAATCTAAACACCGCGCTAACTAACAGTGTTTGGCAAATGACAAGGATGAAGCTTTTTGCCTTAAGGGATGCGAGACCGCGCTTGATAAGAAGCGACTGGCACAATGTTCAACGGAGCTTGCACCATTAACCACCACATGGTTAAACTAGCGCCTTGCCTGGTTAAACCCTTCCAACTCTGTCTATCAACACATACCTTTCTTGAAGTTTGGTTACATTCATCCTGTTTTTCAAAAGGGTGACCGCTCTTACCTCTGTAGGTTTGAATCTATCGTCAATAGAAAGATTCTTAACATATATCACTTCAAAACCAGTATGGGGACGTGGCTGCAAAATTGGTGATCTGGCTTTTCTTTATATGTATTAGGGTCACTAGCCAAGGGGAACTATATTTTATTTATTTTTTCTTAATAAAAAAAGACCCACTTAATTCCAGTAACCAAAGAGATGGCAGATAGAATAAAAAAACAAAGAAAAGAGGTGTGTTGAAACCTACTTGAAAGAGTTCAAGTCACAAGAAGGAAGCAGGGAGGTTAGAGTTTGCGAGAGAAAGAGATGAATGGTTGAGAATACTGGTTAAATCTTGCATTAGAGAGGTGGACAAAATAGTTTTATGATGTAAATGAAGATGTAGTAGAGGGCTTTGCTGTAGAAGTAGAGGAGTTGACTGATGATGCAGAGGAGGGCTTATCTGTGATATCTTCCAAAACAGAAAATTTGTTGCAGGCAAAATAAAGAAGCAACATTCTCACAAGAAAGAAAAGAAAAAAAATATCATGGCAGAGAAAGTCGGAAACTAGTTACAACCGTACTACCTGTAGTAGAGATGGAGGAACTAGAGTGGAGGGAAGAGATGTATGTCTTTGCCCCACCATCTTTTTGTCTGAAAAGAAATTCCTGCCTGGCACTACCGATACTTATAAAATGAGAATTAGCCAGTTGAAGAATGATCTGCTCGAGACGGTACTTCTTGCATTGTCGAGAATATTGTGGGTGAGCTTCCCTGCAGTAGAAGCAATAAGGTTCCAATACGCAATCAGGAGTATGGTGTGAGTCAAGGACACAACAGTGACGGCACAGGGGACGATTTGTATATATATATTTTTTTCCTTCCGTAACCGAACTGATACCACCAGTAACATTGCAAAGGATGTTCTATAAAAGCCTTTGCTGACAGACAAATACTACTAATCTTAATGCGCTCAAAGAGAAAAGAACCAACCATAAAAAAGTGAGAATGATCATATTACTATTTCCTCTAATTTTGAACACTCATTGAACATTATCAGGACATAACTGAAGGATGTCATCTTCTGATAATTTATATAAGTCCAAACAACAGATCTCAGCCAAGACAGCCAACCATCCAAAAAAGGACGATCTCAAATGGTGGCCCCTCCGGTGAGCAGCACCGAAATCCGGGAAACATTTAGTCTGATACCTCACTGGCGACCTTGCTAGCATGGGTAGCCCTTTTCCCCTAAATAAAACGGAGCAGGCGCCGAAGCCCCCTCTAGCTTTCCTCGTCAAGTTATAAGGGCACACAAGGCCCCCACCACGACAAGGCGGTTCCCACTATGGGAGAGAGAGAGAGAGAGAGAGAGAGAGAGAGAGAGAGAGAGAGAGAGAGAGAGAGAGAGAGAGAGAGAGAGAGAGAGAATCAGAAGATGTATATTTGTTTTTCCCGGGATATGAGGCAACCATGCGTGAAACGCGTGAGATACGTCCAAAGAAGGGCAAGTGCAGTTTCTGAGCAACGCCTTCGCACATGGAATATATCCACAGACGGATATTTTAGCTTAGCTTTAATGAATTATTTTTTTTTCTAACAACCCTTTTTAGTTAAATAATAAGACGTGGTGCAATAATTATTTTAGCGTTTTCAGTATTTACACTTCAAGTTCTGTATTGTTTATTATGGCTTTTATGCATTCATTACACTTACTGACATGATTTTCTGACACAGCAATTTGAAAACAGTTTCATTATAAATTTGTTTTAATTTTCCTTTTTTTCATGTGTTTTGACGTCTTTTTTTTTTCAAGTTATGTTTTTTGTATTTTTTAATATGACAACTTTTGTAAAGTAGTAGTGTGAGAAATACTTGTGTGTGTGTGTGTGTGTGTGTGTGTGTGTGTG
>NC_087153.1:27610521-27613021 GCF_035594125.1 Scylla paramamosain | reverse complement strand
TGAAGGATGTGTCGAGTTGATAAATGGAAAATTGAATTTTTGAGGCATTGAGCAATACCAAGTTTGCCCTGCCCCAATCAGAAATTTTAGAGAGATCAAAAGTCAGGCGTTCTGTGGCTTCCCTGCGTGAAATGCTTACTTCCTGAATGGTTGGACATCTATGAAAAGACGAAGAAAAGTGCAGGGTGGTATCATCAGCATAGGAGTGGATAGGACAAGAAGTTTGGTTTAGAAGGTCATTGATGAACAATAAGAAGAGAGTGGGTGAGAGAAAAGAACCCCTGTTAATAGATTTAAGAGAAGAACAGTGACTGTCTACCACAGCAGCAATAGAATGGCCAGAAAGGAAACTTGAGACCGAGTTACAGAGAGAAGGATAGAAGCCGTAGGAGGGTAGTAATATGAAGTGATATGAAGACGCAGTGAGAAGAGAGGGAACATCGTGGTGGATTTCCGCGGGTACTCCCTGGCGGTTCCCCTCACGATCCATAGTAGCCCTGTGGTGTCCTAGTGTTCACTAGGTGGTCCCTTCCTTCCTCCTGGCTTTACCTTGACAGCACCTACGGGGAATGTTTTGGCGTCACATCTGGTGCTAGAGGCAACCCTTGGGGTGTCGTCAACACATGGTGGCACCAACTCACCGTGCCTGCCTGACCTTGGAATCTGGAGTGAATAACAGGAAGGCATATATTTATTTTCCACCTATTATTTATTCCTTATTCACATTGTTATTTATTGGTAATGGCTGTGACCAGCATTTGTAAATAAAACAAAAAGATAATGAAATGGTAATGGTAATTTGCTCAAATTATATATATTGTGTTTTTGTACTAGCGCACACACACACACACACACACACACACACACACACACACACACACACACACACACACACACACACACACACACACACACACACACACACATATGTACATGTATTTCTCACACATGTACAGATATTTCTCATACTAACACATTGGAAGAGTGGTCATATTAAAAATAAAAAAAAAAAAAAAAAATCGAAAAAAAAATGAACACAAGTTTAAAAGTTAAGTCAGTAAGTGTAATGAATGCACAAAAGCCTTAACAAACAATAAAGAACATAAAGCTGAAAGTATTTACAGAAAAAGTGTAAATACTGAAGAAAAAAAAAAAAACAAATAAATCTTGCACCAACTCATTTTAAGCAAAAAATGATAGATATAAATTAATAAAGAAAAAAATATTAAAGCTAAGCTAAGCTGTCCGTCTGTGGACATATTCAATGTGTGAGGCGTCGCTCAGAAATTGCAATGGACCGTCTCTTAACGCGTTACACGCGTCTCTCACATATGTCTCGGAAAACACAACCATACTGTGATGAATGCTTAGTGCTGCTTAAAGTGTGGCACTTCGTGGTGGAGTGTCCCGTTCTGGTGGACGTGCGGGAACGATACCTCTTTCGTTGCCACGGTGAAGATGGAGTTTTTCGGATATCGCTAATACTTGGAGAAAGGACTCTTTCCCGGGACATGAGGCCCTCATGTTTGGTCTTTTAAATGAATTTTAGCTTGGGTTTTAAAAATATATATATTAATTTGAGTTATTTTACTAGTAATATACTATTAGGCATAGCTTTGACCTTGCACTTGGAGAACCTAGAGGCCAGTGAAGAAAGAACGTAGAAAAACGCTGGGTCCTGTGGCCTGCATCACAGGGATCAATGTCTTGGGCACATAACAACTAATAATAACTCCAGATGTCTGTGTCTGTGGAGTTAGTACCTTCGAGACGAAACGAACAACGACATATATACTGTTCTGGGTCAAAGGAGACCATTAACGATTCACTTGAAATTAACACATTCAAATGCCAACCCTCTTACTTTGTAGCTCTTCACTTTCCGCTGATTTACCCCATTTTCCTTTCCATGTTTATGTGATGGGGCGCCTCTCAGAGACTGCACTGGACCATCTCCGGACAGGCCACATGTGTCTCACTCATGGATATCTCATGTCCTGGTTAACATAACCATTCTTTGATCACTGCGTTATGTCCAGACGAGCAGGCCAGATCGGCATACAAAACACCACATACATACAAACACAGACATACAAACACCACACACACACACACACACACACACACACACACACACACACACACACACACTTTATTACCCATTACACGAGAGAGAGAGAGAGAGAGAGAGAGAGAGAGAGAGAGAGAGAGAGAGAGAGAGAGAGAGAGAGAGAGAGAGAGAGAGAGAGAGAGATTTATTGTCAAATTACAGACAATTGCAGGAAGTAGATATCGAATTTCACCCAGTACCATATCATTCATAATTACCCAAAAAATTATAACCAATCATGAGAAATAAATTCTACAGCAATCACATTGTAGGAACGATATCATATACCCACAAACAGAAGAAAATAAACACAACTGAAAATTACTCAGATCACAAAATCTCCTGGACAAATTATCACAGAGTCATCCAGCCAAAAGTCATAGCCGTGGG
>NC_087153.1:27518021-27603021 GCF_035594125.1 Scylla paramamosain | reverse complement strand
AAAGTGAGAATGATCATATTACTATTTCCTCTAATTTTGAACACTCATCGAACATTATCAGGACATAACTGAAGGATGTCATCTTCTGATAATTTATATAAGTCCAAACAGATCTCAGCCAAGACAGTCAACCATCCAACAAAGGACGATCTCAAATGGTGGCCCCTCCGGTGAGCAGCACCGAAATCCGGGAACCATTTAGTCTGATACCTCACTGGTGACCTTTCTAGCCTCTTCCCCTAAATAAGGCGGAGCAGGCGCCGAAGCCCCCTCTAACTTTCCTCGTGAAGTTATAAGGGCACACAAGCCCGCCACCACGACAAGGCGGTTCCCACTATGGGGGAGAGAGAGAGAGAGAGAGAGAGAGAGAGAGAGAGAGAGAGAGAGAGAGAGAGAGAGAGAGAGAGAGAGAGAGAGAGAGAGAGAGAGAATCAGAAGATGTATAGTTGTTTTTCCCGGGATATGAGGCAACCATGCGTGAAACGCGTGAGATACGTCCAAAGAAGGGCAAGTGCAGTTTCTGAGCAACGCCCTCGCACATGGAATATATCCACAGACGGATATTTTAGCTTAGCTTTAATGAATTATTATTATTTATTTTCTTATAAAAATCTTTTTTAGTTAAATAATAAGACGAGGTGCAATAATTATTTTAGCGTTTTCAGTATTTACACTTCAAGTTCTGTATTGTTTATTATGGCTTTTATGCATTCATTACACTTTCTGACATGATTTTCTGTCAGCAATTTGAAAACAGTTTCATTATAAATTTGTTTTAATTTTCCTTTTGTCATGTGTTTTGACGTCTTTTTTTTTTTCAAGTTATGCTTTTGTATTTTTAATATGACCACTTTTGTAAAGTATTAGTGTGAGAAATACCTGTGTGTGTGTGTGTGTGTGTGTGTGTGTGTGTGTGTGTGTGTGTTTTTGCAAAAATACGGAATATATAATTTTAGAAAATAATATACCTTTATCCTTTTTATTTATTTATTTTTTATTACAAAAGCTGTTTACAGCTATAACCAATAAATAACAATGTGAAAAAGGAATAAATAATAGATGAAACATGAATATATTATGTCAATTATGGTAACGATGTCTTCAGGTAGGCGTAGTGTGGAGGTATCAAGGAATAGTGTGGAAGACGGGCGTGTCAGGGCGTGGCGAGAGTAACAATCACACTGGCACGCCCTTCTTCCATCGCTGCAGCTCCTCGAGCCGCACATGTGTAAACGCCCGGTTGGCGGAAGTCGACAAAGACTAGGAAGGCGTGAGGCAGGTGTGTGCCTGAGCCCAGCTGGTAACGGGAGGCTTCGAGGCTCCAGTGAGGCAGTGGGACATTCAAAGGGTCCCGCCACTCGACCTGCAAGTTGTTATTACCAGTGATTGATGTTATTGTCATTATTATTATTATTATTATTATTATTATTATTATTATTATTATTATTATTTGTATTATTATTATTATCATTATTATTATTATTATTATTATTATTATTATTATTATTATTATTATTACTATCATTATTATTATTATTATTATTATTATTATTATTATTATTATTATTATTATTATTATTATTATTATCATTATTATTATTATCATTATTATTATTATCATTATCATTATTATGTGGTAACTAGTAGTAGTAGTAATAGCAATAATAGTAGTAGTATTTGTATTGCTACTAGTGGTAATACTATTATTTCACTACAATCATCATAATTATTGTATATAAAAAAAAATAAATATAGCCAAGTTTATTTCTCTATCCTGCTGTTGCTACTACTGCTACTACTACTACTACTACTACTACTACTACTACTACAACTACTACTACTGCTGCTACTACTACTACTACTACTACTACTACTACTACTACTACAACTACTACTACTACTACTGCTGCTACTGCTACTGTTACTACTACTACGACCAATACTACTGCTACTACTACTACTACTACTACTACTACTACTACTACTGCTACTACTACTACTGCTACTACTACTATTACTGCTACTACTAGTCCTACTATTGCTTTTGGTGCTACTACGTTTTACTTTACGTTTTAGTCGTTATTATCATTATTGAGCGGCACCAATAATCAATACTACTACTTCTACTACACACCTGGTGAGCGGACGCGCTATCCACCCAGCAGAAGAGGAAAGCTTCGCTCATGGCGGACACGGCTACCCTGCTGCCGTTAGCGATGATGGGATGCATGGAAACAGTGTCAGAGGCGGCAGGCCGAGGTGGTGGGAGGGCGGTTGTCAGGGGTACGTTAAGGACCACACTGAGTGCTAGACTGAATGCCACGATGATTTGAGGTGCCATATTTGTGTTGCTAATAGTGCTTGTGACAATGCTTCTGTTACTGGTAACGTTATTTCTCTTACTGGTGCTGTCCTCGCTACCTGCGTTAATAAATACTACCGCTACACCCCTTCCGTCCCCATAGCGGCACCCTCCCCATCTTTCCCCAACAGAACAAAACGTTTACTTGATCAGACATTCGTCACGACAAGAACTTAACTTGTCGGTAACAGTGATCGGCAGATAAGGCAACCTAGCACGTGTATCTTGCTATGTGATAAGTGTGTGTGTGTGTGTGTGTGTGTGTTGGCGAGCGTGTTTGCACGCCTGTTATCTCTGTGGAGTTGTTTCAGGGTTCTTGTACAGGAATGGACACCACCAATAGTTGCATAACATGTATTATTACTCTTGTCTTCCCTTACATTGCTTATTCTAAATGCCATATTTTGGCCTTAACACTATTCCACTCTGATGTGTATCCTTATAGATTTTTTTATTTTATTTTTTTTTTATAGGAGGGACACTGGCGAAGGGTAAGAAAAAAAAAAACAATAAAAAAAAAAGCCCACTGAGATGCCAGTCCCAGAACAAGGTCCAAGGTGGTAGAGAAAAATTGAAGGATAAGTGTCTTGAAACATCCCTCTTCAAGGAATTCAAGTCATAGGAAGGTGGAAATACAGAAGCAGGCAGAGAGTTCCAGAGTTTACCAGAGAAAGGGATGAATGATTAAAAATACTGTTTAACTCTTGCATTAGAGAGGTGGATAGAATAGGGATGAGAAGAAAAAGGAAGTCTTGTGCAGCGTGGGCGTGGGAGGAGGAGTGACATGCAGTTAACAAGATCAGAAGAGCATTTAGCATGAAAATAGCTGTAGAAGATAGCTAGGGATGCAACATTGTGAATATAAGAGAGAGGCTGAAGATAGTCAGATAGAAAAGAGGAGTTGATAAGACGAAAAGCTTTTGATTCCACCCTGTCTAGAAGAGCGGTGTGAGTGGAGCCCACCCAGACATGCGAAGCATATTCCATACATGGACGGATAAGGCCCTTGTACAGTTAGAAGTTGGGAATGAGAAAGACTGGCGAAGACGACTCAGAACGCTTAACTTCATAGAAGCTGTTTTAGCTAGATATAAGATGTGAAGTTTCCAGTTAAGATTACTTATGTCATGACCGAGGATGTTCGTCTCCTTAATCATAAAAGACCTTCAGTTGCCAGAGTCGCACATGGACATCCTTACCAAGTCAGAATCGCATTTATTGAAAGTAAGGATTAAGGAATTGCAGTTTCAGGACACGCTATCCATTATGAATGCCGGCCTTGGTCATCTCGCTCAGAGTCACGTGCAGGCGGGCTATAACACGGGTTACGCCCAGGAGATGGTGAATTACCTCCCCGAGGATGTAATACGTGTAATTTGCACTCAAAAACAGTTTCTTTGTTATGAGTACATCACCGACCTTGTCCGCTTAGAAGATCGGCAATTGCCACCTCGGGAAGCATTTTATGACATGCTGAACATAAGAACATAAGAAGAACATAAGAAATAAGGGAAGCTGCAAGAAGCGACCAGGCTTACACGTGGCAATCCTTGTATGAAACACACCTACCTATTTCCATCTGTTATCCCCATCCATAAACTTGTCTAATCTTCTCTTAAAGCTCTCTAGTGTCCTAGCACTAACTACATGATTACTGAGTCCGTTCCACTCATCTGCCACTCTATTTGAGAACTAATTTTTTCCTATCTCCTTCCTAAACCTAATTTGTTTTTAAGCTTGAACCCGTTATATCTTGTTTTACCCTGGTTGCTGATCCTAAGAATGAAGGAGAAGGCTCTACCACATGGAGAATATGAACACGCTCAAAGTGTGTGAAGTATGGCATCCTGTCGCACTTTAGGCGATTACATAAGACTGCATTGTGAGATTGATGTGGGGTTATTAGCCGACACATATCTCAAATATAGATCATACCTGCATCAATTTTATGGACTGGACGTGGCACATTACTTGTAACTGTCTTCTTATGCTTATGACGCTTTTTTTTAAAGTCGACAGTCGTTCAACTTGATCCAACTTACGACCCTAACATGTATCACCTGATCAAAAGAAATGTACAAGGAGGCTTTGTAACTTGCATCAGACCACACCTGCAGTCAAACCACGAACCCGACGGCGGACCCGGCACCTATGTGTTCTATCTGGACTATAATTCATTATATGCAAGCGTTATGTGTTCCCCCCTGCCTATGGGTGACATCAAAAAACTTTCTCAGTCAGGGATGGATGATTTTTTTGAAGTTGGCATCCAGAATCATGCGACAGATGGCGACGTCGGTTACTGGCTGCATTTGGAGAGCTGCGACGTTTCCCCCGACGTGGCTCGGATCACGGACGAGGTCCCTCTGTGCCTCGCACACATGACTATTACAGAAGATGACTTCTCGCCGTACAGTAAAAGACTGTTAGAAGCTGAGGGTCGTAAGCTGGGGAGGAAAAATCGTAAACTCGTGGCCAGTCATAAGGGACTGAAAGATCATCTCATCAGTCTGGAATTGCTGCAACTTTTACTCTCACTTGGACTGGAAATACAATGTGTCCATGTTATATATAGCCTCAGACAGGCTCCATACCTGAAACCTTTCATAGAAAGGAACGTTACTCAGCGTAAAAATGAGACGTGCGCCGTTAAAAATCGCATTTGCAAACTGATGTCAAACGCAGTTTATGGCAGATCCATGTTATCTGAGGTGAAGTATGGACTCCAACAGAAATTAGTGACAAAAAGAAAGTCTTTCCTGAAGTATGCAAGAAATCCATCCTTTAAAAGGGTACACCAGTTAGGCGAGGACCGAGTCATATGTGTCAACAGTAAGAATACGATTAAAATCAGGCAGCCAAATTACTTGGGATACCATATTTTAGAAGTGGCAAAGAAGTACATGTACAACTTTTGGTATCGTGTCATCAAAGCTAATTATGGGGAGAGAGCTAAATTAGCTTATGAAGATACTGACAGTTTCATATTCAGTCTACACATACCTAAAAACTTAAATGATGAACTGAAACATGGACCCATGGCAAATTTTCTCGACACCAGTAACTTTTTTAATGTTTTAATGGGGAGCGGAAGGGTCAACTAGGCTTGCTGAAATCTGAAACCGGATCCACGCTCATCAAAGAGGCGATTATATTAAAGCCAAATATGTATTCGCTGCTGTTGGAAGATGACAAGCAAGTATCTCGAGGTAAAGGCATTCCAAATCACCTTCAGCAGAATATATTGCATTATCAGTATAGGGAAACAACACTTAATAATGTCGCATGTGGGATGGTGGATTGCTATAACATCAGGAATGTGAAAGGACAAATTTGTACCACTCGCATGCGAAAGCGTACGTTGTCACATTTTGACGACAAGCGCTTTCACGTCGATGGCTATACCTCAAGGGCGTATTATCACCCCGACAATGATCAGCGAGAAAGAGATGTGGAGAATGAGATATATGAGGAGGCGGCGGCAGATGTGGAGGAGGGGGAGGAGGAGGAGGAGGAGGAGGAGGTGGAGGTGGATGAGGAAGAGGAGGAGAAGGAGGAGAAGGAGGAGGAGGAGGAGGAGGAGGAGGCGGAGGAGGGGGAGGATGGGATAATGAGTGGACTGTGGCGTGATCGGGAGAGACTTTTCGCGACAATATTCACATCATAATTAAGGGGTAGAGAAAGAGAGGACGCCGCTGCTAGCAGTTGCCTTTCATGTAATGTAAAAAAAAAAAACATTTGCACAGACCACGTAGGCTAAGGAAGAGGAGGAGGAGGAGGATGGGTTAATGAGTGGGTTGTGACGTGATCGGGAGGGACTTTCCATGACATTATTCACATCATAATTAAGGGGTGGAGAGAGACCGCGGCTGCTAGCAGCTGCCATTCATATAATGTAAGAACATTTGTTTTGACCACGTGGTTAGGGAGGGGAATGAGGGGGATTGTTCATGTAATATAAGAACATTTGTACTGTCCACGTGGGACAAGGAGGAGGAGGAGGAGGAGGAAGAGGAGGTAATGTAAGAACATTTGTACTTAGATTAAGGAGAGGGAAGAGGAGGAGGAGGAGGAGGAAGAGGAGGTAATGTAAGAACATTTGTACTTAGATTAAGGAGAGGGAAGAGGAGGTTGAGGAAGAGGCGTGAGTCGTGGGAGATCCACGTCATAATTAGAGGGCAGGGATGAGGATGCAGCTGGAAGGCTAATTATGCTGTTACCTACATGGCCATGTAAATAAAGGTTAAGCAATAAATACTGTAAACATATCGTAGCGTCTTTTAGTGCCCCTCTGAACTTAACACGGACAAGACATTTAGCGAAGAGATGTTCAATCTCTTCAGATATCCTGCACGCATAATTATTGCAGGTTATACAAATTCCGGCAAAACACACCTCTGCAATAAAATTATAGATAAATATCAGCATGGATTTAACAGAATTATCATTTGTGGCGTCTCATCGCATTCGCTGCAGCAGAATTCTCCTTTTCAAGATAAGGTCGAAGTGCATCAGAAAATTATTGATCCCGTGATGGATGATGACAATCCATATGCCGATCCGCAAACGCACACACTCTTAATATTAGATGACAATTTCCTCATGGCTGGCAATTCTCAAACGATAGCAGAGGCCTTTACCAAAGGGAGACATACAAATTTGTCAGTTATAATGATAGCGCAGAATGTCTTTTTCCCCAGAAAGTATGCTAGAACGATAACTTTAAATGCCTCACATTACATTCTTATGAAAAACAGAGATATATATCAAATCGAATGTCTGGGCAGGCAACTTTATAGAAAGGAGCGCACCAAACACTTTGTGGAAATTTATAAAAATGTCGTGCTTAGACGAGATCACGGTTATTTGTTGTGCGATTTATCCCCGAACGCACCCGAAGAAATTCAACTGCGCACGAATATTGTGGGTGAGCCGCCCTGTGAGAAAGTCTGTCTGCTATGAAAGCCGTTTTGGACAAACTTTACCGTGATATGACGAATCCTGCGGCTTTAGGAGGTGTGCAAGCACTCTACAGAGAGGGGAAGAAAAGGGATAAGAATCTAACACTCCGCGATGTGAGGGCATTTCTGCAGGGCGTCCGCACTTATACGCTTCACAAGCCGACACTGAAACGTTTTCCGCGACAAAAAATTCTCGTTCCTAAACCGTCCGTCATTTTAACTTGCGATTTGGCAGATTTTACGAAGCCGCACAGACACAATGGCGGCATCCGATACATCATGTTTTGCCTGGACGTTTTCAGCAGGTACTTGAAAGTGGCAACGCTGACAAGTAAATCCGGACGCAGTAGCTTGCAAGCGGTGAAAAAAAAAAAAAAAAATTAGAGTTGGGGAGTTTTATAGGTGTGTCGCGTCTTTTTACCGATCAGGGATCCGAATTTTATAATCAAGCAGTGAAAAAATATCTAACTTTGAAAGGTATTACCTTGTATTCCAATTACTCGCGCGAAACAAAGGCGAGTTTGGCAAAAAGGATCATCTGAACCATAAAGGCAAAAATATATAAGTATCTCATGCAAAACAATACACTGACGTATATTAACGTCTTGCCCACCCTTGGCGCAACTCCCCGCGGACGCCATCAGAAATACGACTCAACGAAGTAAACTGATAGGCGGCGGGATCGGGCACATCTGGGAAGCATATTAAAATGGAAAGGCCCCGTCTTACTCTGTAAACGAGTAAGTAAATCAATAACGCATGAGTCATTGACGTGCACGTGTTAGGTGCGTCAGAGGTGCAGACCCACGGATGGATAATTGATAAGGGTTATGGTCAAAAAAAGGTTCGTCCCCATCACCCACATCCTCTAATAAATAATATGTTCCCCGCCCTCCATCCCTTCCCACCAACAAAGGAAAAAAAAATAACACGTGTGGCAATTTGAACGAATAATTCTACTACACAAGAGGTGTAATATCGACCAATACGTGCGAATAAAGGTCCGCGATGCCACATTTCCCCCTCACTCCCCTCACAGAGGGTTCAACGTGTGGATCTACCCTCCAATTACTTATCAAAATGAAGGTGGTCGAGGGTAGGCTGACCGATCATCGCTGTTATGTTGCTTACGCGGTAAATGCGGTCTCCACCGAACCGTGCGGGATTGCGCGGGACCTCAAAACGATTTATCCATACGAGAATACGCATGCGGCTAGAAAGAGACTCTACTCGCTTCATCGGGCTACGGCGGACACGAGAGATGAACCAGGACGTATCATTATCCACGCGCCTCCCACAGGAAGCGTAAATCTCCCTCACCTGGTGGGGTGCGTGACTCAGCATGGTTGGGGCGAGGCCGTCGAGGGTAACGAGAAGGCGCAACAGGCAATTGCGACATTGAAGTATTTGCTTTACGTGGAAGGACTCAAGATGGATACAAGCGTGAACCGACGTCAACACTTCCAGAATTGCCTGAAAAAGATTGCCCTGCTAGCCATGGCGAACACCGAAGTGGAGCAGAGTATCATCCTGGAAGGAATGGGGTGCAGAGGTCGCTGCCAGGATGAGTGGACGAATATTTACCTGCCTATGATGGAAGGGCTGGCGAAGCAGCTTCAACCTTTTGGAGTTGAAACTATTCTGGTGAGGAAGTCTGAATAACTATGTAAATTTTCATGTAAATTTAAACAATGTAAAATTTTCATGTAAAATGTAAATGTAAACAATAAAGTTGATGTGTGTTTGACGAATCGAGTATAAATGTATTCCTTAATTGGGATGGGCGTTATTATTTATTTTGATCATGGCGGGAGCGGAGCATTATCCGTATTTGACGAGTCTGGGCAGCACCGACCTCTACCCCCATAACCAGCCCCATCGCTTTGAAAAAAGAATCACTCCACCCATCCATCTTGATCCAAATAAGGAATATGAAATAGGTCTGATAAACTGCTTTTATCCAAAACAGTTCTTGGGTCTAGTGGCAGGCGATTATGCTTGAAGGATTGAAATTTGGGCCATAGCCCACGCCGATGAAACACGCATGTATAAACTCCATACATACACACCTCGAACGAGTACGGAGGTGAGCGATACTGGATATATGGTTGACGTCATTAATATCGAATTGGCCGCAGAATTAAAAAGCAATATGATTATGACCGGTATTTTGAGGGCGATCAATTTTTTTAGTATAATGAAAAAACGCGAAGGGTGGAGCACGTCCTTCGGAATGCCCCACAGTGTGACAACAATGGCCATTTCTGCTACTTGACTGCAAAATTTGGATCCAGGATGGCTCCAATCTTGGGCTTTGATTATTACGCCAAGTATAATTTATGCAGTTCATACACCGAAAACGACTCCCCCTTCATTCCCGCCCGTTTCCCGCCTCGAATGGATGGGGGGATATATTTCGCACTATTTTACGCGGACTGTGTGTCACCGACGATATATGGCGGTCAGCATGTCAACTTATTAGAAGTCATTAGCATGGAATCCGCTGGCGGTAAAGATTTCCATCAGACTGCGTATAAATCGCTCAGTAAAACTATTATCGATTCGATTGCGATTCAACTCGCGGATCAAGTTGGCCGAGCCATTCATTTTGGGAGGGGTAAATCGATTACACTCTTACTGCATATCAGACAGAAATAAATAGCTGTGATTATGCTCGGCGTCTTATTCATGACGTGGTGGCCATCATGATGAGAGCATTCACACCTCCCACTCGAGCGGGATATGACTTGGTTTTTACGCAAAGCAAAGCAAAGGTTAGACGACATCCGGGTTTTTATTCCACCCCATTGAAGAAGAGGTGGCGGCCTATTTTCCGTTTTGAGTGGCTTTGCTAAAAGAGCAATTCCCTTTCTCATGCGCACTGTGGCACCCGAAGCGCCCCAAATGGGAAAAGGTTTATTAACAGATGTCTTAGAGGGGGAACGGCTTCGCGAATCATTAAGAAATAGAGGTGTCGCCGCCGTGAAGGATGTGGGCGAAAGGATAGTTCGAGTTGGACGAGTAATGAAAAAGAGGAAAGTTGGAGTCGGAAAAAAAAAATCAATATTTATTACTCATTACAGGCTGGATGTGCAGGGTGGAACGACCTCCACCCCCCTGAGCAATTATCTGACGGCTGTGAGTGAGAATTTCCCGCGGGTGAATCGCCTGCATACCATCGAATCGTCAGTCGCTGCGAGGGGAAAGTTGGACGTATTACCCGTTAATCTGGACGCTAATGCTAATAATCATGCGGGGATTAACGACCCTTACATTGAATTTAGACTGCCTTGTATTCCAGGACAATTTTTGGATCTATCAACGCTGTCTCTAGAATAGTTAGCGAGAATAATTAGTGTCTCTAGAGCGAGTTAGCGTGGCGAAGGTGGACGGCGCGCCACTAGACGATGACGATCACGTCATTTTTAGTAATGGCTTGAATAATACGATGTTTAAGTCTTGCGCTTGTTATTTTAACGAACAGCTTGCGGAGTCATCCTCTTTGTTCAACTATCACGCCTTCATTAAAATGATTACAACAATCCCTCAGGATAAAATTGACTATCGGTCGCGTCGCCTTCTGCCACCGCGATTATGATGGATCAAGAGGCATTATCAATAAATTTCATGAAGATTGTTTCACGGGGGGGGGGGAATAAAGACGAGAAACAAATGATAAAAGATTGTAAAACGCACAGCATTTCGATAACTGCGCCTTTGTTTTCGGATATATCAAGTCTGGACGCTTATCTGCTTGATTCTGTCGATGTGAGAATTCGATTAGAATTGGCTAACAAAACATGGATTCTTAATTCACACCAAGACGCCAGCAGTTTCAAATTTAAGCTCGAGATGGCTAAGTTATTGGTTGACCGCGTCACGCCGCATCCACCCGCCTTAGAATCATTTAATAACTCCTTGACTCTAAATTCAGTGCAATACACTTTCAATAGAACACTTAATAAGACGTACGAGTATGTGTTAGCTGCCAATCAAACATCTTTGATACCTCAAAATTTAACCATGGCAATAGTTGATATGGACAGCTTACAAGGCGTAATTGATAAGAATGGTTTAAATTTTCATCATTTTCATCATTTTCATCTGTCACATGTACATATGACCGTGAACGGGGCGACCATTTATAACGTTCGCAGCTCTTTCCCGCATCACGCATCAAAATTATTTTGCATGACCCTTGAGCCACTAGGATTGGACACGCGTAATTCCCTAACATTTGATGCTTTTAATAAAGATCGGACAGTATGTTTCTTTAACTTTGTGACGGAGGACGTGCACAATGTCATCCCTCTGGATAAATCAGGAAATCTAAGAATTAATCTGTCTTTTGCTAAGGGACGTAATCACAACCGCGTCATCATGTTTTTCGCCGATACTACTGGTGTCATAGAAATTGATCATTATCGTCACGTTCGCTGCATTGTCCGCGCATAAGCCGTCATGAATGCATGTGAAATACAAGCCGGTCTAGCAGGCATCATGGGCGATCGAGTTTATTTTTTTACGTTGTCACGACCACCGCCATGCGACAGAGCTGATAAATCTTGCCAGAAACCAGGCGAAGCCCTGCGTTTTCATTCTAAATACATTGAGTGACTCGAAGACCATGGGCCACTGGATTACTGTTTATCTTAATTTTCAAAGTCAGACCATAGGCTATTACGATAGCTAGAACTTACACCCCAAATACAATTCCGCCGTCTTACATCATTTTATGCAAACTTGTCCACATATTTTTTTTTTTTTTTATGTAGGAAGGATACTGGCCAAGGGCAACAAAAATCTAATAAAAAAAATGCCCACTGAAATACCAGTCCCATAAAAGGGTCAAAACAGTGGTCAAAAAATTGGTGGATAAGTGTCTTGAAACCTCCCTCTTGAAGGAATTCAAGTCATAGGAAGGTGGAAATACAGAAGCAGGCAGGGAGTTCCAGAGTTTACCTGAGAAAGGAATGAATGATTGAGAATACTGGTTAACTCTTGCATTAGAGAGGTGGACAGAATAGAGGTGAGAGAAAGAAGAAAGTCTTGTGCAGCGAGGCCGCGGAAAGAGGGGAGGCATGCAGTTAGCAAGATCAGAAGAGCAGTTGGCATGAAAATAGCGGTAGAAGACAGCTAGATATGCAACATTGCGGCGGTGGGAGAGAGGCTAAAGACAGTCAGTTAGAGGAGAGGAGTTGATGAGACGAAAAGCTTTTGACTCCACCCAGTCTAGAAGAGCAGTATGAGTGGAACCCCCCCAGACATGTGAAGCATACTCCATGCATGGACGGATAAGGCCCTTGTACAGAGTTAGCAGCTGGGGGGGTGAGCAAAACTGGCGGAGACGTCTCAGAATACCTAACTTCATAGAAGCTGTTTTAGCTAGAGATGAGATGTGAAGTTTCCAGTTCAGATTATAGGTAAAGGACAGACCGAGGATGATCAGTGTAGAAGAGGGGGACAGTTGAGTGTCATTGAAGAAGAGGGGATAGTTGTCTGGAAGGTTGTGTCGAGTTGATAGATGTTTAGATAGATGATAGATAGAGTTTTTGAGGCATTGAACAATACCAAGTTTGCTCTGCCCCAATCAGAAATTTTAGAAAGATCAGAAGTCAGGCGTTCTGTGGCTTCCCTGCGTGATATGTTTACCTCCTGAAGGGTTAGACGTCTATGAAAAGACGTGGAAAAGTGCACGGTGGTATCATCAGCGTAGGAGTGGATAGGACAAGAAGTTTGGTTTAGAAGATCATTAATGAATAATAAGAAGAGAGTGGGTGACAGGACAGAATCCTGAGGAACACCACTGTTAATAGATTTAGGAGAAGAACAGTGACCGTCTACCACAGCAGCAATAGAAGGGTCAGAAAGGAAACTTGAGATGAAGTTACAGAGAGAAGGATAGAAACCGTAGGAGGGTAGTTTGGAAATCAAAGCTTTGTGCCAGACTCTATCAAAGGCTTTTGATATGTCCAAGGCAACAGCAAAAGTTTCACCAAAATCTCTAAAAGAGGATGACCAAGACTCAGTAAGGAAAGCCAGAAGATCACCAGTAGAGCGGCCTCGACGGAACCCATACTGGCGATCAGTTAGGTTGTGAAGATGTTTGTGAACCAAGATGTTTAAGAATCTTCCTGTTTAGGATAGATTCAAAAACTTTAGATAAGCAGGAAATTAAAGCAATAGGATGGTAGTTTGAGGGATTAGAGCGGTCACCCTTTTTAGGAACAGGTTGAATGTAGGCAAACTTCCAGCAAGAAGGAAAGGTAGATGTTGACAGACAGAGCTGAAAGAGTTTGACTAGGCAAGGTGCAAGCACGGAGGCACAGTTTCGGAGAACAATAGGAGGGACCCCATCAGGTCCATAAGCCTTCCGATGGTTTAGGCCAGCGAGGGCATGGAAAACATCATTGCGAAGAATTTTAATACGTGGCATGAAGTAGTCAGAGGGTGGAGGAGAGGGAGGAACAAGCCCAGAATCGTCCAAGGTAGAATTTTTAGCAAAGGTTTGAACAAAGAGTTCAGCTTTAGAAATAGATGTGATAGCAGTGGTGCCATCTGGTTGAAGTAGAGGAGGAAAAGAAGAAGAAGCAAAGTTATTGGAGATATTTTTGGCTAGATACCAGAAATCACGAGGGGAGTTAGATCTTGAAAGGTTTTGACATTTTCTGTTGATGAAGGAGTTTTTGGCTAGTTGGAGAACAGACTTGGCATGGTTCCGGGCAGAAATATAAAGTGCATGAGATTCTGGTGATGGAAGGCTTAAGTACCTTTTGTGGGCCACCTCTGTATTATGTATAGCACGAGAACAAGCTGTGTTAAACCAAGGTTTAGAATTAGAAGGTTTAGGACGAGAAAAAGGGTGAGGAATGTACGCCTCCATGTCAGACACTACCACCTCTGTTATGCGCTCAGCACACAAAGACGGGTCTCTGACACGGAAGCAGTAGTCATTTCAAGGAAAATCAGCAAAATACCTCCTCAGGTCCCCCCAACTAGCAGAGGCAAAATGCCAGAGGCACCTTCGCTTAGGGAGATCCTGAGGAGGGATTGGAGTGATAGGACAAGATAAAGATATGAGATTGTGATCGGAGGAGCCCAACGGAGAAGAAAGGGTGACAGCATAAGCAGAAGGATTAGAGGTCAGGAAAAGGTCAAGAATGTTGGGCTTATCTCCAAGACGGTCAGGAATTTGAGTAGGGTGTTGCACCAATTGCTCTAGGTCATGGAGGAGAGCAAAGTTGTAGGCTAGTTCGCCAGGATGGTCTGGTCAGTGAAGGGAGAGGAAAGCTAAAGCTGGTGGTGAACATTGAAGTCTCCAAGAATGGAGATCTCTGCAAAAGGGAAGAGGGTCAGAATGTGCTCCACTTTGGAAGTTAAGTAGCCAAAGAATTTCTTATAGTCAGAGGAGTTAGGAGAGAGGTATACAGCACAGATAAATTTAGTATGAGAATGACTCTGTAGTCGTAGCCAGATGGTGGAAAACTTGGAAGATTCAAGAGCGTGGGCAAGAGAGCAGGTTAAGTCATTGCGCACATAAACGCAGCATCCAGCTTTGAATCGAAAATGAGGATAGAGATAGAGGGGTGTCAAGACACTTAGGGTCGTCGACAGAAAGGCAGTCCGACCTGTGGACATTTATGGTCCCCTCCCCAGATGGGGACTCCGAGGCTGGTGTAGGAATCGCCATGATTTTAAAATTTTTGAGTGAAGGGTGTGTGTGTTATTAGGTGCTTGTAGTTTTGTGTGGAAGGAAGAGAGTTGTCTTTAGAGGGCAGGCTGTGACTGCCCCCTTGTGTTGTGAGACACAAAGGGAAACCTTCAGTGAGGTCACAGCTGGGTTTAATGATAAGTTCACAGCACCCCCTGAACAGTGCTTTAGACCTCACTGTGCTAATATGAAAATTAGCACATTTAATTATCGACTTCAGGGGTTGAATTCCCTCGTGTGTGGCATTTATTGCATGTTGTTTTGCCTTCTACTGAGTTGGCATACATTAAAACGTGCAATGTGCATTATTCACACCACCTTCAAAAAGCATCAATATCTATATAATGATAAAAAAATTACTCGTATGGCTTACATAATATTTCGTAAAATGACGCATTGCATGCCTACGTTTTGCCCGGCCGGCAACCGAGCCGGTAATAAGGTAGATGGGGGGGTGGGAAAAGGGGCGGGGTGTGGGAAAGGGGTCAATATGGGGTAATTGCTGACGGATAAGCGTCACTTCGCCATCGCCTCTCAACCCAGTCGGATGTCGAGGTCTCATTTCCAAGAATGGAGCAAGCTGACAAGCATTTCATCTTGAGACCCGCGGGTAAGTACACCACTGCCTTGCATGCCATCAAGCACTTTCGCCATTGTAAATTACATTAACGTTCTTTTGCCAATGAATAAGAAGAGGGGGAGGGGGAGAGAAAAAAAAAACTTTTCCATTGTTCTCATCTTTTTTTTTTTTTGTCTGTTACAGAACGTATCTCTTTCCGCTTTGATATCTATCTAGGCGATGTTGGGAATAAGCGAAGCCGCGCCGATCATGAGGATGTCGATGTGGAGAGAATGTCGGAACCTGCAAAGAAGAAATTGATCTTTAGCGATGACGACATGTCGCTGACATGTCGCTGACATGTCCACCTCCTGATGTCCCATCAGGACAGGAGCCGCAGCAGTCGCAGCAGCAGCCACAGCCGCAGCGGCAGCTGCCGCAGTAGTCGCGGCCGCTACCTCCGGAGTCGCTGATGCCGCCCCCCACCGAAACACAGCAGCGGCGGTCAGATGAGTCGGCAGTAGGCGGCAATGAGGGTCAGGAGGTGAAGAAGTCGCAGGAAAACAGAAAAAAAAAAAAAATATGCCCCTTAACACGCCAGAGGATGCCAGCACACCAAAACTCCCCATTGCCCCACCCGCCCTTCGTAAGAATCTGATTCCTAGAGTTATTAAAACTACGCCCATGATTGACAGCGATGACGATAATCTCTTCGCCTTCAATTCGCAAATGTTTTGAATGAATAAGATGTATTTCCCTAATAAATCAATGAGCTGTATGTGCCCTAATAAAAATAAAATGCTCCGTCGACTCTGCATAACCTTTCTAATAATAATAATAATAATAATAATAATAATAATAATAATAATAATAATAATAATAATAATAATAATAATTAAAAGGTGACCATCCGTCATAAGTATTACGTCAGCGAAATCACCCACACCGCTGGCGGTCGGTGAAAGTGAAGGTGACAGCCACCCGCTTCAGCCATCACAGACGCTTCATCCAGGTAAAGGGATGGCAGGTAACGTAACCGCGTGGGTAGTCGCGGCGACCTAGACCATAGGGAATGTACTGAGATGTTGGAGGGAACACGTGACGGCAAGACTCACCACCCAGGCCGTCCAGGACCCGCGCGTGCGACTAGCGCATGGCGGCCGTGCGGCGCCGCCGCTACCTATTTTCCTGACGCGTTCAGTCCTCCCCCACCCCATTCCCTTCTGCCCGACCTTGGCCGTCGAGTGCTGGCGACCTTGGAATGTACTGAGATGTCGGAGAGAACACGCGATGGCAAGACTCAAACCACCCTTTGTCCAGGATCCACGCGAGTGTGATGGCGACTTCCACGTCTAGCCGTCAACGATCCCAACCGCCTGCCCGCCTGATGCGTTCAGTCCCCCCTCCCCCCCTCTTTCCATTCAATTATTTTCCACCCACCATCATTGATTCATTTAGTCATTCCATAGCCGCCGAAGGATAAGGACACACGCTCCCACTTCTCCATCAGCGTCACCGTCGCCGTTCCCCTCCCCCTTAACATGCCTCTGGCGACGCCGTCGTTAATGGCCCCCCCTCTCCTCCCAACTCCCCCCACCGCTGCTAATTTACAGCCAGGGTCTCCATCCTGAAATGGGCTGCCACTGAGGCCTCAGGAAAAATTGCCACCAGGGTTGTCATTCGCATTATGGCATAACGTGAGAGTCGCCCCGAAGGTGGGCGACTCTCACGTCATGCCATATTGCGAATGGCGACCCTGGTGGCCATTTTACAACTTTGGAAATCAAATTTGGAAATCAAAGCTTTGTGCCAGACTCTACCAAAAGCTTTTGATATGTCTAAGGGAACAGCAAAATTTTCACCAAAATCTCTAAAACAGAATAACCAAAACTCAGTAAGGAAAGCCAGATCACCAGTAGAACGGCCTTGACGGAACTCATACTGACGATCAAAAGGAAGGTTCTGAAGTGATAGATATTTAAGAATTGAGGCAGTAAGACGGTAGTTTGAGGGGTTAGAACGGTCACCCTATTTAGGAACAGGCTGATTGAAGAAAAACTTCTACCAAGAAGGAAAGGTAGATGTTGACAGAAGGAGTTGAAAGAATTTGACTAGGCAAGGTGGAAGCACATAGGTGCAGCTTCAGAAAAACAAGTCCATAAGCCTTCCGATGATTTAGGCCAGCGAGGGCATGAAAAATATCATTGCAAAGAATTTTAATGGGTGGCATGAAGCAGTCAGAGGGTGGAGGAGAGGGAGGAACAAACCCTCAATCATCCAAGGTAGAGTTTTTAGCGAAAGTATCAGCAAAGAGTTCAGCTTTAGAGATATATGTGATAATACTGGTGCCATCTGCTTGAAATCAATGAGGAAAAGAAGAAACAAAGTCTTTGGAGATGATTTTGACTAGATGCCAGATGTCACGAGGTGAGTTACATCTTAAAACATTTTCACACTTTCTATAAATGAAGGAGCTTTTGGCTAGTTGGAGAACAGACTTGGCATGGTTCCAGGCAGAAATATAAAGCACATGAGATTCTGGTGATGGAAGGCTTAAGTATCTTTTGTGGGCTACCTCTCTATCTCGTATAGCATGAGAACAAGCTGTGTTAAACCAAGGTTTGGAAGGTTTTAGGTCGAGAAAAAGAGTGAGGAATGTACACCTCCATGCCCGACACTTTTACCTCTGTTATGCGCTCGGCACACAGAGACGGGTCTCTGTCACGGAAGCAGTAGTCATTCCCAAGGAAATCAACAAAATACCTCCTCATGTCCCCCCAACTAGCAGAGGCAAAACGCCAGAGGCACCTCCACTTAAAGGGATCCTGAGGAGGGATTGAAGCAATAAGACAAGATAGATAGTGTGATCGGAGGAGATAGGATAGAAGATGGAGAAGATAGGGTAACAACATAAGCAGAAGGACGAGAGGTTAAGAAAAGGTCAAGAATGTTGGGCGTAGGTCCAAGACGGTCAGGAACACGAGTAGGGTTTTTGCAGCAATTGGTCTAGGTCATGGAGGATAGCAAATTTGAAGGCTAGTTCACCAGGATGGTCAGTGAAGGGAGAGGAAAGCCAAAGCTGGTGACAAACATTGAAGTCTCCAAGAATGAAGATCTCCGCAAAAGGGAAGAGAATCAAAATGTGATCCACTTTGGAAGTTAAGTAGTCTTATAGTCAGAGCAGTTAGGTGAGAGGTATACAGCACAGATAAATTTAGTTTGAGAGTGATTCTGTAGTCGTGGCCAGATGGTGGAAAACTCGGATGATTCAAGAGCGTGAGCACGAGAGCAGGTTAAGTCATTGCTCGCATAAACGCTATATCTAGCTTTGGATTGAAAATTAGGATAATGAAAGTAGGAGGGAACAGAAAAGGGGTTACTGTCAGTTGCCTCAGACACCTGTGTTTCAGTGAGGAAAAGAAGATACACCTGTGTTTCAGTGAGGAAAAAATGATGAGGTTTAGTGGACGACAGGTAGTGTCCTACAGATTGAAAATTAGATCTAAAACCGCGAATGTTCCAGAAGTTAATGAAGAAAAGTTGAGGGGAGTACCAAGACACTTAGGGTCGATACCATAAGTGTAGTCCGACCTCGGGACATTTGTTGTCCCCTCCCAAGATAGGGACTCCCAGGCTGGTGTAGGAGTTCCCTTGATAATTTTGAATTTTCAGTGAAGGGTGTGTGTGTAGTTAGGTGTTTGTAGTTTTGTGTGAAGGAGGAGAGTTGTCTTTAGAGGGCAGGATGTGACTGCCCCCCTTCTGTTGTGAGACACAAAGGGAAACGTTCGGTGAGGTCACGGCTAGGTTTAATGATAAGTTCACAGCACCCCCTGATCCAGTGCTTTAGACCTCATTGGAAGTAATTATCGTTTCGGCAGGTGCCTACTGCCTCCTCCTTATGTGTGCCTCCTTGCGTGTACTCCATTCATCTTGTTAGCTCTCTTTTCGTTTTCTGTCCTTTTCTTTTATTTTATATTCTTCACAAATAAATCCAGAGCTCCCTTGTAGGCTTCATTATAGGTAATTAGGATGGGTTTCAGCATTGCATGGCCCATTGTCTTGATCGAAACACGAAGAGTAAGCGAAGGTATGAGAAGCACGATCTGTTACTATGAGTGACACGAGAGTCAGAGAGAGAGATATCGAGAGAGAGAGAGAGAGAGAGAGAGAGAGAGAGAGAGAGAGAGAGAGAGAGAGAGAGAGAGAGAGAGAGAGAGAGAGAGAGAGAGAGAGAGAGAGAGAGAGAGAGAGAGAGAGAGAGAGAGAGAGAGAGAGAGAGAGAGAGAGAGAGAGAGAGAGAGAGCAGCGTGAGACAAGACAAGAGTAATACATGTTATGCAACTATTGGTGGTGACCATTCCTGTACGAAAAGCCAGAAACAACTCCACAGAGATAACGGGCGTGCGCACACGCTCGCACACACACACACACACACACATACACACACACACATACACACACTTATCACATAGCAAGATACACGTGCTGAGTTCTCTTATCTGCCGATAACATATAACTTGGGGATGTCACAGGGGCGTTTGGTAGTCTCCTTAAAGGCGTAATGTTTCAACGCACAACCTGAGAGATGGCCCGACAGTATACCCTCGATGTCATCGAGATCGACAGTTTCTCTTATGGTTTCAATGCCCCTGTCGCCTCTGGCTTTAGGTATAGTCGTATGAAGTCGTAGTTGTATTCAACATGATAGTGCCCCAGCTTAGGGGATCTGTTGCGGGTAGCTACCAGGACGAACAAGTCGTCCATGGCCCTACGATATTTTTATTTATCCGCCGCGTTCAGAGCCTCGGAGTTAGAAGCGAAGGCAACTGAAATTTCGCTGTTATTTGACACTGCTCTTGTCATACTTGCTTCAAATGAGAGGCGGGTTCAGTGTTACTGTTCAAGAGGTCGGGATGACTAACCTCTCTGGGTTCCAAACACAACACTCTGACAGACTGGTCGCCTGTGACTTCCCTTACATCTCCACACACCAACTTTGTAATCTTCCCTTACATCTCCGCACTCCAACTTTGTAATCTTCACAAAGTGGCTATAAAATCAACCTCTTTAGAAGAGAAAAAATTTTGTTGTTCTTTGAAAGCAGAATATAAGTCAAGTACCCTTTTTGATTTCTGTTATTTGCACATACTCTTGAACATCTCACACACTGGTAAAATACATTGAAGAATGTCCTTTTTTCTCTCAAGTTGCCAAATAAATATTCTACTTCTAGGTGATGGTTGTTCATTTTCTCCTTGGGAGGCTATTAACATGACAAAACGTATAAGAACAGGTCCCAGTCTGTATGCACCCAACCCTCGTCCAGTTAGCTCTGCTCACCCTCTCTTCCCTTCCTTACCACGCTTAGCCCGCTGCTAGCCAACCTCAAAGGTTCGGGATAAAAACACACGAGGTTCTTACATCTATTTATTTTTTGCTCAGCAATTACCTTCATGAAATTTATCACAGCTCTACTCAAAAAAGACACAGGACAGCGCATGGCTGGCGTGTTACTGAACATCATTGTGATCATGTGCATTATCTCATTCGACAACAATAACGATTTTATAAGAGAGTTGTTAACAACAGAATGTGACGAAGCTTTGTCGTAACTAGAGGCGTTTCTAGCCACGCACAGTGTTTCTTCCTTGCCAATCACGTAAGCGGTAGAAGCTTCCGTGGCTTCAGACACGATGTCAATACTCGAACCTCCGCTAAAAATGGACACATTTGTTATTTCCGGCGCACAGGAAGGTATTATGTAGGCAGGAACGCGATAAAATGTTTCATTCCTGTCTTGTAAGAAAGGGTAGTAGGTGTCAATGCTTTCTTCTATTGCAGCTGCTGCTGCGGCTTCTTCAGAGCATGTAACTTCTTCTCCCGTCTTTTCTTCTTCAATATCTTCGGACCACACCCTATTCTGTGCCGCTGCATCCCGCTGCGTCTTTTTAACTTGTCTTTCTGCCGTCTTGAAGTCGTATTCCAGAGGACACAAGTAATCTAAGATGGCTAGCACAGACCTGGTGTTGTCTTGAATGTCCATGGCAAAGTAATTGGCCATCGCTTTGGTTATCGCTAGCCCGTTATTGATCAAACGTTGAGCTAAATTACAAATCTCGACGACGACAAAGGGCATCCTCTTGATGAAATCTTCCCTGTATGGAAAGACGTTCTCTTCATCGTCGTTCCCGTCTCTGTCAAGGCCTTTTACGCAATTGATCTTGATATCCATGATGCCGTAACAGCTGTCCTGCAATAGCTCTTTCAGACCGAAGCTGATAAAGTCGTACTCTGCGCACATCAAGTCAGGATAAAAGGCGATGCATTCGGCCATCCCAACCCGCTTCGCCAGACCCGGGAAGGCAACCGCGGCGGCCGAGAACAACATGTCCACCTGTCGGTATGGCTCGACCCCGCCCAAGAACACCAGGATAGTTTTGGTCTTGGTGTTGATAAAGATGTTTCTGGCCAGTTTCTTGAAATCGACGCATGCTATCGACGATTCAAGCATGACGGGTCCTGGATAGAACATGGCCCCATGGGCAAAGTTAAAGTACTGGCCATACCAATCGGCGCTCACACCAGGGAAGCGGCTTATAAAGTCTTCTATGCATTTGGATGCGCCTCGAAGAGCATCGGTGTTGAGAGCCGGTAGCTTACTCACAGAAGGATAATCCATCACCGTGTTCCTGCTCTTCTTGCAGAGCACGGGGACGTGATTCCGTTCGTGCTCGTAGTTGAACGCTACTCTTCCTCTTTTGTGCGCTTATCTATTTCTTCTCATTCGGCGATGCTTGGCGGCGCGAGGGCTGGTGGAATACAAAGTAAGCGGGATAGACTTAACTATGTCATCAAACATGCTTTGAAAGAACTTGGCATTATCTGTCTGCTCCTGCTGAGATTTGGATCCGCCCTCCACAGTCTTTCCATAGGAAACGATGCTGGCCTGCTCCATGAGTACCTGGCGGCACGCGACCATGGTCTCCCGAATGCTTAGTTCTAGCCACTCCTCGGGAGATGAAAGCATTTGCAAGCCGTCAAAGTGGCCAAATATCTTTTTTGAAATTGTCTCCATCTCGGCGTACATTTGTTGCTCGCTCGGGCGTTGGTCGGTGTGTGCGTTCTCGCGCAGCCCTCGCTCGTCCTTTTATCCCTTTATTTTCTCAGGCCTCGGAGGAGCCTAAATGCGAGCTTGACAGTAGTGTTGGGCGGCCCGAAACTGAAAAATAAAATTACCAATTTCTTTGGTTTCCACGTTCTGCTGCGGCCCCTACGGCTATCGAAGACAGAAGAACACTGCGAACTAGCTCGTCTGTACTTCTCGAACACGGGTTCGGCCCCTAGTGAGCCTCTCCAGAAAATCTGGAAATCCTTTCTGTCGAAGCTCTTGAAGCTCTTACAACGCCGCTACCGCCTCCTCATCACTACCGACAACAACAACAACAACAACAACAACAACAACAACAACAACAACAACAACAACAACAACAACCTGTAGGAGATGAACTGGCTCAAGAAGTGTCTGGTGAAAGTGCTGCTGATGAAACAATAACGGAGCTGAGCGAAGAAGGATTGTCATCAGCTCCGAAAACAGAAAAAAAAAAACCAAATGCAAATGTAGAGGTGGAGGGTGGAGAATCTAGTAAAAAGAATGATTCAAAGCCGGATGAGATCCTTTGTAAAATATGTTTTACTAATGAAACTAATATAGTTTGGCTTCCTTGCAAACACCTCTATACATGTTCTGTTTGTGCATTTTATTTAATGAAGTGTTATTTGTAGGGCACATGTTAAAAATTTTATACAAATAACAAGATGTTAATTTTCACTGTAGTTTGAATTTTTTTTTTTCTTTTCTTCTAGGTTGTAGCTCACGGCATGGTGGCCAGAACCCAAGGGCTCAAACTCACATATCTTACCACCCAGCTCAATTGAATTCGGTAGTGGTTTGCTCTCAGTTCAACTGATATCGCTGATATCATTTTCAAAACACAATACTTAACAATCATAATACAATTATTTTTTTTTATGTTCTTGTATACGAGCCGTCGGCAATCGCGAAGAAAGCGAGTGTGTACTTGACGAAAGAATTGCCTCTCGTCATTGGTCAAGCCATTCTCCCATTTTTTTAAGTCCTTGGATAGTTTGAAGTTGGCAGGATGTCAGAAGCCACGAATGCTCATTAGATATTTTTTTTTTTTTTTTTTTTATGTAGGAAGGACACTGGCCAAGGGCAACAAAAATCCAATAAAAAAAAATGCCCACTGAAATACCAGTCCCATACAAGGGTCAAAGCAGTGGTCAAAAATTGATGAATATGTGTCTTGAAACCTCCCTCTTGAAGGAATTCAAGTCATAGGAAGGTGAAAATACAGAAGCAGGCAGGGAGTTCTAGAGTTTACCAGAGAAAGGGATGAATGATTGAGAATACTGGTTAACTCTTGCGTTAGAGAGGTGGAAAGAATAGGTGTGAGAGAAAGAAGAAAGTCTTGTGCAGCGAGGCCACGGGAGGAGTGGAGGCATGCAGTTAGCAAGATCAGAAGAGCAGTTAGCATGAAAATAGCGGTAGAAGACAGCTAGATATGTAACATTGAGGCGGTGAGAGAGAGGCTGAAGACAGTCAGTTAGAGGAGAGGAGTTGATGAGACGAAAAGTTTTTGATTCCACCCTGTCTAGAAGAGCAGCGTGAGTGGAACCCCCCAGACATGTGAAGCATACTCCATACATGGACGGATAAGGCCCTTGTACAGAGCTGGCAGCTGGGGGGGTGAGAAAAACTGGCGGAGACGTCTCAGAACAGCTAACTTCATAGAAGCTGTTTTAGCTAGAGATGAGATGTGATTTCCAGTTCAGATTACAAGTAAAGGACACACCGAGGTTGTTCAGTGTAGAAGAAGGGAACAGTTGAGTGTCATTGAAGAAGAGACGATAGTTGTCTGGAAGGTTGTGTCGAGTTGATAGATGGAGGAATTGAATTTTTGAGGCATTGAACAATACCAAGTTTGCTCTGCCCCAATCAGAAATTTTAGAAAGTTCAGAAGTCAAGCGTTTTGTGGCTTCCCTGCGTGATATGTTTACCTCCTGAAGGGTTGGACGTCTATGAAAAGACGTGGAAAAGTGCAGGGTGGTATCATCAGCGTAGGAGTGGATAGGGCAAGAAGTTTGGTTTAGAAGATCATTAATGAATAATAAGAAGAGAGTGGGTGACAGGACAGAACCCTGAGGAACACCACTGTTAATAGATTTAGGAGAACAGTGACCGTCTACCACAGTAGACTCGTAGAGTTCTTGATACTTGTTCTTGCTCTTTCTGGTATACAGAGGTTACTATTTTTTTATCGCTTCTTTGGTATTTCCGTTGACAGTAGAGCGAATATCTTGAACAATACTATTGCCCTTCCTAAAAATTTGAAAATCCTCTCTGATGAAGAACTATACGAAGCTCTTGCAACGCCGCTACCACCTCACCAACACCAACACAATTACTTCATTGAATAGGGGACCCATGATGACTTAATTTAAAGACCATTAATCCTTTCAATTGAACTCGAGTTTTCTACTACCTTACCTTTGGTCGCTCAGTAGTGGTTCGCTCTCAACTCAATCAATCTTACTGATATCATTGGACTTATTTTTTTCAAAATACAACACATAGCAATATATTTATTTATTATAATATTTTTTTTTACATTTTTTTTTTTTTTTGTCATGATGCATATATCAGATGGGTTTGATTACAACTAATAATAATAGTTATCTATTGCTGGGTACACTTTGATAAATTCATCCAGGATTTCGACGAGTTGCTTGGGTTAAACGTCAGAGTATTGACGGAGATGTTCGTTATCCTTGATAGACTTAAGACACAAGAACAACAGTGTGGGTACCGGGTAACTCCACAAGCGGCCCCATCTACTGCTACACCAACGGTCTACAACAATAACATGGTAGTACCACAGTGAATTATAGTAATGGTACCTGGCATAAGAAACTACAAGTTCTTGTCTGCACCTGGCTTCACCCCCTCCTTCCGTCTCTGTCTCTCTCTCTCTCTCTCTCTCTCTCTCTCTCTCTCTCTCTCTCTCTCTCTCTCTCTCTCTCTCTCTCTCTCTCTCTTACTGTGACGGTTTTAACCGCGAGATCACACTTGTCATTTAATCAGTGCTGGATCAATCAACAAAACACTTCTTGTCATCACAAGGGTCTTTATTAAAGTTCTTCATTCTACGTTGCTTCTTCAAGGGCGTAAAAGCTGCAAGTTATACATTATAATTAATAGCTAGCCACACAATACTGGTTGGGTATTAATGACTCATCTTACTACGCACTTGCAAACACAAAGAAATTATATGCACATATTTCAGGTAGTTTCTTACTTAACCACATTATAATTCACATATTACATAATATAAAAAATACAAATACATGCTAAATTTTGGCCTCTATGGGAGCTTAAACCTTAAATCTAAGAAACAAACAACTGACAAGTCCTCTCTTGCTACATGTTGCCTGCTTTGTAACAATAAGTACAATGAAAAATATAAGCCTATATCTTCTTTAATGCTACTCGATCCTCTTATATAATAGGATTCAGTAGGTAGTTTATCTTGCATATATAAACGAAAGATCTTCTCAAGGTAAACTTGCCTATACTACTTAATCTCTCTTCCATGTTGCAAGTCCCCTTCTGATCTCGTATAATGAAAAAAAAAGAAGATAATTTGTACAGAATGTAACAAAACAGAGAAAATGGAGGATTTGTATTTTTTTTTTTTTTTATGAATGCTTTAGTCGATTTTAAAGTCTATGTAGGTTAGTGAGAAAGTAATAAAATTTGAGTATAAATTATTCATTTTTAATAGAGTTAGAGGTATATCTGGTAAACTGCAAAGGGTGGAAGCAATGGTAGTGATGTGGGAGCGTGCCCGTGACCAACGCTAACCCACACACTCTATGCATTGTAAAGGAAAATTCATAACTCTATCAACAAAGAGAGAATAAATCGAGGGAGGTTAGGTTTAGTTATGTTACCCACTTAAAAGTCTTAATTTCTATGGCAAATAGGCACGCTTAGTTTTCTTTATTTGGGTTAGCACGGCAACTCAAGTATTATTGATTTATTTAATTTGCGTTACTCGCACATTATTTATTTTAGCGACATTAATCTTATTTAATTTGCGTTACTCTCACACTACTTATTTTCGAATGATAGTCACATGTCATTATTATTGTCTGTATAACTACGTTAAAACATCCAGAGGTTTTTTTTTTTTAATTGCTGGAGATAATTGATGAGGCAGTAAGTTAAACATCTTTCTTGGCATGAGTGACATTCCTATTGGCCATCGGTGTATTCAGGGACGCTGCTATCTGTCGAGGATTCCTCCATAGCAATTTCACCCTGCGCGCTCTTCTCGGGTTTCGCCTCTCTCCTCTGGCCTTCGAACACCTCACGTATAACATACCCACATTTCATTCTGATACAAAGATGTCCAAATACATATTGAAGTAGAGGATTTGGTACAGACAATACATTAGGAGGAAGAGGAGGGGCGGGGAGAAGCATTTTCAGGATAATCTATACATTTATGTAATTCCAATTAACCCTTATTGAGCAGAGAAAATTACGTCTACGCGTGAACGTGGACCACCTAGTTTTTTTTTATCACAATATTCTTACAATAAAACATATTACTATTCACTATCACCGCTACTACTACTACTAATACTACTACTACTACTACTACTACTACTACTACTACAGCTACACAATATACAGTACAAAAAGTTGCAGGATAACGATGACACGCACTTAAGAGAGAGGCTGCTGATCTTTTGGTGACGTGTCAAATTTAGTGAACTTTCGGTGCTGATAAATAATCTCTTAATTTGTCCAGAACGTGACGCAGAATAGTTTATGTTCAAAAGCAACACACACACGGTGGCGTCGGTGGGGGAATGAGGATAAAATTTACGAAAACAGTGAATTGCATTTCGCTTTCTCATGCACACGCGCCATCAAATAATTAGTTACACACAATCACAAATACACAAACACATATGTGTGTTTAAAATTACTGAATATAATGACCTTAGCTGAAATCAAGTCTCTCAAGTGTGGTGTTACCACCGCACCTTTTTCCTTGCTTTCTCTTATTCGGGAGAACTACTATTTTGTAAGGAATTCTGAATATAATATATCATTATTGAATTATATGTATCTTCTTACCATCTGTTTGCGAGTCAAGCAAATCACAAACTGAGTTGACGTGATATGTAAATTAATTAATTCATTAATTCATTAATTCATTAATGGGCAGCAAAATGTACATTAACGTTAATGAGCAAGTCGGCTTGCCCAGTAAGAAATACTGTTAATGTGCAATTATTCTTACTGAGCACAATATATATATATATATATATATATATATATATATATATATATATATATATATATATATATATATATATATATATATATATATATATATATATATATATATATATATATATATACTCGTATATATAATTTTCAAGAAAATTACATCGTGAACTTTTCCAACTGTTATCCTGCCAACATCTCGGAGGGAGAGATGGGCAGGGAGAAAGAGTCTACTTCAATATTTATTTTGTTCTTCCACATGTAGTTCACAAATGGTAATAAATAAACATATACTGCCCTTACAGACCGATAGATCTTCTAGTATGTGTTATTTTTTATGTATTATCATGCATATGGTTTACATCTCCCCCTTCAAATTGTCGTTCATTTTCTTGCCTTTGTTCACTCGTTCTTTTTATTGTATCACCTTCCTACTCCTTAAATAACATTTTTTTTTACTAACTCCGTCTACTTATTTACTTAAACAATTCTTCGACTTCATTACCATCTTTTCCTCTCCATCCTCTTTCTTCTCTGCGTCATATGACTTCGAAGTTGCTGCGCCCTCATCCCTTCACTTCCTTTTCACCTTGATTACATTCCCTCATTCCCCTACTAAGCTTCGTTCCTTTCCCTCCGTTCCTGTTCTATCATTATATATATATATATATATATATATATATATATATATATATATATATATATATATATATATATATATATATATATATATATATAGCTATATATGAGGCCCATTTAATACCTCATATATATATATATATGTATATATATATATATATATATATATATATATATATATATATATATATATATATATATATATATATATATATATACGAGATGTACCAACTCGTACAGAGAATTCCAAATAAAGAAATAAAATTACAGAGGATAAATTTCTTGAAACCTCCTTCTTGAAAGAGTTTAAGTTATGGGAAAAGAGGAAATAGAAAAACAGGCAGGCAGAAGGAGGAGGCAATAGACACCTGCCGAAACGATAATTACTCCCAGTGAGGTCTAAGGCACTGTTCAGGGGGTGCTGTGAATTTATCATTAAACCCAGCTGTGACCTCACTGAACGTTTCCCTTTGTGTCTCACAACACAAGAGGGCAGTCACAGCCTGCCCTCTAAACACAACTCTCTTCCTCCACACGAAACTACAAGCACCTAATAACACACACACCCTTCACTCAAAAAATTTAAACTCATGGCGACTCCTACACCAGCCTCGGAGTCCCCATCTGGGAAGGGGACCATAAATGTCCCCAGGTCGGACTGCCTTTCCGTCGACGACCCTAGGTGTCTTGACACCCCCCTCAACTTTTTCTTCATTAACTTCTGCAACATTCGCGGTCTAAGATCTAATTTTCAATCTGTAGAACACCACCTCTCCTCTTCTACACCTCATCTTCTTTTCCTCACTGAAACTCAGGTGTCTGAGGCAACTGACAGTAGCCCATTTTCTGTTCCCTCCTACTTTCTCTATCGTCATTTTCGATCCAAAGCTGGATGCTGCGTTTATGTGCGCAATGACTTAACCTGCTCTCGTGCTCACGCTCTTGAATCTTCCGAGTTTTCCACCATCTGGCTACGACTACAGAGTCGATCTCATACTAAATTTATCTGTGCCGTATACCTCTCTCCTAACTCCTCTGACTATAAGAAATTCTTTGATTACTTAACTTCCAAAGTGGAGCACATTCTGACCCTCTTCCCTTTTGCAGAGATCTCCATTCTTGGAGACTTCAATGTTCACCACCAGCTTTGGCTTTCCTTTCTCTTCACTGACCATCCTGGTGAACTAGCCTACAACTTTGCTATCCTCCATGACCTAGAGCAATTGGTGCAACACCCTACTCGTATTCCTGACCGTCTTGGAGATACGCCCAACATTCTTGACCTTTTCCTGACCTCTAATCCTTCTGCTTATGCTGTCACCCTTTCTTCTCCGTTGGGCTCCTCCGATCACAATCTCATATCTTTATCTTGTCCTATCACTCCAATCCCTCCTCAGGATCCCCCTAAGCGAAGGTGCCTGTGGCGTTTTGCCTCTGCTAATTGGGGGGACCTGAGGAGGTATTTTGCTGATTTTCCTTGGAATGACTACTGCTTCCGTGTCAGAGACCCGTCTTTGTGTGCTGAGCGCATAACAGAGGTGATAGTGTCTGGCATGGAGGCGTACATTCCTCACTCTTTTTCTCGTCCTAAATCTTCTAAACCTTGGTTTAACACAGCTTGTTCTCGTGCTATACATGATAGAGAGGTGGCCCATAAAAGGTACTTAAGCCTTCCATCACCAGAATCTCATGCACTTTATATTTCTGCCCGGAACCATGCCAAGTCTGTTCTCCAACTAGCCAAAAACTCCTTCATTAACAGAAAATGTCAAAACCTTTCAATTCTTTCAGCTCTGTCTGTCAACATCTACCTTTCCTTCTTGCTGGAAGTTTGCCTACATTCAACCTGTTCCTAAAAAGGGTGACCGCTCTAATCCCTCAAACTACCGTCCTATTGCTTTAATTTCCTGTTTATCTAAAGTTTTTGAATCTATCCTCAACAGGAAGATTCTTAAACATCTATCACTTCACAACCTTCTATCTGATCGCCAGTATGGGTTTCGTCAAGGCCGCTCTACTGATGATCTGGTTTTCCTTACTGAGTCTTGGTCATCCTCTTTTAGAGACTTTGGTGAAACTTTTGCTGTTGCCTTGGACATATCAAAAGCCTTTGATAGAGTCTGGCACAAAGCTTTAATTTCCAAACTACCCTCCTACGGTTTCTATCCTTCTCTCTGTAACTTCATCTCAAGTTTCCTTTCTGACCGTTCTATTGCTGCTGTGGTAGACGGTCACTGTTCTTCTCTTAAATCTATTAACAGTGGTGTTCCTCAGGGTTCTGTCCTGTCACCCACTCTCTTCTTATTATTCATTAATGATCTTCTAAAACAAACTTCTTGTCCTATCCACTCCTATGCTGATGATACCACCCTGCACTTTTCCACGTCTTTTCATAGACGTCCAACCCTTCAGGAGGTAAACATATCACGCAGGGAAGCCACAGAACGCCTGACTTCTGATCTGTCTAAAATTTCTAATTAGGGCCGAGCAAACTTGGTATTGTTCAATGCCTCAAAAACTCAATTCCTCCATCTATCAACTCGACACAACCTTCCAGACAACTATCCCCTCTTCTTCAATGACACTCAACTGTCCCCCTCTTCTACACTGAACATCCTCGGTCTGTCCTTTACTTATAATCTGAACTGGAAACTTCACATCTCATCTCTAGCTAAAACAGCTTCTATGAAGTTAGGTGTTCTGAGACATCTCCGCCAGTTTTTCTCACCCCCCCAGCTGCTAACTCTGTACAAGGGCCTTATCCGTCCATGTATGGAGTATGCTTCACATGTCTGGGGGGGTTCCACTCATACTGCTCTTCTAGACAGACAGGGTGGAATCAAAAGCTTTTCGTCTCATCAACTCCTCTCCTCTAACTGACTGTCTTCAGCCCCTCTCTCACCGCCGCAATGTTGCATATGTAGCTGTCTTCTACCGCTATTTTCATGCCAACTGCTCTTCTGATCTTGCTAACTGCATGCCTCCCCTCCTTCCGCGGCCTCGCTGCACAAGACTTTCTTCTTTCTCTCACCCCTATTCTGTCCACCTGCTTCTGTATTTCCACCTTCCTATGACTTGAATTCCTTCAAGAGGGAGGTTTCAAGACACTTATCCACTAATTTTTGACCACTGCTTTTTTTTTGCCCATTTTTATTGCCCTTGGCCAGTATCCTTCCTACATAAAAAAAAAAAAAAAAAGTTCCAGAGTTTACCAGAGAAAGAGATGAATGACTGAGAATTCTGATAAACTCTTGTATTAGAGAGGTGGACAGATTAGGGGTCAGAGAGAGAAGAAAGTCTTGTGCAGAGAGGACGTAGGAGTGGGAGATATGCAGTTAGTAAGATCAGAAGAGCAGTTGGCGTTAAAATACCGGTAGAAGATAACAAGAGATGCAACATTACGGGGATGAAAAAGAGGCTGAAGACAGTCAGTTAGAGGAGAGGAATTGATATGAAAAAAAGCTTTTGATTCCACCCTGTCTGGAATAGCGGTGTGAGTGGAACGTCTCCCCCGCATACATGTGAGGCATACTCCATACATGGAAGGATAAGAGCTGGAGTACTGCTGTGGGTGTCGGGAATGAGAAAAACTGGCAGAGGCTACTCAGAACGCCTAATTTCATACAAACTGTTTTAACTAGAGATGAGATATGAAGTTTCCAGTTTAGATATAAGTAAAGGACATACCGATAATGTTCATTGTAGAAACGTGGGGACAGTTGACTTAATGAAGAAGAGGGGATAGTTGTGTATATAACTGTGACGAGCGGACAGATTGAGAATTGAGTTTTTGAGAAATTGAAGAATACTAAATTTGCTCTGCCCCAATCAGAAATTTTAGAGAGATCTGATGTCAGGCGTTATGTGGCTTCCCTGCGTGAACTATTTACTTTCTGAAGTGTTGGACGTCTACAAAAGATGTGGAGAAATACAGAGTGGTATTATCAGTGTAGGAGTGGATAGGACAAGAAGTTTGGTTTAGAAGATCATTGATGAATAATAAGAGTGTGGGTGACAGGACAAAACCGTGACACGACTGTTAATAGATTTTGGAGGAAAACAATGACCGTCTACCACAGCAGGAATAAAATGGTCAGCAAGGAAACTTGAAATGAAGTGACAGAGAGAAGGATAGAAGCCATAGGAAGGTAGTTTGTAAATTAAAGCTTTGTGCCAGACCCTATCAAAAACTTTTGATATGTCTAAGGAAACAAAAAGTTTCACCAAAATCTCTAAAAGAGAATTACCAAGAATCATATGGGAAGCCAGAAGATCACCAGTAAAGCGGCCTTCGTGGAACCAATACTGGCGACCAGATAGAAGGCTGTGAAGTGATAAATGTTTAAGAATCTTCCAGTTGAGGATAGATTAAAAAAAATTTATATAGCCCAGAAATTAAAGCAATTGGACGATAGATTGAGGGATTACAACGGTCACCCTTTTTAGGAACAGGCTGAATGTAGGCAAACTTCCAAGAAGGAATGGTAAATGTTGACAGACAGAGTTTAAAGAGTATGACTAGGCAAGGTGCAAGCACGGAGGCGCAGTTTCGGGGAACGATAGGCGGGACCTCATCAGGTCCATAAACCTTCCGAGGGTTTAGGCCAGCGAGGGCATGGAATATATCATTGCAAAGAATAAAAATAGTAATCAGAGGGTGGAAGAGAGGGAAGAACAAGTCCTGAATCGTCGAAGGTAGAGTTTTTAGCAAAAGTTTGAGCGAAGAGTTAGATGTGATAGCAGTGGTGTAATCTGGTTGAAATAAAGGAGGGAAACAAAAAATGAAGCAGAGTTATTGGAGATGTTTTTTGGTTAGTTCGAGAAAAGACTTGGCATGGTTCCGTCCATAAATATAAAGTGCATGAGATTCTGGTGATGGAAGGTTTAAGTACCTTATGTGGGCACCACTCTATCATGTATAGCACTAAAACTGGTTATGTTAAACCAAGATTTGGAGGGTTTAGATCGAAAAAAAAAATTAGGAATGTACGCCTCCATGCACACAATGTCACCTCTGTTGTGCACTCGGCACACAGAGACGGATCTCTGACACGAAAACAGTAGTCATTCCAAGGAAAATTAGCAAAATACCTCCTCAGGTCACCCCAACTAGCAGAGGCAAAACGACACAGGCACCTCCGTTTAGGGAGATCCTGAGGAGGGATTGGAGCGATAGCACGAGATACATTTTGTGAGATTGTGTTCAGAGAAGCCCAACGAAGAAGATTGGGGAACAACATAAACAAAAGGATTAGGGATTAGGAAAAGTTCAAGAATGTTGGGGTATCTCGAAAACGGTCAGGAGTACCAGTAGTATGTTGCACCAATTGCTTTGGATCATGGAGAAAAGCAAAGTTAAAGTCTACTTCACCAGGATGGTCAACGAAGGGAGAGGAAAACCAAAACTGGTGATGAACATTGAAGTCTCCAAGAATGGTGATCTATGGAAAAGGAAAGTGAGTCAGAATGTTCTCCACTTTGAAAGTTCAGCAGTCAAAAAAATTCTTATAGTCAGAGGAGTTAGGTGTGAGGCAAACAACACAGATAAATTTAGTTTCAGAGTGACTTTGTAGTCGTAGCCAGATGATGGAAAACTTGAAAGATTCAAGACCATGGGTCCGAGAGCAGGTTAAGATGTTGCGCACATAAACGCAGCATCCAGCTGCGTTTATGCTGCGATTAAAAATGAGGATCCAGCTGCGATTAAAAATGAGGATAGAGTAAGTAGGAGGGAAAAAGAAAAGGGGCTACAGTCAGTTGCTTTAGATACCTGTGTTTCAGTTAAGGAAAAGAAGATGAGGTTAAGTAGAGCAGACGTGGTGTTCTACAGACCGAAAATTTAATCTAAGATCGCAAATATTACAGAAGTTAATGAAGAAAAGTTGAAGGGGGTGTCAAGACACTTAGGGTCGATACCATAAGAGCAGTCCGACCTGGGAACATTTATGGTCCTTTCCCCAGATGGAGACACTGATGCTGCTGTAGGAATCACCATGATGATTTTGACATTTGAGTGAAGGATGCGTGTGTGTAATTAGGTACTTGTAGTTTTGTGTGAAAGAAGAGAGTTGCCTTTACAGGGCAGGCTGTGACTGCCCCCTTATGTTTTAAGATGCAAAAGGAAATGTTCAGTGAGGTCACATCTAGGTTTAATGATATGTCCACGACACCCCCTGATCTAGTGCTTCAGACCTCACTGCGAGTATTTATCATTTCGGAAGGCGCGTACCGTCTCCTACTAATATGTGTGTGTATGTGTGTGTGTGTGTGTGTGTGTGTGTGTGTATATATATATATATATATATATATATATATATATATATATATATATATATATATATATATATATATATATATATATATATATATATATATATATATATATATATATATATATATATATATATATATATATATATATATATATATATATATATATATATATATATATATATATATATATATATATATATATACGGATCTCTGACACGAAAACAGTAGTCATTCCAAGGAAAATTAGCAAAATACCTCCTCATGTCCCCCCAACTAGCAGAGGCAAAACGATATATATATATATATATATATATATATATATATATATATATATATATATATATATATATATATATATATATATATATATATATATATATATATATATTTCGTTGAAAGTGATACTTAGTTCAGCGTTTATGATTTTATTCTCTATTATATATAGCACGAAAACAGGCTGTGTTAAACGAAGGCTTGGAAAATTTAGGTCGAGGAAAAGAGTGAGGAATGTACGCTATCATTCCAGACACTATCACCTCTGTTATCCGCTCGGCACACATAGACGGGTTTCTGACACGTCAGATTGGACTGCTCTCTCCTCACCAGATGGGGACTCCGAGGCTGGTGTGTGTAATGAGGAGAGTCGTCTTTAGAGAGCAGGCTGTGACTGCCCCCTTGTGTTATAAGAAACAACGGGACACGTTTAGTGAGGTCACAGCTAAATTTTATGATACGTTCACAGCACCTCCTGATCCAGTGCTTTAGACCTCACTGGGAGTAATTATTGGGAGCGTCAGATGACGTTATCAAAGTGATTCATCTACATCCGAAATGGACAGGGAAGATTTTTCTGCCCAAATTCCCAATGAAGCTCTTTCTCCAGGAACGAGACCGAGGAATCCTCGTCCTTTCTGTCTTTTCAGGAATTTCAAAGACTTATGTGCGGGTAGCTATCCCCACACCAGTTACTATCTCAGGTTTCTACGCCTACCTGTAACGTAGGACCAAATAAGCCTCGCCGGCCGAGTAAAGCACCTAATCAGGTTGTTGTAAGTGTAAGCCCAAACCGATTTACGGTTATGAAAGGAAGACAACCGTTCGACTTCAAATGGTACCGGGGAGGGCTCTAACCTATGCACCACTGCCTCGTACAACGCCAGGCTGAGACCTACGTATAGCACCGAGCCATGAACTCTTCCACGTTTTAGTAAATTAATGACACATTTCTTGAAATATGTGTGGCGATGAGGCAAAATAAGTGTTTCTTGACATAGGTAATTTTTATCACTCTTGAAAAAAAAAGAGTGACAGCGATAACTGGAGTGAACATAACTAACTTCTAGAAAATCACTGTGAATAAGATGAGAAAAAAAAAAAAGTAAAATATTTGCTATTTAGAAGCTCACATCAATAGAACTCAATTTAGTTGTCATAGTTTTTTTTTTTTCCAGTGCCTTCTAGACTTGGTTAAAACGCTATCATAAAAAGAAAAAAAAAAGGTAGAAAAAAATATTGGGAAAAATAAAACATGGCTGTTGGCAGGTACTATATTAATTCCTTTAATTTCAACAACTAACAACAAGTAAACAAAACAAAACAAAATTACCACCCAACTTAACCAATCAAAATCAAAACTAAATTCAACTTTAACAGACTTAATGAAAGCAAAACATTCAATATGAACTTTAAATGAACACCCCAAAAATTAATTAAATCATTTAATGAAAGCAGAAAGAAACATCAACACCCCCACCTCCCATGACAGTAGTAGTAGTAGTAGTAGTAGTAGCAGTAGGGGTAGTAGTAATAGTAGTTATATTACTCGGTCTCGCTAACCAATGGCAGTCCTCAGCCGTCCTAAAATTATATAATGCAAAAAGTAAGTTATATGTACCTAATAGAGTTGGTTTATATACAAGATGGCAGTGGCAAGAGCGAGAAATACAAAAGGCCATACAATATATATATATATATATATATATATATATATATATATATATATATATATATATATATATATATATATATATATATATATATATAGATATATGTGTGTGTATAATTATATATATATATATATATATATATATATATATATATATATATATATATATATATATATATATATATATATATATATATATTACAGTCAAAACCCGGAATCAGTCAAAACTAGTTTTAACTAGGTAATTTCAATGTGTTGGTGAACAACTAGTATTACCTAGGCAAAACTAGTTATACCTTAATGTGTTTGATATAACTAGAAATATCAAAGTTTAACTAGTTAAATCTAGTTTTATCTGATCGTGTAAGTTAAAACTAGATTCAACAACGGTACTGAATGTCAAAAGTAGGTGAGGGATATGACCACTCGTTTGAGTACCATTGCTCGTTTGAGTACCATTTTTGGGGAACTCAAACATAATTTGTTTGTGTTTGTAGCTCATTTTAGTACCTTTTTTGTTTAGGTTAAGTTAGGTTAGGTTAGGTTAGGTTAGAACAATTGTCAAAACTAGTTTTGACTGAAGTATGTAGGTAAAACTAGGTGTAAAATACATTTCGTGTTTTACCGAGCTTTTATGTTAAGAAACTAGTTTTGCCTAGGTAATACTAGTTTTTACAAACAATAAATTATACTACTAGTTCTGACTAGTTGAAACTATTTTTGGCTGATTTCGGGTTCTGACTGTAACATATATATATATATATATATATATATATATATATATATATATATATATATATATATATATATATATATATATATATATATATATATATATATATATATATATATATATATATATATATCGCTAGTAAGGAGTCTGGTGATATAACTTTAAGGCATATGCAAGGTTGATGTGATGCTGACATAGATGTAAAATCACTTTAACACAGTCAAGGACAATAATTAATTTAACAGATCATATTTATATTTATTTACTTTCAGATATATATATATATATATATATATATATATATATATATATATATATATATATATATATATATATATATATATATATATATATATATATATATATATATATATATATATATATATATATATATATATATATATATATATATATATATATATATATATATATATATATATATATATATATATATATGTTTAGTGTTCACAAGAAAATTCGTTCCTTATCGAGTATGATCCATTGGAGACCAAAATAACACTTTATTGAGGCAACGAAGATCACATAAAATGTAAGAACAATAGCATTAGACACGAAAATAATGTATCTGAGTATTCAAACCGTCTCGAGAAACCATGAGCCTAATATACCATCTACCGAATTCATCATCAGAGGAGCAGGGAGATACTCACTCTTTGGTGGCAGGGCGCAAATGAAGCATGTTGTTCACGCATTCGCTGATCCCAAGCTCAGGATAGAGCTCAATTGAACCTACACTGGTCAGAAACTGCACTGGCCCATCTCTGGACGGGTCACACTGATACTTTTATTTATTTATTTATTTATTTACTAATTTATTTATTATTTATTTATTTTTTGTAGGAGGGACACCGGCCAATGGCAACAAAAATCCAATAAAAAAAAAAGATCCAGTGAGATGCCGGTCCCAGAATAGAATCCAAAGCAGTAATCAAAAACTGAAAGATAAGTGTCTTGAAACCTTCGTCTTGAAAAAATTCAAGTCATAGGAAGGTGGAAATACAGAAGCAGGCAGGGAGCTCCTGAGTTTACCAAAGAAAGGGATGAATGAATGAGAATATTGATTAACTCTTGCATTAGAGAGGAGGACAGAATAGGGCTTTATTTTTATGAACCTTTTGTACGTGTACTTAGGGGAAAAGGGGGAGTTTGAAGTTTGTTAATTTTGGCGGGAAGCGATAGGTGTTTCGCGGATGTTAGATGATTGGGACCTTACATGGAGGTGTTGGGTGTTTGGAGGACAGAGTTGTGAGGAAAGGTCTAGTTTGGATCTGTCTATTAATGTGGGGCGCACCTGTTTTATTTGCCTGTGTACTGTCCACTCTCTTGGAGAGATGACCGGGTCGTGACAATAGGATAAGCAGCAGTTACTGAACTAGACTCGTGGTGACAATGAGTCTTCGCTTTGTCCGTCCCTGTGCCTGTTGTAATTGTGTGGTACTGGGGAGCCGAGTATAGTTTCCTGACCATCTTGGGTTTTGTCCTCTGGGAGACTGTAAATGTACTGTTTGCCAATAGGAAGATATAATAGTTGGTGGGCGTAGTAGATCCTATCTTACTGTGGAGGTAGCACACACATTATTAAAAACCTCATAGGTATGTGTCCGATCACCTTTGCTAATCGTTGCATGACACCAGTAGAATCCTGCATACGCTCATTTGTGCCCTGCACTGAGCTACATAAGAGGTAGCTTAGGGAAGCTGATCCAAGTTAGTGGCAGCTATAAGAGGGGCTTAATCTGGGTTGTAACAATATATATTATTGCGACCACGATATTCCCCCCACCCCCCCGGCTGCCTTTATCTTGGCTAGCTTGCCTAGATTAACACCTACGTAATCTAGAGCAAGACTCAAATACGAGTTTACAGGGTCTCTCTGTTCTCCTGTAACCCTTAAACAGACGGTCGTAACACAAGGTTCCGTCCCTCTCACGGCTGCCAGTACCTTGTGTTAGCGTCCCTATTGTAGGGCTCACTATCAGCTTTACATGATCCTTCTAGTCTCCTGTAGTGAGTTAAATAACTTAACCCAAGCACGGAGAAAGGAATAATAAATGCCTTAACAGACACTGAATACGCTCCACTTGATAGGAAAGAATCGTACAACTACGGTCTAGCAAGCGCAGGTATGACAAAGGACAAATGGCTATGAAGATTGTAAGATTCCATGAGCTTCCTCCCTCACCAAGCAAGAAAGCCAACCCATGCTCATAGAATATTACATTCACCTGCTGGGAAGTATCGTCTGCAGCCTCCTGAAGGACAGATCAGAAATGGCAGGGTTCGAGGAGGAAGGAGATGCCGCTGCACAGCAGAGAAATTATGTCGTAGACACGGCACCCATGCCTATTGTATTGCCCCCGAAGACGCCCACGACACCCACACCCAAGCCGCCGTGATTCCTCGTGAGGCGACGCCAACCGCTTACGCCATCCACGGCCACGACCAGGACAATGCCTGCCCTGATGAACAAACAAGTGTACTCGTGGACATGAAGACACCTGAACGATAAGTATAAGACTATGCCAGACTAAAGAGCGTGATTAATGGATTTGTGTTTAATCAGTCTTGCCATGTCTGACAGTGTTCATCATGTAATTATAAACTTGGCGATTTACTTTAATGGGTTAGAATTAGGGCAAACCTACTAAGTAAGGTGATTACCCATAGACCCTAAGCGAGACATCAATCTTATGAACCCTGGGTAGTGAAAATTTACTCATAAATATTCTGGTGATCTTGAGTATTGAAGGAGGAAATAAGTATACTAACTAGTCGGATTCTAGTCCTTAAGGATGACAATACTCGTATATGTAGCCGTGTATATAATCTCGTTGCCACGTAGACGTAGGCGGATGGAAATTGTATATAAGGAGTAGGCACAGAACGAGTTGCGTAGTTTTTAGCTCATCATGATATAGGTGGTGTCCTACTTTTGACTTGGTGCAACTCAGTTGCCATGAGTATACCTGTCGTTTTCTGCATCGCCCTTGCCATAAGTAATACTTAGAGGATTTTTCTATGTACCTTGTGTGTCGCGACTTTAAATATGCTGTGTTCAGTATACAGTGGTTTTCATATTGTGCTTCATGTGTTGATTTAATGCTGGATCATGATGAGTGACGATAATTTCTATGGCACTTAGCATGTAGTGACCGCACTGACCACACGATTTTGTCTTTGATTTTACATGTTGTGTTAGATTATTTTACAATATGAGTAGGGAGGAGGCAGTAGGTACCACTTCCAGTGGATCAGCACTGGATCAGGGGGTCCTGTGAACTTATTATTAAACCTAGCTGTGACCTCACTGAATATTTCCCTTTGTGTCTCATAACTAATGGGTGCAGTCACAGCGCGCTCTCTAAAGACAACTCTCTTCCTTCACACAAAACTACAAGCACCTAATTACACACACGCTATTCATTCAAAATTCAAAATTATCATGGCGACTCCTATGCAAGCCTCGGAGGAGTCTGGGGAGGAAACCACAAATGTTTCCAGGTCGGACTGATCTTCTGGTATCGAGCCTAAGTGTCTTGACACGCCCCTCAACTTTGTCTTCATTAAATTCTGCAACTTTCGCGGTCTTAGATCTAATTTTTCAATCTGTAAAATACTTCTCTACTAACCCTCATCTTCTTTTCCTCACCGAAGCACCGGTGTCTGAGGCAACTGAGAGTAGCCGCTTTTCTGTTCCCTCCTACTTTCTCTATTCTCATTTTCAATCCAAAGCTGATTGTTGCGTTTATGTGTGCAGTGACTTAACCTGTTCTCATGCCCACGTTCTTGAATCTTCCGAGTTTTCCACCATTTGGCTATGACTACAGAGTCACTCTCAAACAAAACTTATCTAAGCTGTATACCTCTCACCTAACTCCTCTGACTATAAGAAAATCTTTGACTATTTAACTTCCAAAGTGGAGCACATTTTGAATCCCTTCCCTTTAGTGGAGATATCCATTCTTGGAGACTTCAATATTCACCACCAACTTTGACTTCCCTCTCTCTCCACTAACCATCCTGGCGAACAAGCCTTCAGCTTTGCTATCCTCCACGACCTAAAGCAATTGATGCAACACCATACTCGTATTCCTGACCGTTTTGGAGGTACGCCCGGCATTCTCGACCTTTTCCTAACCTTTAATCCTTCTGCTTATGGTTTTACCCTCTCTTCTCCGTCGGGCTCCTCCGATCACAATCTCATATTTGTATCTTGTCCTATCGCTCCAGTCCCTCCTCGGGATCTCCCTAAGCGGAGGTGCCTCTGGCGTTTTGCGTCTGCTAGTTGGTGGGTCTGAGGAGGTATTTTGCTGATTTTCCTTAGAATGACTACTGCTTCCGTGTCAGAGACACATATCTGTGTGCTGAGCGCATAACGGAGGTGATAGTGTCTGGCATGGAGGCGTACATTCCTTGTTCTTTTTCTAGACCTAAACCTTCCAAAACCTGGTTAAAACACAGCCTGTTCTCGTGCTATATATGATAGATAAGTGGTCCACAAAAAGTACTTGAGCCTTCCATCACCAGAATCTCAAGCACTTAATACCTTAACATCTCTAACATCTCATCTAACTCTGCTTCTTCTTTCCCTCCATCATTTCAGATCAGATGGATATAGATTATTCTTCCCTATTTCCTTATACCGTTTAACGTCAAAGGGAACATATGAAATTTAACAGAAACTCGCCTTTCTGCTTCCCCGCGCTAAGAGCCTCTCTCTCTCTCTCTCTCTCTCTCTCTCTCTCTCTCTCTCTCTCTCTCTCGGCGAATGTTGACATCGACCTTTTTTTTTTCCATAAAATACACCATTTTCTTGTTTCAAATATTAAAACTTTATTTACCACTTAGCTATCGTATATAACTCTGTATCCTACGTCGTACGTATAGCCAAATTAGCACACAAATACGATAATTATCTTATGATTAACTTCCCTGAGGTAGCGTTGTTGTTACCATAATATAGATTATTCTTCCCTATTCCCTTATACCGTTTAACGCCAAAGAGAACATATGAAATATAACAAAAAGAAAACTCGCCTTTTTGCTTTTCAGCACTAGCTAAGACCCAAAACCGAAACTTTTTTCTGACCTTTTTTTTTTCCACAAAATACTCCATTTTCTTGTTTGAAATATTAAAACTTTCTTTACCATTTTCTTATCGTATATTCATATACGAGTCTCACCTCAGTAGCGACGTCATACGAATGACCAAATTATCGTACATATACGATAATTATCGTACGACAACATCCCTGAGGTAGCGTTATCACGCCGTGCTCCCTAGCGTGGGTTATGCAAAAAAAAAAAAAAAAAAAAAAAAAAAAGTCGGGGATGTAACGCCCTGTCACCCACCTTGTACTACTCATACAATCTGCAATGACATTATGATAATTTTGCTTACTGTACCTCCTGAAAGGGGCTGGTGGTAAACTAACTGGTTCGTAAAGTACACAAATTTCTACTACTTCAAATGTGGTGCTCCAAACTGAAACGTGGAAAATTAAATCAATTTTATAGCCTACTCGGCTGGGCGACCATGAAACGCGCGATGGTTAGTCTCCCGTGATTCTCTCTTCATCTTTCTGCACATCTTCCTTCCTTCCAGTAATTTCTTCTTGAATAATATACGCGCCATATAACAATATATATATATATATATATATATATATATATATATATATATATATATATATATATATATATATATATATATATATATATATATATATATATATATATATATATATATATATATATATATATATATATATATATATATATATATATATATATATATATATATATATATATATATATATATATATATATATATATATATATATATATATATATATATATATATATATATATATATATATATATATATATATATATATATATATATATATACACACACACAAGTGAGGGCAGCTCACCCAACATTAATCTTCCAGTCTTCTATTTTTTCTCCAATTTCCCCTCATATCCATGACGTCTTTTTTTTTTTTATGTAGGAGGGACACCAGCCAATAGCAACAAAAATCCAATAAAAAAAAAATAAAAAAAAAGCCCACTGAGATGCCAGTCCCAGAAAAGGGTCCAAAGCGATAGTCAAAAACTGAAGGATACATGTCTTGAAACCTCCCTCTTCAAGGAAATTCAAGTCATAGGAAGGTGGAAATACAGAGGGAGGAAGAGAGTTCCAGAGTTTACCAGAGAAGGAAATGAATGACAGAATAATGGTTAAATCTTGCATTAGAGAGGTGGAGAGAATAGGGATAAGAGAAAGAAGAGAGTCTTGTGCAGCGGGGCCGCGGGAGAAGGGGGAGGCACGCAGTTAGCAAGATCAGAAGAGCAGTTAGCATGAAAATAGTGGTAGAAGACAGCTAGAGATGCAACACTGTGGCGATGAGAGAGAGGCTGAGGACAGTCAGTTAGAGGAGAGGAGTTGATGAAACGAAAAGCTTTTGATTCCACCCTGTATAGAAAAGCGGTACGAGTGGAACTTCCCCCAGACATGTGAAGCATATTCCATACATAGACGGATAAGGCCCTTATACAGAGTTAGCAGTTGGGGGGGAGTAGGGTGAGAAAAACTGGCGGAGACGTCTCAGAACGCCTAACTTCAAAGAAGCTGTTTTACATAGAGATGAGATGTGAAGTTTCCAGTTCAGGTTATAAGTAAAGGATAGACCGAGAATGTTCAGTGCAGAAAAGGGGGAGAGTTGAGTGTTATTGAAGAAGAGGGGATAGTTGTCTGGAAGGTTGTGTCGAGTTGATAGATGGAGGAATTGAGTTTTTGAGTTACTGAACAATACCAAGTTTGCTCTGTCCCAATCAGAAATTTTAGAAAGATCAGAAGTCAGGGGTTCTGTAGCTTCCCTGCGTGAAATGTTTACTTCAGTCTAATCAGTAAAAGAGCAGAAAGGTTGTATTTCACTATAATAATAAATCCCACCAACTCATCTAATAAGCGATATATATATATATATATATATATATATATATATATATATATATATATATATATATATATATATATATATATATATATATATATATATATATATATATATATATATATATATATATATAACATTTTTTTGTTCTTTCTTTTATAGTGTAAAGTTCGTATTTGAGCGAGATAGCTATCTGTGTTGCGGGAGTGTAGGCTGAGCCTCTCAACCTCCGTTTTGCACACCCTACCTTCTTCCCCATATCTTGTACCATCTTGAGCGTGGAACGTCGCACCCATCGTTTCTCTTCTCTTTGTCTCCGGGCTATTAGGAGTTCAGTGGTGGCCCAATCTTAGAGAAAGACGTGTTTAAGAGGTGGTAGTGTGAGGTTGTATTTGAGGGCATAAATTTAGACAGTATTCAAGGGAATATTAGTTATACACCTCATACGTCAATCATTACATTGGCCCTTGCTGGTGACATTGTTTGTACTTTTTTTTTTGTGTCTAAGGTAAGTGTATTGACTTGTGGGGCACCACTCGTGATTTGTGCCGTGTCCATTTTGTATTAGCGGGCATCCATCCTCTTCCGTGTTTGTTGAAATCCATTGTTTTATCAAATGTATGTCATCTGTTGTTGCCTTTGGCCAGATGACCAGAAAGTTATAATATCTTGCTGGGCAGTGGGTGGTAGCGTGTGGGAAATAGTCTTCATGGTATTATAACCCTCATTTTTTGGTGGCGTGTTGATTTTTTCTGTCTCACCCTCGCACGTGGCTGGGCAAGTACTTTCTCGTCTTATTGGTAGAAGTTGGTATTGTATTTTTCTTCTGGTTGGATGAAACAACGTGGCGATCTATGAGGCTTTATAGCTATTTGCGACCAGCAGGGTGCCTAGATTCGTTTTGTTTGTGCCCACACAAAAGAGAAAAATAGCCTAGGGAGGAGCTGGAACGAAGTAGCGACAACTGTAGGAGGACTTAATCTGGTCTTAGCAGAATTGACGACCTCGCCAGGATTGCTGGAAGTACTCACAGTCACTTTGGGGATGACAATTTAGTTTTATTTGTTCCATTTGTTTCTGTATGTGTTTACCTCCAACCTTAACCATGGAAAGATAGGCTGGTAGCATGTGTGACTCACGTCCTTAGTCTCCTGGCTCTGCAGAAGGTGGCAGTGTAAATTCGGCCCAGTTTGGTGGTCGGACACCTAGTCCTGCAAAAAGTGTCCATGACCGTACTAGTCCTACCCCCAATATTAGTGGAATTTCCTAGACAGAATGAATGTCTGACGAGATGAGATTTAAGTTGGAGATGAGGAAAATAGAGCTAAAGGAGGTTAAAGAAGCTATGATGTTTGAGTTGGAAGCTGAGAAGACGGAAATGAGGAGGCCTGAGTTGAAAGCTGAACCCGATGCAAGGAAATTGAAGTTTGAGGAGGCTAGGGAAGCCAGGAGATTTGAGGCGGAAGAGAAGGCAAAATCCATTGAGGTGGAAGACAAAGCGAAAATATATGAGAGGAAAGGGGCTGAGGAGAACAGAATACTTGAGTTTAAGAAGACTCAAATGGAAGTTAATTCACCTTATGGTAGTTAGAGAGAATTAGTGAAGGAAATTACGGTGGAAAGCCAGATGGTGAGAAGCTTGAAGCTGACACTAGAGTTTGATAAAAAAAAAAAAAAAAAAGGTAACAGAGTGGTTTAGGAGCCTTGATAAGAAGGCAGCGGATTTGATTGGCCTCATGAACATTGGGTTGGCCATGTTTCAAATACGTTGAAAGGCAAGGCGCTAGAAGTTTATGATATCAGTGAATGATTTGGACAATTGTGATAAGTTTAAGGCTGGCATTTTGAGAGCCACGAGCTACGACCGGTTACTTATCGATTACAATTTCTGGGAGGTAAAAAAAACTCCAGGCGATTCTTACCGTGAATGTGCTCGCTACCTCGAGGAGACTTTTGAAAAGTCGATTGGTAACTAGCAGGCCACGTCCTATTGTGATCTGAAGAAACTGATGGTGATGCAGGAGTTTCTAAACATAGCCGAAAAAGAACTTGTGCCGCTGTTCCGGGAAAAGAGGTTAAAAAACCTAACTGAGGCAGGCGGCTACGTGGACAGATGATCATGCCCCCTCCTTTTTTTTTTTTTTTTTTTTCAAAGTGTTAGTATTTACTAATAGCAATGTAGCCATTTTCGATTTTTTTAAAACACTTTTGCAGCTCTGCGCTTCGGGTAAGGTTGACCAAACCCGAAGAAATTGTATTAGAAATGTTTGGGAGAACTACCCCTCTCCAACAGCAAATCACAATGATATTTACCAGTCCTATGCAACGGAAAGTTATGTTAGAAATACTAAAATGTGCCAAAGTATTCCTGTGCGAAAGATATAGTATACATTATCTGAAGTAATAGATTTCGGCGTTCGGATGCGTCTGGCTGCGTTTGCAGCCTGATGAGTTATGGTTTGATGTACGACCAGCGTCGACTGTCACCTCGCAAGTTCTGGTATGATTTTACTCATGCAAGAGTCTCACACATATATACCACATATATATATATATATATATATATATATATATATATATATATATATATATATATATATATATATATATATATATATATATATAATGCAGACATCAATTTTTAAAGTTTAATTAGGTTGTTAAATTTAGTTTGGTTATGCGGAGTTATTTTTGACTAATATTGCTTCTAGAGCAAGCACGATCATCATTTATTAGTGTGAGGAAGACAATATCAACGATACTATTATAATTCCCATTTATCAAGTATTATAAAAGATCCCACTTGTCTCTTGGATTCCGCTGGCCCCGATATAAGTGCGTGCACTTTCAATTTTTAAAGTAAATTTGGCAACCTTTCCTCGTCGCTGAGGGAACCAAAGCTGCCAACCTAAGCAGAAAGCCTAATATTTGTTAACCCGACGTTTGGGCTTACATTCGGTATTTCATGAACGCGACCGTGGAGTTAGTAGAACCAAATATGACAGTCGAGTTTGCTGCTGTGTAATTACTAATATGACGATTAAAAAAGCGGGCCCATGGCTTGACCCATCGACCTGTATCATGCTGGACAAGTGGGGTGTTTAGCGAGGCCAGTGACGGTTTACCTGGAGGCGGGGCTGGTTCCGGTCCGGCGGAAATAGGTTTGTAGAAGGTAGCAGTAGACACCTGCTGGAACGATAATTACTCACCGTGAGGTTTCAAACACTGGATCAGAGTGCTGTGAACTCATCAGTAACCCATCGGTGACCTCATTGAACGTTTTCCGTTGTGTCCCACAACACAAGGTGGCAATCACACCCTCCCACAACTCTCTCCCTTCACACAAAATTACATAGACCTAATTATACACGCACCCCTCACTCAAAATTTTAAATTAAATATGGTGATTTCTACATCAGCCTCGGATTTCCCTTCTGGGAGGGGACCACAGGTGTCCCCAGGTTGGACTGCTCTTTTAGTGTCGACCTTAAATATCATAACACCCACCTCAACTTTTTTTCTTTTATTAACATTCGCGGCCTTAAATCTAATTTTCAATCTGTTGAGCACCATCTCTCCTCTACTAAGCCTCATATTTTCTTCACTGAGGCAACAGACAGTTCCTCTTTTCTGTTTCCTCTTACTTTCTCTTACTATCTCATGTTTTGTCAGAAGCTGTATGCTCTGTCTATATGCACAATGACAACCTGCTTTCATGCCTACACTCTTAAATCTTCCGAATTGTACATCATCTGGCTACGACTACAGTCACTCTCAAATTCAATTTATTTCTGATGTATACCTCTTACCAAACTCCTCTGACTATTTTTTCAAAATTTTATTTATTTATTTATTTTTTTTCAAAAAGTGGAACACATATTGAATCTCTTACCTTTCAAAACATAAATAACCATTTTTGGAGAGTGCAATGTTCACCACCAGAGTTGACTTTAAATTTCCTTCATTAACCATCCTGGTGAACTTTGCTATCCACCATGACAAAGCAACTGATGTAAAACCCTACTCGTATTCCTAACCCTCTTGGAGATACGCCCAACATTCTTGATATTTTCCTACCTCTAATTCTTCCGCTTATGCTGTCACCGTCTTTTTCGTTGGGATTCTCCGATTACAAACTCATATATGTATCCTGTCCTATCGCTCCAATTCCTCCTCAGGATCTCTCAAAGCAGGGGTTTCTCTGCCTCTGTCGTTTTGATTCTTCTAAATGGGGGAAACTGAGAAGGTATTCAGATTTTCCTTGGAATGATTACTGCTTCTGTGTCAGAGACCCATCTCTATGTGCTGAACGCATAACAGAGGTGATTAGTGTTTGGCTTGGAGGCGTGCATTCTTCATTCTTTTTTCTCGACCGAAACTTTCCAAACTTTGGTTTACCACATCCTGTTCTCGTGCTATAAGTGATAGAGAAGTGGCCCAGAAAAGGTACTTGAGCCGTCCATCACCAGAATTTCATGCACTTTACATTTCTGACTGGAATCATACCAAGTTTGTTCTGCGCATAGCCAAAAACTCCTTTAAAATAATTTAAAAATATTTCATGATCTAACTCCCCTCATGATTTCTGGCACCTAACCAAAAACATCTCCAATAACTTCGATTCTTCAAGATTTCCTCCTTTATTTCAGATGAGATGGCACCACTGCCGTCTCATTTATTTCTACAGCTAAACACTTTCCTCAAACCTTTGGTAAGAAACCTTCCTTGTATGATTCAGGGCTTGTTCCTTCCACTCCTCCACCCTCTGACTACTTCTTGCTACACATTGAGATCCTTAGCAGCGACATTTTCCATTCTCTCGCTGGCCTTGATCCTTAGAAGGATTATAAACTTGAAATGATCCCTCCTATTGTTCTCCGAAACTGGGCCTCATTGCTTGCACCTTGCTTATTTAATCTCTTCCAACTCTGTCTATCAACATCTACCTCTCCTTGCTGGAAGTTTGCCTACATTCAACCTGTTCTTAAAAACAGTAACTGTTCTAATCCCTCAAATTACCGTCTAATGCTTCAAAATCCTGCCTCTCTAAAGTTTTTGAATTTATCCTCAACAGGAAGGTTCTTAAACATCTACGAGTATTACTTGACAACCTTCTATCTGGTCACCAGTATGGGTTCCGTCGAGGCCGCTCTACTAGTGATCTTCTGGCTTTCCTTATTGAGTATTGGTCATCCTCTTTTAGGAATTTTGGTGAAATATTTGTTTTTGACTTAGACATATCAAAAGCTTTTGATAAGTCTGGCACAAAACTTTGATTTACAAACTATTCTTCTATGGCTTTTATTCTTCTCTCAGTAACTTCACTTCAAGTTTCTTTTCTGACTGTTCTATTGTTGTCACTGTTCTTCTTCTAAATCTACTAACAGTGGTGTTCCTTAAGGTTGTGTCCTGTCACTCTCTTTTTAATATTCACCATTGATCTTCTAACCTTCACCCCCCACTCCTTGTGGGAACAATTTTGTCGCTGTGGGTGGATATCACGTCCCTATGAGCTGGCGAGTGGGGCTAGAGGGGGCTTCGGTCTCTGCTCCGCCATACTTAGAGGGAAAGGGCTACCCATTTTAGCGAAATCACCCATGAGGGACCAGACTGAATGATTCATGGTGTCATTCACCACAGAGGCCACCTGTGTCGTCCTGTGTCGGATGGTTGGGTGTCTGAACAGGGATGCGTTGCAGGGGAAGGTCTTAGCGCCGCCATGAGCAAACTTTCGAAACATGAAGGGCCATATTTTAATACGAGTGGTCCTCTTAGGGACGTGGTACACCGCTCAGGGTGGCCAGCGCTCACTCCCCTCGTAGTCCCAGTAGGCGGTTCTTTCTTTTTTTTTTTTTTTTCATATCCTTATAGGTAAACAAGAATTCCTCTCATTCTTAAGGGACGGTAAACCAGGCTCTCGAGACGTCACCCTCTGGTCGTGATGGGGATGCGCAGGCTGGAACTCGTATTCCCTCTGCTGTTGTTCTTTATTGTAGAAGACCATTTGGGTCAGTTGTTGAGTCTTGTCTTGACAATCTTCTGATCATTAATGTCTATGCATCCATGTCATACCGTGCTATTCACTAAATTTTCAAGCCTTTGCAACAGTTCTCTGAATCCGTCTCAAATATGACGGCGATTGCCTCTCTAATCGATGCTATGTAACATTTCATTCTTTTCTGACTGAAGGATGTTGGGGCAAAGACATATGCCTCTTCCCTCCACTCTAGTTCATCCACCTCTAATGCAGGTAATACGGTTGTAACACCTTCCCAACTTTTCAGCTATCAATTGTTTCCTCCCGTTCTTGTGAGAATGTCGATCCTTCAATTTCTGTCTGCAACAAGTTCTCTGTTTTGGAAGATATCACAGATAAACCCTCTTCTGCATCTTCAGCCAAGCCCTCTACTTCTTCAGCAAATCCCCTCCTCGAGCATGAATTTATATTGCAGTCAGTCCACGTTCTCATGGATTTTCAACCGCGAATACCTCCACAAATTTGTAAGCCTCCACGGACACATACAAGCATATCTTCCAAGGTTCCTTCTCAGTCCCACCAGAAATGTTCCCGCGGGTCTGCTGAGTCCCTGGACTTGATGGGCGTTCCCCCTAGAAAGATCCATTTCGGAGCGTCATATAACCCTGACCCATACGTCACTAATTATACTAATTCTTCCACATCTGATATGTATGCTGAGGAATTTTCTGCCCGTCTTCCCAAAAGGTCCTCTTTCAGGTACGATACCAGTCCGTTCATCTCGAAGAATCATCTTCCTCTGGTGGGCTTCCCTGAAAACCCCTTCAAAATAGTAATATTCAAGATTCTGCAGCGGAATTGTAACTGTTTGGGTGCCTCCAGGGAAGAATTCCGGGTAGTGATCTGTAGATTTTCTCCTGTTTTCATTTGTTTGCAAGAGACTGCTCGGAGAATCCACTCACTTTAGTCCTCCTCGGTATCGTGCTTACTTCTCCACTCTTATTCCTGATCATAGGCATCATGGTGGCACTATCATTGTTCGCACATATATTCCTTTTATCAACTTGCAGATTCAATCGCAGCTGCAGGTTGTTGCTGTTAGGGTTTTTATAAATCGTGTTTATATATCGTGCAGCCTATATATGCCTCCATGTGTTCCTATTGAAAGGAATAACTTGATAAAAATTTAAATATCTTCCTTTTCTTCTGTAATTGGGAAATTTCAATGGTCCCCATTCTTTCTGGCATGCTGACATGTCAATCTTCGTGGTTTTTTTGGTTGCTTCTTATATCCAGGATACAGGATTAGAGATTTTAAACTCTGGGGATGTGACCCATTTCCATAATCAATCCCATACTTTTACGACAGTAGATCTCTCTCTCTCTCTCTCTCTCTCTCTCTCTCTCTCTCTCTCTCTCTCTCTGTACCTCTAATTCCTTTCTTGATTTTAACTGGAAAGTTTTATCAGACCTATATGGAAGCGATCACTCCCCAATTTTATAAGAGTCAATTGATTCTGCACCACAGTCACGTCCTCCCCGATGGCGTTTAGATAAAGCGGATTGGCAGCTATTCACAGAACTCCGTAACCCCGCTCTCTCAGTGGATGAGAAAGGAAACTGATGAGGCTGCAACATACTTCACTGATGTCTTGCACTATGCTGCTCTTCAATCCACCCCAAAGACTTTTGGTCGCTTTCCTAAACGTCCTGTTCTCTGGTGGAACGCAGATTCTACAGCTGCCATTCGAGAAAAGCGTGCTGCCTTTTTTCGCCTTCGATGACGCCGTGGCGACGTCCACTGTTTGGAGGTTTTTCGACAAGCGCGTACCCGTGCTCTTCGCATCTTAAAGAGGGCTTGACAGGAATCATGGAAGAGTTATGTCTCTTCCATCCCAGTTCGCACTCAACTCACCGAGGTCTTCAACAGAGTCCGCAGGATATCTGGGGAGAATTCTGGTGGCAGACCTTAAGACAGTTGCTTACTTGTTTGCCGAGCACTTTGCTAATGTCTACATAAAGGGTCGAACTGCACCTATGGCACATAAAGCGCCGACACTTGGAATCTGTTAGCAAAAGTTTTGCCTCTCTTATAATGTCCCATTTTCTTTGAGCTACACATGGCTTAGTCTCAGTGCCATGATTGATCCCAAGGTCCCGATGACATCCTTTTTTGCACCACATGTCCGATGAAGCTTTTACCTTTGTACTTGTCCTCTATAACTGTATTTGGAATACCGCTGGTTTTCCATCTTAGATTCCCATGTTTGTAAAAGATCATCAGTTAGCGACCAATTATTTACTAATTTCCTTAACCTCATTCCTTAACCTATTTGTAAGTTTCTGGAAAAGATGGTAAATATCAGGCTTATGTGGTACTTGGAAAGAGGCAATTACTTTTCGCCTGTCCAACATGATTTTCGGAAAATGAGGTCCACCTCTAATGCTCTTTTAACTCTAGAATCTTTTTATATGTGGAACATTCATTGGTAAAGAGCATCATATTACAATATTTTTGAAATTTTATTTTGGAGAAAGCACACGATACGGTTTGCTGCCACGGCATTTTTATCGTTTTTTTTTTTTTTTTTTTTTTTTTTTTTAAGGGTACGGATTGGAAGCGTTCTGTCTGAAACTCACACTTAAGGATGTTGTACCGGAAGGAAGTATACTCAGTGTCACACTGTTTGCTGTGGCTATAAACATCGTCACTGATGTGCTTCCAGGAGGAGTTCGTGATAGATTATATATCGTTGACTTGTTGATCTCCTTTTCTGAGGCACGGATGCCTCTGATTGTAAGAAAATTGCAGTTAGCAAGCAATATGATTTATTTCTCATTGGTCAGCAACACGGAGACTTCGGTTCCCGAAGACTGTGGCCATATTTTCTTTTTTTGCAGCCTTCGTGGTTGGTGTTCAATCAGATCAAAGAATCTCCTGTGTGGAGTAAACTCGTTTCCTGGGACTTGTATTTGATGGACGCCTGACTTGGCTACTTCACCTTCGTTACATTAAGGCAGCATGTATGAATGCACTGTGACTCCTTAGGGTCTTGGCTCATACCACTTGGGGAACTGATAAGCAGACCCTCCTTCTTTTGCACCGAACTCTGTAAGTTGGAATATGATTGTGCGGTTTATTCCTCTGCTACTGAGGCTCGGCTTTGCGTGTTGGATTCGGTGCGCCATGCTGGTGTTCGCCTGGCAACTCGTGCGTTCCGCTCATCCCCAATCCCTATCTTACTGGTAGATGCTGGTGTCCTTCCATTGGACTTGCATCGCTTGTCCTCCTTGTTGTGGTATTAGTAGTTGGAGTCAAACGTTTTCCCGAGTCAGTCTCTTCTGTGGCCGTTTCCCGCGACTCACGTTCTCAACTATATATCGCACCCGACTTTCCGTTAACATTTTGGTTTCAAGGTTGTATCTGCCATGGTGGCATTAAATATAGCATCCGATTCTGTATGTCTCTGTAGGTTCCCTGGAGTTGGTTACTGGCTTTTCCAGGACGTTTCTGTCTGGAACTACTATTCTTAAAACTTATTACCGGATTTTGAGTCCTGTGCATTATTTTTCGAACACTATTCCACACATTCCGACTCCAAAATCCGAAGGTGGAGTTGGATTTGGTGTTATCTTTCCTTCATTTCATTCTCGAAGCAGTAGCCTTCCCGTTGTTGCATCTGTTTTTACGGCAGAACTGCCATTGTTTTAGATTTTAAAATTATTTTTTTTATTCTCTTCTCATCTCATCTCTTACAATTTTAAGCGATTCTCGCAGTGTTCTTTTTGCTGTTCAACATTTTAGCCCTTCTTCCCTTCATCCATTTGTTTTATAGGTTCCTGAGTGGCTATAACATACACAGCGTAGAGGCTACCACGTCGGATTCTGCAAGCCTTCTTATTCAGGGAATAAAAAGGCTGATAGGCTGGGTAAAGAGGCGGCAAATCGGGTTGCTCCTTCCACCCCTATTCTCTTCCATTTCTTATACTCAAGTAGAATGCTGGCAGTTCTTGTCGGTTGGCAGTGCAGGTGGGAAGATTTGGTTGCCACCACTAAGATGGGTGAGATAACTTCTTCAATTTTCTGTCCAGGGACGTATGTCCATGTGCAGAAGCGCAGCTCAGAGACTGCACTGACCTGTCTCAGGACGGGTCACACACGTCTCACTCATGATTACCTCATGTTCCGGGAAACCCAAACATTTTGTGATGACTTTTTAGTTCCCATTACAGTGCGACACTTTCTAGTCAAGTGTCCAAGTCTGGTGGAACTTCGGGAGCGATATCTTTTTCCCGTTGTCGTGTTGAGCATGGGACTTTCCAGATGTCGCTAATACTTGGAGAGGGGGCTCTCTCCCTGGGACATGAGGTTTTTATGTTTGTGGTGAAGGCTGGTCTTTCAAACAAATTATAGTTTACCTTTTTAACTATTTTTCTATTTATTTAGTCAGTAATATAGTACTGGGCAGAAATTTATCCTTGCACTCGGAAAACATGGAGGCAAGTGAGGAAGACATGTAACGAGCAACGCTGGGTCTTGGAGCTTAGGTCATTGGAGTAAGTGTCTTGGGCATGTCATGAACAACGGCAGATATCTGGGTCAGTGAGATCAGTGTCTTGGGTAAGTAACGAGTAAAGTCAGATATCTGGGTAAGTGGGGTCAGCGTCTTGGGTACGGAACGAACAGCGCCAGACACAGTGGTCTGGGTCAGTGGGGTCAGTATCCCTCACTTTAAATTAGATTAATTCAAGTGAATTAATACATTAGCATATTAACCTTCTCATTTTTAGCATTAAGGTTTTGATGGTTAATCCCATTTCCTTTTTTTTATGTGTACAGATTTTGGGAAGATCTTTAATATTTTAACAATTCCATAATTTGTTTTTATATTGATATTTTAACCACCAATCTTTGTTGCTTTCAAAGTTTCGTAGTGGCTCCATATGACCATGATGTTGCGGCGTGACATCAATCAATCAGTCAATCAATCAATCAATCAATCAATCATCCTTCGGTCTTTTCAGGAGTTTCAGATACTCGTGTGTGGGTAGCTATACCCAAACCAGTTACTAAATCTAATTTTTCTGCGGCTGTAAGCAACGGAGGGCCTAAGTTCTGTCTCCTATCACATTTCATCCCTGTGTGTGTGTGTCTCCAGGAGACAATAATGGGGGACTCGACTCCTGCTCTTTTCATATACTGTGCTTTTTATTCTGATTTCAATTTAGGGCAAGGCCATCACAGTGGCACTGCAATTCTAGTCCACAAAGGCATACCTTATATTGAGCTTGAACTGCAATCTACGCTACAGGCTGTTGCAGTTAAGATATTTTTAAGCCGGTGCTATACAATATGCAGTATTTATCTTCCACCCGGTGTTCCTATACAGAGGGGCGATCTTACCCGCCTCGTGCAAGACCTACCCTCTCCCTCTCTCCTTCTAGGACAGGTGTTTTCAAACTTTTTGCAAGCTGGGGATCCCTAAAGCTGGTTCAATGCAGTTGGAGCCCCCCTTCTCCCTGCGCCACCCACTTAACTCCCTCCCCAATTATGCCACCATAGATACATTGATAGAATCAGATAGATAGATAGATAGATAAAGGAAGGGGGGGCATAACAGCTGCATCCACAACTATCCCCTCTTCTTCAATGACACTCTACTGTCGCCCTCTTCTACACTGAACATCCTCGGTCTGTCCTTTACTTATAATCTGAACTGGAAACTTCACATCTCATCTCTAGCTAAAACAGCTTCTATGAAGTTAGGTGTTCTGAGACGTCTCCGCCAGTTTTTCTGACCTCCCCAGCTGCTAACTCTGTACAAGGGCCTTATCCGTCCATGTATGGAGTATGCTTCACATGTCTGGGGGGGTTCCACTCATACTGCTCTTCTAGACAGGGTGGAATCAAAAGCTTTTCGTCTCATCAACTCCTCTCCTCTAACTGACTGTCTTCAGCCCCTCTCTCACCGCCGCAATGTTGCATATCTAGCTGTCTTCTACCGCTATTTTCATGCTAACTGCTCTTCTGATCTTGCTAACTGCATGCCTTCCCTCCTTCCGCGGCCTCGCTGCACAAGAGTTTCTTCTTTGTCTCACCCCTATTCTGTCCACCTCTCTAACGCAAGAGTTAACCAGTATTCTCAGTCATTCATCCCTTTCTCTGGTAAACTCTGGAACTCCCTGCCTGCTTCTGTATTTCCACCTTCCTATGACTTGAATTCCTTCAAGAGGGAGGTTTCAAGGCACTTATCCACCAATTTTTGACCACTGCTTTGACCCTTTTATGGGACTGGCATTTCAGTGGGCATTTTTTTTATTAGATTTTTGTTGCCCTTGGCCAGTATCCTTCCTACATAAAAAAAAAAAAAAAAAAATCCTCTTTGTACTAATGGCCAGTGGGTCCGTCATTTTCCGTGATTTTTTTTTCCCTTCCTGTCTTGTGCTCTCACACCCCCCACCCAACCGGGAGAATGTCCGTGTCCCCTTGGTTGAGAACCAGTGTTCTAGGAAAATTTAATTTCCCTCACCTGCTATGGGATGACAACACAATTAATCCCATGGGTGTTCTACTTGCTTCTCAAATAGAGGGTGAGGAATTGGGGATTTTAAAATTCAGGCGATACAACACATTTTCGCACTTTTACAACCATTGACATTTCTCTCAGTTCTCCTAATGCTGTTTTAAACTTTAATTGGCATGCTTTACTAGAGTTGCATGACAGCAATCACTTCCCTATAATACTGGAATCGAGTCTGCACCAAGGTCTTACATTCTCCGGTTTGTTGGTTGATTTTCATAACTCAGATGAGACTACGACATATTTTACCGATGTATTACATTCTTCTGCTATTCAATCGGTCCCTAGGATACATTGGTGGAACGGTGATTGTTCTGGTGTAGTGCGGGAGAAGCGTACTGCTTTTTCCCATCTTCACCGATATCGTGGGGGCACGCAGTACATGGATGCCTTCGGAAGTGCGCGAGCTTAAGCTCGATAGTTCCTAAAGAATGTGCAGCGGACGTCTTGGAGGGACTATGTGTCCTCGGTTATGACTCAGACCAGATTTAAACAAGTGTGGAACAGAGTTTACAAAATTTCTGGGAAATTTTTGCCTCCTTCCCCTCCTGTATTATCTCATGCTGCTGAAACGCTGGCTGATCCCAAAAGTGATTGCTGATCTGTTTGCCAGTCACTTTAGTGACATTTCCAGGAAGGATCCTAATTCGTCTATGGCACAGTATCGTTGCCATTTGACATCTCATGAAATTAACTTCGCTTCCGTTGGCGGTAAATCATATAATGTCCTCGTTTTTTTATTTCAGAGCTAAAAATGGCTCTGTCACAATATAGTGACTGGTCACTAGGCTTTGATGACATTCCTTACACGTTTTTACGCTACATGTCGGATAGCACTTATTCCATTTTAATTTTTTTTATTTGGAATATATATATATATATATATATATATATATATATATATATATATATATATATATATATATATATATATATATATATATATATATATATATATATATATATATATATGATTTTCCCTTTTCTTTGGGAATTGTTATAATTATCCTCATTCCAAAGCCTAGAGCCAAAGCCAAATCATCAGCTGGAGACCAATTATCGCCCCATTTCCTTAACATTTTGCATTTGTAGTTGCTAGAAAAGATCGTAACTGTCTCCTGTTCAGTACGGTTTCCGGAAAATGTCTCCGTCTGATGTCCTATTGTTTCTAGTTTTCTATTTGTGAAGAATTTGGAAATAAATAACACAGTGTCGCAGTACTTATTTATTTATTTTTATTAGGAGAGAGGTTAAAATACAGCTTGGTGTCACATTATTTTACTTAGTCTGTTCGAGTTTGGTCTCCTTGGCCGACTCCCTACATTTATACAACTTTTTTTTTTTTTTTCGTCGTCGTATTCTATGTACGGATTGGTGGCGTTCTGTCAGAAGCTTGCCGCAAAGGAAGTATACGTAGTGTTACATTTTTCGCTATGGCTATAAACAGTGTCATTGGTGTCATTGGTCCTTGGTCTCTTTTTCTGCAGGGTGGATGCCATTGATAGAGAGTAGGCTGCAGTTTGCATTTAACAAGACTTCGCAATAGGGTACAACTCAAAAGATTACGTTTTTCTATATTCGATTTCGAAGACTGTAAATATACACTTTTGTCGTCTCAGTGGTTTTCATCCTAACCCAGACCTATATATCTATGACAGAAGAATCTCTTATGTGGAGGAAACTCGTTTTCTGGGACTTGTTTTTGATAATCGCCTAACTTGAGTACCTCACCTTCGTTATGTTAAATTAGCTTGTATGATATCACTGTCATGTACTTAGGGTTTTGGATCATACCTCTTGAGGCGCTGACAGACAAACCGTCCTCCTCTTGTATCGAACTCTTATTCTTTCCAGGTTGGAGTATGGTTATGAAGTTTATTCATCTGCTACTGAGGCTCGATCTCCTGTGATGAACCCTGTTCACAACGTCGGTGTTCGCCTAGCAGCTGGTGCGCTCCGCTCTTCTCTGATCCCTATCTTTAAGAACTGGTGGATGATGGTATCCTTCCATTGAACTTGTGTCGCCAGTTCTTACTGTTGAGGTGTTGGTATCGAGTCCAGCATCTTCCCGAGTAAGTTTCTTGTTCGGCCGTCTCCCGCGATTCTCGTTTTAAGCTATATGTGTATCTCCCGAGTTTGCTTAAACCTTTCGGTGTCAGGGTTGCATCTGCTATGGTGGTATTAAATCCATCTTCCATTTTCTTTATGTCCCTGTAAGTTTCCAAGAGTTGGTTATTTATAATTCCCAAACATTTTTGTGTACCGCTCTGATATTTCTAATAGAAATTTTTATTTATTTTATTTATTTATTTATTTATTTTACCGGATTATGAATACCATGCATTAATTATTCTTGGAACACAATTCCACACATTCTGGCTTCATTCCTGTATTTATGGACGGTTCAAAATTCGAAGGTGGAATTGGATTTGGTGTTATATTTCCTTAATTTTTTCGAGGCGATAGCCGCCCCGGTGTTATTTTATTTTATCATATATATATATATATATATATATATATATATATATATATATATATATATATATATATATATATATATATATATATATATATATATATATATATATATATATATATATATATATATATATATATATATATATATATATATATATATATATATATATATATATATATATATATATATATATATATATATATATATATATATATATATTTTTTTAAGGCAGAGCTTTTTTTTTTTTTTACTCTGCCCGCCTCATCTTTTATCACTTTTAGCGACTCTGGTAGTTTTCTTTCCGCTCTTGAACAATCTAGCCCTTTTTCTTTTAATCTTTATGTTTTATCGTTTCTTGAGTGGCTCTTCCTTTAAACTTCGTAGAGGCTACCATTTCGGATTTTGCTCCTTTTAGCCCCATTCGATTCCGTGACTTATACTCTAGTTCTTGCCAGTTAATAGGGCAGTTGGGAGGTTTTGGTTGCCACCACAAATATGAGGGAGATAGCTTCTATTACTTTCGTCAATGGACGTATGTCCTTGTGCAGGAGCGTCGCTTAGAAATTGCACTGGCCCGTCTCCAGACGGGTCACATGCCTCTCACTCATGGTTACCTCGTCTACCAGGAAACCCAGCCATTTTTTGATGACTGCTTTGTTCCTCTTACAGTGCGACACTTTCTGGTAGAGTGCTCCGGTGTGGTGGAACGGGGGGTCGATACATTTTCCGTTTGCGAGATGAGGATGAGACTTCCCAGCTGTCGCTGATACATGGATAAAGAGCTCTTTCCCCGGGACATGAGGTCCTTGTGTTTGAAGAGAAGATTGGTCTTTTGAAACTAATTATATATTACCTTTTAACTGGTTTTCTTTCATATATTTTATATGTAATATAGTATTGGGCAGAACGTTATCCTTGTACTGGGAGAATCTGGAGGCAAGTGAAGAAGATACCAAGACGTTGGGTCTTGGGGCCTGGGTCAGTGGGGTCAGTGTCTTGGGCACGAAACGAAGAATGCCAGATATCTATGTCAGTCGGGTCAGTGCCTTGGGTACAAAACTTATAACGCCAGACGCACTGGTTTGGGTCAGTGGGGCCAGTACTTCCTTACTTTAAATCAAACTGATGAATTAAGACATTAAAATACCATCTTTATAATTTTTAGCGCTTAAACTTTTGATGATTCGACCCAATTTCTTTTTTTTTTACCATATATTTTATTTTTTAATTCATATTTTTACCTGTAACCTATGTTGTTTTAAAGTTTTATAGCGCCGCCTTAAGTTGCGGCGCCATAATATCAATCAACCAGTAAACTAATCACCGAAGAACGCAGACTGGGAGCATGGTGCGCAGTACTCGCAGGTATAGTATGCAGCATAGTGTCATTGCTGTAAGAATACAGGTCACCTTATTTTTTTATTTAATTATTTATTTATTTATTTATTTATTTATCAGTGGAATCCCCCAGACATGTAAAGCATGTTCCATACATGGACGGATAAGGCCCCTGTACGGAGTTAGCAGCTGGAGGGGTGAGAAAAACTGGTGGAGACGTCTCAGAACGCAGAACTTTATAGAAGCTGTTTTAGGTAGAGATGAGACGTGAAGTTTCTTATTTAGATTATAAATAAAGAACAGACCGAGGATGTTCAGTGTAGAAGAGGAGGACAGATGAGTGTCATTGAATAGGAGATAGCTGGCTGAAGGTTATGTCGAGTTGATAGATGGAGGAATTGAGTTTTTTGAGGAATTGAACAATACTAAGTTTGTTCTGTCCCAATCAGTAACTTCAGAGAGATCAGAAGTTAGGCGTCCTGTGGCTTCTCTACATGAACCGTTTACTTCCTGAAGGGTTGGACGTCAATGAAAAGACGTGGAAAAATGCAGTGTGGTATCATCAGCGTAGGAATGGATAGGACAAGAAGTTTGGTTTGGATGATCATTGATGAATAATAAGAAAAGAATGGATGACAGAACAGAATCCTAAGAAATACCACTGCAAATAGATTTAGGAAAAGAACAGTGACCTTCTACCACAGCAGCAATAAAGCTGTCAGAAAGGAAACCTGAAATGGAGTAGTTTGGAAATCAAAGCTATGTGCCAGACTCTATCAAAAGCTTTTGATATAACTAGGGCAACAGCAAAAGTTTCACCAAAATCTCTAAAAGAGGATGACCAAGACTCAATTCGGAAAGCCAGATCACTAGTAGAGCGGCCTTGACGGAACCCATACTGACGATCAGATAGAAGGTTGTAAAGTGATAGATGTTTAAGAATCTTCCTGTTGAGGATAGATAAAAAAAAAAAATAGATAGGCAGGAAACTAGAGCAATAGGACGGAACAGGCTGAATACAGGCAAAGTTCCAGCAAAAATGAAAGGTAGATCTTGACAGACATAGTTGAATGAGTTTGACTACGCAAGGTGCAAGCGCGAAGACGCCGTTTCGGAGAACTATAGGAAGGACCCTATTAGGTTCAAAAGCTTTCCGAAAGTTTAGGCCAGCGAGGGCATGGAAAAATCATCACTGCGAAGGATCTTAATGAGTAGCATGAAGTAGTCAGAGGGTGGAGGAGAGAGAGGAACAAGCCATGAGTTTTTAGCAAAGGTTTGAGCGAAGAGTTTAGCTTTAGCGATAGATGTGATAGCAGTGATTCTACCTGGTTGAAATAAGGGAAAGAGAAAGAAAAGAAAAAGAAGCAAAGTTATTGGAGATGGTCTTTGAAAGGTGCCAGAAGTCACGTGGGGAGTTAGATCATGAAAAATTTGTACACTTTCTATTAATGCAGGACTTTTTAGCTAGTTGGTAAACTTGGAAACAGACTTGACATAGTTCCAAGCAGAAATGTAAAGCGCATGATATTCTGGTGATGGAAGGCTCAAGTATCTTTTGTGGGCCACCTTTCTATCATGTATGCCACGAGAACAGGCTGTGTTAAACCAAGGTTTGGAAGGTTTAGGTCGAGAAAAATAGTGAAGAATATACGCCTCCATACTAAACACTATCACCTGTGTTATGCGCTCGGTACACAGAGATGGTTCTCTGACACAGAAACAGTATTCATTCCAAGAAAAATCAGTAAAATACATCCTCAGGCCCCCCCAACTAGCAGAGTCAAAAACGCACCTCCACTCAAGAGGATCCTGAGGAGGGATTGGAGGGATAGGGCAAGATACAGATATGAGATTGTGATCGGAGGAGCCCAACGGAGAAGATAGGGTAACAGCATAAGCAGAAGGATTAGAGGTTAGAAAAAGATCAAGAACGTTGTACGTATCTCCAAGACGATCAGGAATACGAGTAAGGTGTTCCACCAATTGCTCTAGGTAGTGGATGAGAGCAGAGTTCAAGGCTAGTTCACCAGGATGGTCAGCGAAGGATGAGGAGGGCCAAAGCTGGTGGTGAACAGTGAGGTCTCCAAGAATGAAGATCTCCGCATAAGGAAAGAGAGTCTAAATGTGCTCAACTTTAGAAGTCAAGTAGTCAAATAATTTCTTATAGTTTTTAAGTGAGAGGTTTACAGCAAAGATAAATTTAATTTGAGAGTGGTTCTACAGTCGTAGCCAGCTGGTGGAAAACTTGGAAGGTTCAAGAGCGCGGGCATGAGATCAGGTCAAGTCGTTGCGCACATAGACGCTGTTACCGCCAAGCGGGGTGATGTGAAAGAAGTTGTTGTTGTGCGAGTTTGTCAATGAGGAAAGAAAGGACCTGGAGATCAGGGCGAGGACCAAGACGAGGTATAAGTCAGCAAATTTCTTGTACGGTCGGTGTTGAGCTAGTGTTGATGTAAGGAGATGAAGGATGCTTGTTATGACATGAGGCTAAGATGAGGCCGGCCTTATCGCCGTCGCTAATGGATAACGATGGACAAGGTAGGAACCCAAACAGTAACTGAGGACGATAGGAGCACTTTGCTGAGGACACTCGTGCAGGGAGGACGTGCGTTGCTGCAGAGACAGAAATAGGTAGACCTACCTAGAGCACCTGTCAGAAAGGGTGTGCGCGTTGCTTAACGATTACCCCAATACCCAAACACGTAAGTATATCAACTGTCTGTGTAAGAATACATTATCCTATAAGTAACGTGCAGAATCATACCTGTATTACACAAATTATTCATATAGTATATTGTCTATGATCATTAATGTATGTCTTCAGGTTTTGACCGAATTCAGGCGGATCCAATCGGATTCAATCGGATTCAATAAACGATTCGTGTAATCGTGTGGGTCTGAAACAACCTTCGCCGCCTGCTGGCGATAATAAACGCAACATCTAGTTTGGATTGGAAATGAGTTTAGAGAAAGTAGGAGGGAACAGAACAGGGGCTACTGTCAGTTGCCTCAGACACCTGTGTTTCAGTGACGAAAAGAAGATGAGGTTTAGTAGAGGAGAGGTGGTGTTCTACGGATTGAAAATTAGATCTAAGACCGCGAATGTTTATGAAGTTAATGCAGAAAGGTTTTCTTGCAGAAAAGTGGGTTTCCTTCAGCCAGGAAATGAGTTGCCTGGCTTTGCCGTATTAAAGCATCATGATGATACGGCATTTGGTGGGTATGTTTAGTGTGAAGAGGACGCAAAGTTGTCCTTCCTTAGTGACTCTTGTGTTGATGATGATGTGAGAAGGAATAAAAAGAGTTGGTCGTGCAGTAAAGAGAGGACAGGTGGGAGTAAGTGGATGTATCAGATGTGAATCCACTGCCAACCGCTGATCCACTTGAAGACAGACATTGCCACTTCTACTAGTTGATTTCTACCACCTGCTGTTACCACTTGTTCTGGCTTGATAGTGACTTAATGTTGACTGGATATTGAGATGATGGTTGGAGTTTTCTGATGTTATTATGATAGGTAGCGTGGAGTTGGATTGCGTGGGTAGTGGTTAGATTATTATTTAATGATGATACATTAGTACACGCTTGATTTCTAGAGATACTGATACGACTGACGTGATTGATGTACTCCACCCTCTCTCTGAACAGACTGACGTGAATGCTCTCTCTCCGAACTGGACTTGAGCTACACTCACATGTCTTATTTATGTAAAACTATCGGGTCGCGATCGGAAGGAGCTGACCAATAAGGAAGATGAAGGGATGGCCAACCAGACGCTATAGATGGGTGTAAATTAACTAACCACAGTTGTTGTTTCCTAGCCAATGATCTACGAGGAAAGCAACACAGGTGTTTCCCTTAAGGACACTGGCGGAATGAGAGAGGAGAAGATTTAAAAGAAAAACATTCATCTCATGGAGACACAATTAACAATGAAATAAATAAACAAATAAATAAATAAATAAATAAAAAAAAATATATATTATATATATATATATATATAATATATATATATATATATATATATATATATATATATATATATATATATATATATATATATATATATATATATATATATATATATATATATATATATATATATATATATATATATATATATATATATATATATATATATATATATATACTATAATGATTGCTAATAATAATAAAATTAATAATAATAATAATAATAATAATAATAATAATAATAATAATAATAATAATAATAATAATAATAGGATTGACGCGACTGATACATGGAGCAATAGTGAAAGTAAAGGCAAGAGGAAACAAATGAGAAAGAGGAGAAAAGATGTGTCACAAGAGAAGTGGAACAGCTGGAGTAAAGGAAATATTAATAAAACTCCCTGTAGGAGAAAATCCTCACGCCAACGTCATTTGGGGAGACCAGAGGTCTTGTAAGAAGCAGAGACGGGTCTCGTAAGGGTAGTAAAAGAAGGAAGAAGAGGCACTGATTGTGTCTTCTGGAAGGCCGAGTTGTGACCCTGTCACAATGATTTAATTTCTTGCATGTGGCAAAAAAATATAAATAAATAAATAAATAAAAATCATGCCATAATTTTTCATTGGAGAAAGGACGTGCTACGTAGAGTAACCCACTTACCAGAATAAAGAATAAAGAAGAAAGGAAGGAATAGAAAGAAAACATAGAGAGAAGGGGAAGGAGCAAGACAATAACTCACCCACCGCGTGATACATTATGATTCACACACACACACACACACACACACACACACACACACACACACACACACATATATATATATATATATATATATATATATATATATATATATATATATATATATATATATATATATATATATATATATATATATATATATATATATATGCATTAATATTTCCAAAATTTTCTCCCATTTTTTTTTTTTCCGGGAGCTGAGTCTAATAAGTAGAATAGAAGGGTTGCTCTTCACTATAAAAGTATCCCACCCAGCCCTTCTAATAAACGCATAATAAGCTTTATAACTTAATGTTTGTTTCAGAGTATTCAAACCGTCTCAAGAAGCCATGGGCCGAATATACCATCTACCGAATTCATCCTCAGATCAGCAAGGAGATACTCACTGCGTGACGGCAGGGCGCAAATGAGACATCGAACCGTACATCTGGCACGCTAATCCTGATTTCTGGATAGACCTCAACTGAACCTACACTGGCCTTCACCGCTCCACCCTAGTTCTCCACTTCCTCCTTCCTTCCTTTCTTCCCTCTCCCCGACCATGTGGCGAACTTAACAGACTCTCCTCCGCTCACCTCCCCAGTAGCAGGCCAACAACCGAACGAAATAGATGTGCGCGGAATTGATACCCTAGGAAAGGCATGCTTCTTCTATACCTACGGGTGGTATAATCGGGTTACGCCTCACTACAGTGGCAATTATTTCACTCTATGGGAAACCATGATCTGGGCTGATCTAGATACTATTTAAGAGGATCTGAATTGCCTTGTAGCTCCTTACTCCTGCGGCGTGTGAACAGAACTCCACGTGGAGATTTAGTTTGGCTTGACGTCCACTGTGTCTTTGTGCAACGTACTAAGGGAAGCAGACACCTGTTATCTCTCTTTTTTTTTTTCTGCAGATGTGCAGCACACTGTTGCAGGCGGTGTGTATCAGGGTTTTTGTCCTGAATGTCGTGTGTTGTCAAATGCTACTAATGCTCAGAGCTCCCCTCTGTGTGTGTCCGGGATTAGAGAACCTTACTCTATGCTGCTAAATTACAGCTGTCTACCCTCGCTCTAGACTCCACTAGCGATATCGGAGGTGTAGGCTTGTTTTTTTTAGGAGATTATTGATAATGTTGTTTTTTGGCCAAAGTGTATAATATAATATTCTTGTTGGACGTAAGTGGTTTTGTTACTCTAGGTGGTAGTATTGTATCCTATATTAGCTGTAGTCTATACTGTCTGTGTTCCCTAGCACAGACTTTCTCAGCTTAGGGGATTAAGTTAGCGTTCGTTATACTCCCTTCTCTGTTGGCTGGTTGAACTGGGTAGCCACCTCTTGAGGCGTGGTAGCAGTTGGAGACCAGTAGGTGCCTGGATTCGTCGTGTTTAAACCCTGCACTAGTCTGCAAGGAACGAAGCCTATGGATAATAAGCTAACTCGGGTCAGTGGCAGCTGCGAGAGGAGCTGTACATGGTCGTAAAAGAAAATAAATAAATAAATAAATAAATAAATAAATAAATAAATAAATATATATATATATATATATATATATATATATATATATATATATATATATATATATATATATATATATATATATATATATATATATATATATATATATTTTATGAACAGATACAGCCCCTCTCATAGCTGTTGCTGACCTGAGTCAGTTTATTTGTACCCCGCCGCGGGGAGTCACCTTGACGTGGTGGCGAGGCTTGAAGCGTGGTCAACAATTCCACCTTCTTAAGTGGAATGCCCACCTATGGAGGGTTCGGGGACTGTCGGTTTCGTGGACAAAACACTCCCTCCTCATCCCTGGTAGTGGAGACTGCCAGAGATGGAGACCATTTCCATCGCTTGCGACCCTTGCGTCTTACGGTTCTTCTATGCTTTATACTTAATTTATCTGTCGTAATCCTCTCCACATGTTTGTCATGCGTGGCATCCCATATATTCCCCTGTCACCCCTCCAACTAGGAGTTGAGTCCAGTGCGGGGCTCAGTTGTTTCCTTTGGTGAACTACACACTCCTTTGCTGGAGGGGTTGCAGTAAGATGGGCGGTCCATTTTGGCACCACTGGATCAATTGGTTGGTCATGCATCGGCTAGGGTCAAGCGGCCGTTGAAGTGATCACTTGCGTATGCTTCAACACTACCCTTAGGGCTGTTTGGGTGCTTTCGAGCCCCAGTATATAGTCTCCCTTGTTGGGCTCTGTGGTGGGTGTTGGGGTGGAGAAGTGAAGATTTTTAAGAGCATTTCAGCTTCCAATTATCCATCATTGCTTCGGCCTGCCTTTCTCCCTGACGTCCGCACGACATCGGTTTATCTTCCCCGGACTTCCTTCATTGCCATCTTGGAGCTATTCCAGGCTCCACGTGGCACCAAAAATGCTTCTGGTTCTTCGTAACAAACCCATGTTTTCTGGAGGTCCTCAGACTGGTACTCTGAAAACTAATGGCTTTCGGAACCATCATTGAGACTACTCCTGGAGTACTTGAATCTGAGTTTTACAACAATTATTTGGATATGAAATCCTTAGATGGTAAACCTATGAAAGACTTGTAAATTTTTTGAAGTTCACAGTTCTTTATTATTAAGGTATGTGGCCCAAGTTTCAGCAAAGGGATGGCAGCATAATGATAAAGGTCTATTCCCTCGAGGAAAGCTACCATATCCGTGCCATTACTTCCATCCCCGGTGCTGAACACCGTGTCTGAATCAGACACGTTTTTTTTTTTTTTTTCGTGATTTGCTTAGTTATTCGGAGGAATGTTTACTGAAAGAAATCAAACATCACAACGTCATCCCAGTGCACTGTGTAAATAAAAGTATTGATGTCATTCTTACCTCCATACGTAATCTCTTCCTTACCTTCAGTCAGTTAACATTACCCAATGTGCTTGGCTAAGTGAAAACTTTTATTCCGAACCCAAGGACATGTTTTCATGGCCATGCTGCATGCATCTGTCGTTGCCTCCAAAATGGTCTCCCGTGTGTCTATGTTAGGTGTAGGAGGGATGACCATGGTGACGAGTGCACAGCGCCTATGCAGTGTTGTCACTGTGGGGACTCCCACCCTGCCACAGCAAAGGAATGCGAACTCTACAATTTTAAGTAGGAGATATTGCATATTTGTAATAAAGAGAGGGTCTCTTTCATTCAGGCGAGACGCATTGCCTCCATGTCCTTCTCCACGCAGGGTAAAACATTTGCTTCCCTGTTCTGTCCTCGCAAAGTGCCCGGAGAGAGGGACGCTGTGTCCCATCCTTCTGCTTCGACTACATCCACTGGACTCCAGCCAATAGAAGCGAGGTCGCAGCGAGGACTCCCTTAAGGGGTTTCTTCCTGCAAAGCTCCATTCTCCGAAGCCCAGCCATTAGTCTCCAGAGTTAACCCAGGTGTTGGCTGCTGAAGCCGCACCTGAGCCGGTGATGCCGCATCCGCCAGGATCGGCGGATGCCGGTGAGAAAGCTAGCGGTGCGATGGTTTCGACTCCCGTGTCTTCATCCTATAGAAAGGATCACTAAACCTGTCCCCTGCCTGTGACACACGGGTATGGTATTACCAGGGAATTCTGTTTCTTCAGAAATGACCATTCTGGTCATTTCTGGTCAAGTTCCTGCGGTGGAACTGTCGTGGGTTGCGTGCCTCTTGGGAGGAGTTATGACTCATGTTCTGCTATTCCCCAGTGGGTGTTTGCCTCCAAGAGACTATGGTTGGGGATTCTATCCCTTCCAGTCCTTCTGGCTACTATAGTTTTTATTCCTCCCTACTATAGTTTTTATTCCTCCTACTATAGTTTTTATCCTGATCAAGATCACCACAGTGGTACAGCTATTTTAGTTCGAAAGGACGTCACTTTTACCAGTGTGATGCTCAATACATCAAACAAAGCTGTAGCTCTTAAAATTTGTATTAACCAGCCATATACCTCTCTTTTAAGAGCCCGACGCTTGACCGCTCATTACATAAATTGTCTCTCCGTTTTTAATGCTTGGAGATCTGAATGGTCGTCATTCACTCCGGAGAGATCGCGTCATTAATTCACGGGAATATTTGAATTTTTTTCTATTACTGAGGATGAGGACTTTGGGATTTTCAGTTTAGGAGAGATGACCTCCTTTCATATCCCAAACAGGTATTTTTACTGCAATTAATCTCTCTCTCTCTCTCTCTCTCTCTCTCTCTCTCTCTCTCTCTCTCTCTCTCTCTCTCTCTCTCTCTTTCTCTGTTTTGCTGCAGCTTTTTTAGACTTTAGTTGGCTGGTTTTGATGATTTGCACGGTACTTACCATTATCCATAATTATAGTCTACCACTCCTGAACCACGGAATCGTCTTTCTCGGTGGCGATTAGACAAAGCAGACTGGCATATCTTCAAGATCCATAGATGATTTACAGAATCTGAAGGTTGCAACATATTTTACGGATAAGGTACATTCAGCAGCTCTTTTATCCATCCCCAAGACATTTGGCAAATATCCCAAACGTCTTGTTCCTTGATGAAACAGTGATTGTTCTGCTGCTGTGTGGGGGAAGCGTGCTGCCTTCTCACGTCTCAGTCGCCATCATGGGGACTCCCAGTGCATGGATGCTTTCCGACTAGCTCGGGCCTATGCTCAATGGGTCCTCAAAAATGCACATCGGACATCTTGGAGAGACTGTCTCCTCGATTACAGCACAGACACCACTCACGCGAGTGTGGAGCAGAGTTCGCAAAGTTTTTTGGTAAGTTTTCCGCTCTTTCCCCCGCTGTGTTGTGCCATGCAGGTGAGACGGTGGCTGATTCCAAGAAGGTTGCAGATCACTTTGCGAGTGCTTGCAGGAAGTATCCTACTTCTCCTATAGCACACCGTCGCCGCCATTTGAAATTTCATGGAGTTGACTTTGCTTCTGCTGGGGGTGAATATTATAATGTGTCCTTCTCCATCTCAGAGCTAAAGATGGCTCTGTCGCACTGCAGTGATTCGTCGCCAGGCCATAACATCTCATTAGCCTTTTTACGCCACATGTCTGATAGGGCTTATTAACTTTTGTTAGACCTCTTTTGTTTTATTTGGAATAGCAGTGTTTTTCCCTTTTCTTGCATTGTTGTTATAATTATCTCCATCCCAAAGCCTGGAGATCATCAGCTAACGACCAATTATTCCCCAGTTTCTTTAACCTCACGTATTTGTAAAGATGGTAAAAGATGGTGAATGTCAGGCTTATGTGGCACTTGGAGAGAGGCAATTACTTGTCTCCTATTCAGTATGGTTTCCGGAAAATGCGATCTACAACTGATACTTTATTGCCTGGAATGTTCCATTTGTGAGGCATTTACTAACAAGCAACACCATGTCACAGTCTTTTTCGATTTAGAGAAAGCTTACGACACAGCCTGGCATCATGGCATTTTACTGTTCGCGTTCAGTCTCCATGGGCGACTTCATATTTTTATACAACAGCTTTTACCTTTTTTTATGGGTATGGGTTGGTGGAATTTGCCCACTTGAAGATGGCGTGCCTCAAGTAAGTATACTTAATGTCACACTTTTCGCTGTAGCTATAAAGTGTCATTGATGTGCTTCTGGAAGGAGTTCGTGGTAGCTTATATGTCGATGACTTGTCACTCTTCTTTTCTGCGGCGCGGATGCCATTAATTGAGAGGAAGCTAAAAGTGGCAATCAATAAGATTTTTCAGTTGGCCGCAACACGGGGATTTCGTTTCTCGGCTTTCGTGGTGCTCACCCTGACCCAGACTTCTAGCTATACAAAAAAATAATCTCTTGTGTGGAGGAAACTCGTTTACTGGGATTTGTATTTGACATTCGCCTGACTTGGGTGCCCCACCTTCGTTATGTTAAGGCACTCACTTCTATGAGTTTTGGATCATACTTCTTGGGGCGCTGACAGAGAGACCTTCCTTCTCTTGCACCGAACTTGTATTCTTTCTAAATTGGAGTACGGTTGTGAAATTTATTCGTCTGCTAATGAGGCTCGGCTTCGTGTGTTGGATTTGGTGCACCAGCTGGTGCACATGCTCATCCCCAATGTCTAGCTTACTGGTGGATGCTGGTGTCCTTCCATTGGACTTGTGTTTCCAGTCCTTATTTTTGAGGTGCTTGTGTTGAGTCCAACGTCTTCCTGAATCAGTCTCTTGTATATTAATTGTTACGACCACAATTCCCAGCGCCTTCACCAACTGCCCCATCAGAGCCACCTCTTACGTGGACTCAGTGCAGGGTGTACAGGTGTACAGGGTCCCTTGTGACTCCTGCACCCTTTTCACGACAATCGTATATCCAGCTCACAATAAGGTGAAGTCGCCAGACTGTTTTACTGACCCACAGACAAGGGAGATGCTCCAAAGAGTATCCCTCCTATATATATATATATATATATATATATATATATATATATATATATATATATATATATATATATATATATATATATATATATATATATATATATATATATATATATATATATATATATATATATATATATATATATATATATATATATATATATATATATATATATATATATATATATATATATATATATATATATATATATATATATATATATATATATATATATATATATATATATATATATATATATATATATATATATATAAATCACTTAACACCCACAGCTGCAGAAGAATCGACAACCATGTTTAGGAAAAAGTTGACACACAATAACACACATATGATCAAGGTATAATATCCTGTTGGGTTTCCACCCAACTCAAGCCGATTAGTATCGCTTACTGCCTCCTGCACAACATGCTTTGTCAGGATCTGGTGAGGGAGTAAAGTTTACTGTGCAGCTAATTATTTAGATTCTCTGCAGCTGAACTACCTCATCCCGCAGTAGCATTTAAGACCAAACAGGTTACTAACTAAAGACACAAAAAAATACTATGTAAGAGTGCCCACGAACACACAAAAGGGTCAGTCACAAAACTCGACTTGTACACTTGTACAGCCGGGGAGTCACTTCCCTGTGTGTAATGTATAATTCACAACTACACTTACTGGCAGATTATGCCACAATATGCCGCGGCGTACGGCCGATAATGACTCACTTATCCCCCTTACGGTAACTGACCCGGCTACCTAGTATATCGCCTTAGTCTCCGAGCAATGTTAGAGCATGTCTCAGTACTTCTGCTCCTTCCAGCTAATGGGCTGCGACAGAGCATGAGAAAGTGCTCCAACTGTCATCCTGCGCTGCTGCTAAAGGGGGGGGGGGTAAGGGGTGCAACACACACACAGACACACACACATACAGACACGCGCCCATACTCGCTCCTCGCGCTGTCTTTACTTGAATAAAACACTTTACTTTTAAAAATTCTTCTTAGCAAAAAAGGGGGCCAGATGAATAGTGATAGTTTCTTTGTTAAGGGCAACTCTTCTGTTGCAAACTATATGAGACTATAACTGACTGAACAGGGGGAAATAAGCTAAATTAATCTGGGAAGGAGAGTGTCTGGGCACGGAAATTCTTATGGTAATTTAATGTCAGCGAGTTCTCCTCATGGTGAAAGAGTGAAAGGATACAGTAGAAATCCAGATGGTAAGAAGTTTGAAGTTGATACGCGAGTTTGATGAAAAGAAGGTGACTGAATGGCTCAGGAGATTTCAGAAAAAGGCAACTGAATTTCATTGGCTTCAGGAGAGATGGGTTGTCCTATTTGGTAAATTGTTGAAAGGCAAGAAACTCGAAGGTTATGACTGACTGCCAAAAGAGGATTTAGATGATTATAAGGAGTTTAAGGCCGACATCCTGAGAGCCTACGATCTACCGCCCAAGGCCTACAGGTTACGCTTCCGAGGAGGAAAGAAGAGGTCTGGGGACTTATTGAGTGTCCCCTTGCTATCGTGAGGGGGCTTTTGAGAAATGGATTGCTAGCAAGCAGGTCACCTGCTATCGAAACCTGAAAGAACTAATAGCAATAGAGCAGTTCATAAATGTAGCTGAGAAGGAGCTTATACTGCTACTCCAAGAGAAGTTCAAAAGCCTACAAGAAGGCAGCTACTTGGGCTGATGACCATGTTTTGGCCCATCGGCATGTGTCTTACCAGGGTGGTGCAGGAGTTAAAAGGCCAAATATAAATGATCAAAAGCCAGTGATGTCATTGATCCTACAGGAAATCCCCGTCATAGTAGTGAGTTTTGGAATGTCTACACCAGGGAATTCATATAACATCAGACCTCCTCTATATCCAAAAAGGAGGACGATGTGGAGTATGATAAAACTTCAATAACTAGCCCACCTGTTAACACTGGAAGGATATGGTGCATTTCCAGTTTAATTGTCTAAATCTGTTTATGGCTTTAACCCCTAAACTTCCCCAGAAACCAGTGGCCTTGATGGTTTTGTATAATCAGCAAGTTGGGGGTCAGGTGATTAACATCTGTACGAATCGTCCCCAATATGGACAATGCTCGTCCCTTGACTCACACCCTACTTCTGAATGCGAATCGGAACCTTATTGCTTCTTTTGCAGGGATGCTCATCCGATACGTTCTCGACAATGCAAGAGGTATTTTCTTGAGCAGGACATCTTTGAATTAGCTGCTGATGAGGTCCCTGACTCATTCCATGGCAAGGTGAGTGAAGCCTTCTGTAGGTCCTGTGGTCAACTGCAATAAGGCAGAGCCACCGAGAGGAGTGCAGAGTGGGTATAGATACCACATTGGAGGCAGAGTGCCTTGTCCTACTGCTGATGAGGGTTTGGGCGAGCCAAGGTTGGGCTCATCCTTGAGTCATAGTACTGGGGCTGATTGCAGTAGAGCCGAACCACCACAGGACGCATATTACTCAGTTGGGGTGCTGCCCAGGAGGAGGCCAGAGAGATGTGTTTGTTTCCTAGGTTGCCTTATCATGTGGAGCATCCCAGAGGTGGTGCTCAAGCTGAGTTATCACCTGGTATGGAGGTTATAGGTCCTGTTACTCAGTCCGTGCCCCAGACCGATATGTCGGGTAGGTTGGGGGTCACTGCTGAGGCACCCGGCTCAGTGGGTTAGATAGGAGTTTCCTCCCCCTGCGGAGTGTACTGGCCAAAGTCTAAAGGGTGACGGTCATGTAGTGGACCGCCCCTTAATCCAGTTAACCCGGCAGCTGCTCAGGTGCTTGGTGAGGAGGGTGCCACACAACGGCAAACTGGTGGCACCAGGATGCGCTGGAGGCGCCAGAGGCGGACTACAGTGTCGGCTTTGCCCCAGGGTTCCTGATCCTGGTCGAGCCAGCTAAGTTATTTGAGAAACAGTAGAAGGATAAGGAGTGTGTTGTCCCACTTCTTTCCAAGGCGGGAAAGGACAGCAAGGAAGCAGAGGGAGCAGAGGAAGGAGTTGTCATTGTCGCTGCTCATGTTTGTGTTATGAAGATAATTTATATAAGAAGGAATACGCTGTATAGCAGAGGGAGCAGGAGAGGTGAAAATAGGTGGAGTAGTAGAGCAAGCAGAGGGAAGAGCAAGAGAAAAAGGAAGAGACAAGACAAGAATCACGGGAGAAAATGGAACAGGTGCAACTGCAGAAGGAAATATGCTATAAACATGACTCCCTATAGGAGTAATTTCTCTCACTGGCGTCGCTGTAGAGGCCAGTATAGGTCCTGGGAAAGAGCCAGGGATAGGTATCGTGGAAGGAGTATGAGGAAGAGAAAAAGGAAGCTGCCCAGTTTGTGTTCTGAAGTAGAGCCGATTTGTAGCGCCGTTTGTTTTTGTTCCTGCGATAGTGTCATAGTGTTATTTGTAAGTTAATTTCTCATATTCCTAAAAAAAATTATTGTCAAGACTTCCAATTTTAAGAGGGGGCTTGTTATGTAGAGAGAGGACGGAAGTAGAGAGAACAAGAAGAAAGAAAGATATATATAGGCGAAAAGCAGCGAAGAGGAAGAGAGAGAGAAAAACAGAAGATACCTGAGGCGCGATAAATGCCTACCCACACTACCCAGTTTACTTAAAAAAAAAAAAAAAAGAAACACGCTCATGCATAGTCTTCTTCCCATTTTAATTTTGTCTTTTTTTTTTTTTTTTTTTGGTCAATCAGAGTTGTGGTTGATTTATAATAAAAGAGTTGCTCCTCCCCATAGAGTCATTAAGTTTCACCTAGCCCACCCCTTCCCCGACCCCTATAAGTGAATAGTGCATTTTCTTTTTTAGTGAACTTGTGGCCCGGCTGGCTGCTTAACTCTTCCGCGTTTTATCCCCATACCCTCTGCCCCCTCATCACATGATTAGTTGGCCGTTGTTCAGAGCGTGGGCAAGTGCGTGTCTTTCTTGTTCCTTTCGTTCAGTCAGCCGTTGTATTCAATAACGAGTGCGCACAGCACAGCACAGCACAGCACAGCCAGCACAGTAGTTTATGAGATATATTTTAGACGGTTATTATTAGTATTTATCATCCGAGAGTTAGTGACAGTAGCCCCTGCTGTACTAATTAGGATGACCGCCTTTTTGAGAGCTTGAGTGGGTGCTGTGCTAAATAATTGTGGTGGACCACGTAGTCTTACCATCTCCATCATTGCGTCCTGGGTTGTTTCGTGTCTTGCTGGGAGTCTGGGAATGGTTCTCTGACTATCCCGGGCCCTGTCGGTTGTTGTGTACTCGTGTCATTAGTGTGCTTGTGCTATTATATGCAACTGTCTTTCAGAGCCCTATACTGAGAGCTTTGAAGTTAGAGGACTTCATAATTCTGCACGTGTGCAGCCATCTTTAGTACTCTAGGGGGACTGCATATAGAGTACTCACGGATGGGAGAATATAATTTTCTGAAGATGTGGGTGGTTTGTCTCTGATGACATGTTGCTCATATAATATTATGACCCTCATCGCTACGTGTCGTTTGTCCTATATATATATATATATATATATATATATATATATATATATATATATATATATATATATATATATATATATATATATATATATATATATATATATATATATATATATATATATATATATATATATATATATATATATATATATATATATATATATATATATATATATATATATATATATATATATATATATATATATATATATATATATATATATATATATATATATATATATATATATATATATATATATATATATATGTGTGTGTGTGTGTGTGTTAGAATTTACAAAATATAAGGAACAAAGAGAGAGAAAAGAAAAAAAAGGAAGGAGAGAGCAGCGAAGAGGGAGAGGGATAGAGAAGAAAGAAGTAGAGAGTACACGATGCACGTGAGTTTTACCCGTACCTTGTGTGTTTATATAAAACTGCTATCCTTCACTGAGTATCCTTCCCTCTTTAATACTTCACTACTTTTCCTTGTCTCCCCGACCTGCGTTTACTATATCATAAAATAGGAGTTGCCTTTCCCATATAAATATTGAATATCATCCAGCATCATTGGTACGCTGCACTAAATTTCATAAAACATGGTTTCTTTTGAGGTAAAGTTATGTGTTGGATGTGTTTCCCCCCTTCCCTGTCTTTCCTTATTCCTTCCCTTTCCCCACCCCACCATATGAGTCACTGCATACCATCTGAGAGGCCTCGGGGAAATCTATTCTCACGTCCTTAGTCAGGCCTGGTGCTTTATAGCAAAAGGACGCAGACTTAGTTTGAGTGACAGAACCGGCACAGAAGGTTGGAAGGATATCTAGAGGGCTACACGTATATTTACATTAGTAGTACTGTATTAACAGCAGTTGGCCCCTGCTGCGCTAGGTAGGATGAGCACTTTGCAGGAGCTTCGGAGGTGCGTGCCAAATAATGTGTGTGGACCACGAGGTGAACTGCCGGTTGTTGTGTCCTTATGTCATTAATGTTTTGTGCCGCTCAATACGAGTGGCATCCAGAGGTCACTTCTTGGAGCTCTGAAGCGAAAAGTTTCATAACGTTATGTGTGTGTGTGTGTGGCTGTCCATAGTCCTCTAAAGGCAACAAAACAGTCTGATCACAAGCAGTGGCATATAATATCGTATGGGTTAGGGTTGGCCGTTTTGGCCATAAGATTCTTTCGCAGCAAGTTTGGTTGGCGGTTGCATTACACCTTACCTGTTGGTGGGTGAAACAGGATGATGACCTAAGAAGCTTAATAGCTGTTGGCTAGTTTAAGGAAAGGAGACTGAGTCTAGTGGCAGCCGTGAGAGGTAGCTGGAGGAGGTCGTGACAATATATATATATATATATATATATATATATATATATATATATATATATATATATATATATATATATATATATATATATATATATATATATATATATATATATATATATATATATATATATATATATATATATATATATATAGTTCAAAGTTATGATAAGTCATGCATTTTGTATTTTTTAAGGGTCAGTTGTTCTGATGTTCTTCAGTAGTTGCTTCATAATTGTTTCTTCTTCGTAGACCCTAGTGTACTACACTCTGTAGAGTGCCTATGTCTATGTCTCTTTTGTTGAAGTCGTTTTTTAGTATTTCTTGTGTATAGCGTTCAGTTTCTCGAATGTTGCAATGAAGATCTCTTTAATCTATCAGCAATAGATTTCTGTTTCCTTCATTTTCTTGAAGACCGTCTCCTCTGAACATCATATAAAGAACTTTGCTAGTAGTACTCTGAGTGGGGAACCCATAGCAACATCATCAATTCGCCTATACTTTTCTCCGCTGGGGCAGATGAAGATTACCTCTTGAGTGCAGCATTTTTTTTTTTTTTCCAGGAATGTCCAGATTAGTGGTGCTGTGGTATACACAGTCAACTGTGTACTTCATGGTTGGCTGAACGGTAACGTTTGTGAAGAGGGATTCGATGTCTTGTGATTCAATGATTTATTTTGCCTTTTTTTTTTTTTATGTAAGAAGGACACTGGGCAAGGGCAACAAAAATCCAATAAAAGAAATGCCCACTGAAATGCCAGTCCCATAAAAAGGTCAAAGCAGTAGTCAAAAAATGATGAATAAGTGTCTTGAAACCTCCCTCTTGAAGGAATTCAAATCATAGTAAGGTGGAAATACAGAAGCAAGCAGGGAGTTCCAGAGTTTACCAGAGAAAGGGATGAATGATTGAGAATACTGGTTAACTATTGTGTTAGAGAGGTAGACAGAATAATGGTGAGAGAAAGAAGAAAGTCTTGTGCAGCGAGGCCGCGGGAGGAGGGGAGGCATGCAGTTAGCAAGATCAGGAGAGCAGTTAGCATGAAAATAGCGGTAGAAGACAGCTAGAGATGCAACATTGCAGCGATGAGAGAGAGGCTGAAGACAGTCAGTTAGAGGAGAGGAGTCGATGAGACGAAAAGCTTTCGATTCCACCCTGTCTAGAAGAGCAGTATGAGTGGAACATCCCTCAGACATTGTGAAGCATACTTCATACATGAACGGATAAGGCCCTTGTACAGAGTTAGCAGCTAGGGGGTGAAAAAAACTGGCGGAGACGTCTCAGAACACCTAACTTCATAGAAGCTGTTTTAGCTAGAAATGAGATGTGAAGTTTCCAGATTATAAGTAAAGGACAGACCGAGAATGTTCAGTGTAGAAGAGGGGGACAGTTGAGTGTCATTGAAGAAAAGGGGATAGTTGTCTGGAAGGTTGTGTTGAGTTGATAGATGGAGGAATTGAGCTTTTGAGGCATTGAACAATAACAAGTTTGCTCTGCCCCAATAAGAAATTTTAGAAAGATCAGAAGTCAAGCGTTCTGTGACTTCTCTGCGTGAAATGTTTACCTCCTGAATTGTTGGACGTCTATGAAAAAGACGTGGAAAAGTGCAGGGTGGTATCATCAGCGTAGGAGTGGATAGGACAAGAAGTTTGGTTTAGAAGATCATTAATGAATAATAAGAGAGTGGGTGACAGGACAGAACCCTGAGGAACACCACTGTTAATAGATTTAGAATTGTGACTTTCTATCACAGCAGCAAGATACAGAGATGAGATACAGAGACAAGATACAGAGATGAGATAGTGATCGGAGGAGCCCAACAGAGAAGAAAGGGTGACAGCATAAGCAGAAGAATTAGAGGTCAGGAAAAGGTCAAGAATGTTGGGCGTATCTCCAAGACGGTCAGGAATACGAGTAAGGTGTTGCGCCAATTGCTCTAGGTCGTGGAGGATAGCAAAGTTGAAGGCTAGTTCACTAGGATGATCAGTGAAGGGAGAGGAAAGCCAAAGCTGGTGGTGAACATTGAAGTCTCCAAGAATGGAGATCTCTGCAGAAGGGAAGAGGGTCAGAATGTGCTCCACTTTGGAAGTTAAGTAGTCAAAGAATTTCTTGTAGTCAGAGGAATTAGGTGAAAGGTATACAGCACAGATAAATTTAGTTTGAGTGCCTCTGTAATCGAAGCGAGATGGTGGAAAACTCGGAAGATTTAAGAGCGCGGGCACGAGAGAAGGTTAAGTCATTGCGCACATAAACGCAGCACCCAGCTTTGCATTGAAAATGAGGATAGAGAAAGTAGGAGGGAACAAAAAAGGGGCTACTGTCAGTTGCCTCAGACACCTAAGTTTCAGTGAGGAAAAGAAGATAAGGTTTAGAAGAGGGGAGGTGGTGTTCTACAGATTGAAAATTAGATCTTGGACCGCGAATGCTGCAGAAGTTAATGAAGAAAAAGTTGAGGGGGGTGTCAAGACACTTAGGGTCGTCGAGAGAAAGGCAGTCCAACCTGGGGACATTTATGGTCCCCTCCCCAGACGGGGACTCCGAGGCTGGTGTAGGAGTCGCCATGATAATTTTGAAATTTTTGAGTGAATGGTGCGTGTGTTATTAGGTTCTTGTAGTTTTATGTGGAGGAAGAGAGTTGTCTTTAGAGGACAGACTGTGACTGCTCCCTTGTGTTGTGAGACACAAAGGGAAACGTTCAGTGAGGTCACAGCTGGATTTAATGATAAGTTCACAGCACCCCCTGAACAGCGCTTTAGACCTCACTGGGAGTTGGCTTTTAAGATGTTCAAGAAGTCCGTAGCTGAATTCAGGCTATACATGGTTGGTACATCGGGGATCAGGATTGCGCATAAGGTCTTAGCGATGCTGTAAGTAGGAGTGGGCACCTGCAGGATAATAGGACTCAACTTGTTTCCCGGCTTGTGTGCTTTTACACAGTCGTAGCAATGGCCCCTGCCATTCTTCTTTGATGTACATCAGAGAAGAAGAGCCGAACTTCAACATCCAATCAGAAGCCTTGAAAGCCCTACCCAGCATGGGAACAGCAACGCCGCAGGATATGAAATCACAAGCTACGACACAATGTGCAGGAGGCAGTGGAGACCTTAAAAACCAGCTACTCTGACCAACTATTCATTTGAGTATAAGGCTGAAAAGACACACCCACAATACTCACAACAAACTTATTGCTAAGACAACCGCCTTAACCAATACAAACAGACCAAGACGGTTGACAAAATCATAATAATACAAGATAATGTTATATATACAGGCATTTAAACGCAGACATTATCATAATAAACAGTCATGGCACTACATAATCAGACTCACCGAAAATTATAGGATGTAAAACACAGCAAAAAACAGTACAGATTAACCCCAAAATGGAACAGCAATGACCATCAAAAACACAATTTCACATGAAGTTTATGATGACTTCATATCAGTCATCATAATTGCAGTCGAAATTCAGACAACCACAGGAAAAATTATTTCAATATTCTATGAACCCTTAACCTTCAAAAACATACCGACACTAGGCTCCTAAAACTATTAAGACAAAATCAACCAGTTTACATGCTCGTATTGTCCTTGGATACAGAAACACAAACACAAAAGGCAGACAATTAGCACACCTCATACAAAACAACACCGTACAACACTTAGGCCAACACTTCCCTACATTTATAGCATGAAACACACGTACTACACCAGATATAGTACTTTCTAACTACAAGACACACCACAACACTCATATAAAACAAGGTCCACTAACAAGAAGTGACCACTTCCCCATTATCATGACAATATCAACAACCCTTATTCAGATCCCTACTCTCCCCCCCCTCCCCCCCAACTCAGCTTTAGTCAAGCCAATTGGGATAAATTTAAGGACGATATCCCTCACAAATTAAACAAGAATTCTCCGCACTAGCCATTCCTAGAAGAAACTGATGATAAAATGAGAGAATGGTTCAACACTGTTTTAACCTCTGCACGCAGAAACATATCCACTACATACAAGAAAAACACAGCACCGACTCCGAGCTATAACACATAACAAATCATGACACAATACAACGCAATTAGCATTCTCAGGTTGGAATATTAACCTATACCACAGGTATAAACAACTACAGAACATATCCAAAAGACACTAATTGAAGAGCGAACGGACGTGCTCCTTGACCGCTCCTTCGAACGGACGTGCTCCTTGACCGCTCCTTCACTACCCGAACCATACTTGCCTAGGTGTCCACTGGCTGCACCGGGTGTATTTATTGACATAATACGTACTTGAACTGAGTACAGTGCTTGCATTGACAATGACTACAAGTATATTGTAAGCACAAGCACTCCAACATACCATAAAGTGCAAAACATAACAAAGGAAAAACAAAGACAGTTCGTGAAACTACCAGTTGACAAGTGTCATGATGCCTTCTACACGCGGCAACTCCAACCGTCGTTCCCTGGACCAACAGCAACAACAACAACAACAGCGACAACAGCAACATCATCAGCAACAGACGAAACAACAGAAACAACAACGGGGACAACAGCTGCAACGGCAGGCACCACAGCCCCAGTTGCTAGGTGCCAATAGTGACCCAAATATGGAAAATCTGGCAAATATAGACGAGTGTGAACTGACCCAGTTGACTGACTCGCTGTCGGAGGAGTCTAAAGTGCTCGTTAAGGTTCTGACACGTATGATCTCTATGAAAATCAAGGATGAAATTAAAGGCTTAAAAGATAAACTTGAAGAAAAAGACTCCCAGATAGCAAGTCTAAAGGAAGATATCTCCCAATTGAATGAAAAAATACAGATTCTGGAAACAAACATCGATAGTGTCGACCAGTACGAACGGCGTGACACCATTATAGTGAGTGGTCCTGTGCTACAGGAAGAAAATCCAGCAGAAAACGCCGCCAACATCATCACATCTATGTTCAAAGACCATCTAAAAGTGAACATCAGTTACAGTGACATAAACATAGCCCACAGAATTGGATCAGTGAACACACAACGCAAACGACCTATCATAGTGAAGCTCACGAATCGATCCCTAAAACACGACCTCATAGGAGCCTGCATCAAAATGAAACCACAACTCTACATAAACGAAAGCCTCACGCCGAAACGACTCAGCCTCTTCAAAAACATCCTCAACATCAGACGTGAGCATAGGGACAAGTTTCAGCAGTGCCACACTAAAGATGGGAAGATAATCATCAAACTCAAGAACTCCACCGTTAGACATGAAATAATAGATGAACGGACATTGCTCGCCTTCCTGGATAAGTACCCCCAAATGAAAGACTCATACCTCTTGACAGTTAACTCTGCATAAATAAGTCACATACTATCCTCACATCAAACATACCGGCGTTCTTACTACCACTATCACAACCACCACCACCACCATTACTACTACTACTACTACTACTACCTACTACTACTACTACTAGTACTACTACTACTCTATATAGTTACATTAACATTATTTTTATTAATGATTTCTAATAAATTGTTTACATTTGCATATCTTAGCTTTTAAAATATGTGGTATTCTCTGCTGTGACTTATATTTTTACTCATTATTATTTTTACTAGTATTATTACATTATTATTATTATTATTATTATTATTATTATTATTATTATTATTATTATTATTATTATTATTATTAATATTATTATCATTTATGTACTCATTACTCACACGTCTAAATACTTTACTACTCCTACTTCTACTACTCCTACTCCTGCTATGCTTACTACTTCTACTATTACTACTACTACTACTACTAATTATACTGCTACTACTATCTACACTACTATTACGTCTACTACCATTACTACCACTACATTAATTTTATTATACCACTATCAGACTAACACTAATAATTATCTACCTCCACTACTACTACTATTCACTACTACTACTACTACTACTATTACTCACTACTACTACTACTACTACTCACTACTACTACTGCTTACTACTACTACTACTACTACCTCCACCCCATGTTTATTGATGTGTCAATTAGGGGCTCCATTACTTGGAGGTCATTAGCCCCAGCTCACGCTAATGACTGTGGCATCCAACCATATCTAATACTCTATAATATAAACATTAGTTGTTAACTATAAATTCACTCTACCTCTACTCTACCTACTCTTATGCCACTCTCCACCACTGTAGCCTCGCAGTCGAGGCCTCCTAAGTCTGCAGGTATGGGAGTGGAATGCCTTGTCCCCCTGAGACACAGGAGGGCAGATCTGAGGAGGGAGAATGAGAGACGGCACCTCATCCATGCGACGACATGGCTCCTTGGCTGGTGCTTCTTTTCTGCCATTAGGTCGGCTAGTCTTGAGTAGAAGCACTGAGCTTTGGAGCCCATCCCGCCAGATGTGGTGAAGACCAGAGGTGTGAAGCTGCCCTGGTCAACGTGTTGGATTCTCTCCCCATACGCTCGGATCTTTTCCTGCTCATTCTTGCGGTGGGCGGCCTCCAGGGAGAGTTCGTGGTGACAGGCGGCCATCGGGTCAAAGATCCGTATGTCCATGAATGCTTTCTGTCCCCTTGTCCAGAACCCTCGTGCACTGACGTCGACTCGAGCCTCGTTGGTGGTGTTGGCTGTTCTGTAGCGCAGGTGCTCGCCGTCTAGCAGCAGGAGGGTCGGTTCAGTGGAGACATCGTGGCACACCTCCCTGAGCATGCTGGCGGTCAGATCTCTCACCTCATCGTGCCTGATACATACGAATCCCCCCTTTTTGCACGTCATGGTGTGGTTGACATCATACTACTACTACTACTACTACTACTACTACTACTACTACTACTACTACTACTACTACTATTACTTACTACTACTACTAATTACTACTATTACTACTACTACTACTACTACTACTACTACTACTACTACTACTAACCACTACTATTACGTTTACTACGTTTATACCACTATATTATTTTTACTCTACCACTATCGGTACTACCACTAATTAACCTACCTCCATCACTACTACTACTACTGCTACTACTATTACTACTACTACTACTATTATTATTACTACTACTACTACTACTACTACTACTACTACTACTACTACTACTACTACTACTACTAGGACTACTAATGTTACTACCAATACTATTTACTACTACTAAGTACTAC